>NC_061099.1:43569453-43601953 GCF_015104395.2 Macrobrachium nipponense | reverse complement strand
TGAGCATTTAATATCTAAGCTTGCTCTTAAAAAACATTTTTGTATTAAATTTTTAGCTTTCCCCTAAATTTATCTCCTGATTTTATAGGGCAATGTTTTGGTATGTACATAATCTCAGATGTTCTTTTTCAATCAATATTCAGTAACTTAATTCGTAAAATGTTGTATCGTTCGTCTTAGGTTATAGAATTTCAGTTCGAATTTAATTGAAAAGCAATTTATGGCACCTGTACCATAGTACTGCTTACACTATCATATCAGAATTGTACATATCCATCAAATGCAGAAATATATTTGGAGGATTATTATCACCGATAAAAAAATCATTGTCAAGAATACAGACAGAATCCATATTGATATCGATGAGGTCACTTTAGTACCCTTGAAGAATATTCATTTTTAGTCACTTTAGCACCCTTGAAGAATATTTATTATTAAGACTAATTTTTTAAGAAGATCAGGGTATTCATTTTTTGACTCATTTTCAAACAAGCTCAGGGAGAGAGAGATAGTAGGTATTTTAATAATAGAAAAAAACACAGATTGGCATAGCGCCCAGATGCACAATATTTCAAAATGCGAAGAGAGACAACTCGGACTTATTTTTACTTCCTAGAATAAGTAAAAAAATGGCTTTTATTCCCAATCTTCCTTACGCCATCCCACTCGTAAGATGCTCCATCAAGTAGAGCCGCACGAAGTAGTAAATGTATCGAATCCAGAGGGCACAGGGGGTTTTTACATGGTCCATTTAACAGCGAAAAAAGTGTATTAGCGACACTTTCACCGTTACTGGGTACTGGCATTAGAATCCAGTCTATGGATTTTATGCATCCCACTAGGTAATGGGGCTCTCTCCCGGCCGGTAAAAGCCATTCCATTCTCGTTTCCCGTTCTATTTGGGATCTTAGACATTGGTCCCATCACCCCCCCACCCCTCATTTTTTTTTAGAAACAATGCTGGGAATAGATGCTAAACGAGTGTGTTTTGTTTTTTCTTGTGAGGGTGTTATTAATTTTTATAGAAATAAGGCTGAGATTAGATGCTAAATGAAGAACATACTGTGTTGAGTGTGTTTTCATTTTTCTTGTGATGGTGCTTTTTTTCATACAGAAAGAAGGCTGGGAGTAGATGCTAAACGAAATACATGCTGCGTGCTAAGCGTGTTTTTTTGTAACAAGGCTAGGAGAAGATGCTAAACGAAGTACATGCTACGTGCTAAGCGTGTTTTTTTGTAACAAGGCTGGGATTAGACGCTAAACGAAGTACATGCTACGTGCTAAGGGTGTTTTTTTGTAACAAGGCTGGGGGAAGATGCTAAACGAAGGACATGCTACGTGCTAAGGGTGTTTTTTTGTAACAGGCTGGGAAAAGATGCTAAACGAAGGACATGCTACGTGCTAAGCGTGTTTTTTTGTAACAAGGCTGGGAGTAGATGCTAAACGAAGTACATGCTACGTGCTAAGCGTGTTTTTTTGTAACAAGGCTGGGAGAAGATGCTAAACGAAGTACATGCTACGTGCTAAGCGTGTTTTTTTGTAACAAGGCTGGGAGAAGATGCTAAACGAAGTACATGCTACGTGATAAGCGTGTTTTTTTGTAACAAGGCTGGGAGAAGATGCTAAACGAAGTACATACTACGTGCTAAGCGTGTTTTTTTTGTAACAAGGCTGGGAGTAGATGCTAAACGAAGGACATGCTACGCGCTAAGCGTGTTTTTTTGTAACAAGGCTGGGAGAAGATGCTAAACGAAGTACATGCTACGTGGGACATGCTGCGTGCTAAGCGTGTTTTTTTGTAACAAGGCTGGGAGTAGATGCTAAACGAAATACATGCTGCGTGCTAAGCGTGTTTTTTTGTAACAAGGCTGGGAGAAGATGCTAAACGAAGTACATTCTACGTGCTAAGCGTGTTTTTTTGTAACAAGGCTGGGAGTAGATGCTAAACGAAGTACATGCTACGTGCTAAGCATGTTTTTTTGTAACAAGGCTGGGAGAAGATGCTAAACGAAGTACATGCTACGTGCTAAGCGTGTTTTTTTGTAACAAGGCTGGGAGTAGATGCTAAACGAAGTACATGCTACGTGCTAAGCGTATTTTTTGTAACAAGGCTGGGAGAAGATGCTAAACGAAGTACATGCTACGTGCTAAGCGTGTTTTTTTTGTAACAAGGCTGGGAGAAGATGCTAAACGAAGTACATGCTACGTGCTAAGCGTGTTTTTTTGTAACAAGGCTGGGAGAAGATGCTAAACGAAGTACATGCTACGTGCTAAGCATGTTTTTTTGTAACAAGGCTGGGAGAAGATGCTAAACGAAGTACATGCTACGTGCTAAGAGTGTTTTTTTGTAACAAGGCTAGGAGAAGATGCTAAACGAAGTACATGCTACGTGCTAAGCGTGTTTTTTTGTAACAAGGCTGGGAGAAGATGCTAAACGAAGTACATGCTAGGTGCTAAGCGTGTTTTTTTGTAACAAGGCTGGGAGAAGATGCTAAACGAAGGACATGCTGCGTGCTAAGCGTGTTTTTTTAACAAGGCTGGGACTAGATGCTAAACGAAGGACATGTTGCGTGCTAAGCGTGTTCTTTTTTTTAACAAGGCTGGGAGTAGATGCTAAACGAAGGACATGCTACGTGCTAAGCATGTTTTTTTTTAACAAGGCTGGGACTAGATGCTAAACGAAGGACATGCTGCGTGCTAAGCGTGTTTTTTTTAACAAGGCTGGAAGTAGATGCTAAACGAAGGACATGCTGCGTGCTAAGCGTGTTTTTTTTAACAAGGCTGGGAGTAGATGCTAAACGAAGGACATGCTACGTGCTAAGCATGTTTTTTTTTTGACAAGGCTGGGAGAAGATGCTAAACGAAGTACACATGCTGTGTGTTGAGCTTGTGGGTTTTGTCGGTGTTTCTTGACTGAATAAGTCGTGTTTCGAGAGTAGAGGCAGATAGATGGGTATGCCAATGTTGTTTCAGAGATGGACTGAAGTGGGTTGAAAATGAAGGCAGAGAGAGAGAGCTACTCTTTGTTCTTCCTTCAGAAGGCAATGCAGTGCTTTCGCTGTTACGTCATATAGAGTTTCATAGTTATTCTATTACTAAATTGCTTTTACTTTTTCTTGGTCTTTAGTACTTTTTCTTATCCATTCTGTACAGAAAACCTCTCGGAAACCTGTGTAGGAGTAGTGAGTGAAATGGAGCAGGGTTGCTTAGAGGGCATTTGTTTTCTGATGGCTTCAATATAATATATATATATATATATATATATATTATATATATATATATATATATAAATATATATATATATAGATATATATATATATATATATATATATATATGTAACCTTTCGATACACCCATCCCTATGAAACTCGATGTTTTATTAAAGGTTACTTCCAAAAGGTTTGCGGTTTATAATACTTAGTAGATTCAAACTATTGCGAGATCTTGATACATTTGAAGTTATACATGCACATATTTTATAAATTTATATATATATATATATATATATATATATATATATATATATATATATATATATATATATACACATACATACATACATACATACATACATACATACATGCTCAGCACAGAATAGTATCAAATCACACTTTATTACGCTGATATTGGCAACAAAGTAGGATGATCCCCATATATGAAAGAAATAAAGAAGGCTGAACAGATGCCCCGGAGAAAGGATCCCTGCAATATGTGATGTGACCAAACCAAATAAAAAAACGTCTCAATATCCAGGACCTCGGAAAGATATAGTGATTTATTGTTGAATTTCAAGACATCTAAGGAGCGATATTGTATTCTAGGGGAGGTAATGCTAAGTTAATGGTAGGAATAAGTAGGGAACAGTCTCGCTGTTAAAAAAAAAATGTTAAATTAAAAACATATATCTGCTTCATTTCCAAGGAGTGAAATGATAACTTAATTGCTGGTGGAAGTCGCAATACGTATATTTTCAACTAATGAAAATAATGCCTGGTATTTCAGCGATATTTTCGGTTATGTGCAAGATAAGAAGCATCTACTATAGGCATGTGAAATGAAGGTAAAGAAATATTCTTGGAAACAAAGGATATACATTAATATAAATTTAGCTATATCACATTACCTGTAGCGGCGTTTGAGAAAATGGAAAGTAAGCTTTATCGTTCTTTTAAACCAGGCATAGCTAAAGAAATGAGAATGACTGACTTGTTAAAATATTGCTGAAGTAATGTTGATGGCATTCAGGAAATTGTGACCAAGGAAGAAAAGATGGTCTGCAGCTATTAATAATGGGTAATTTGAAAAAGATAAGCACAAAATTACTGTGTATAACGTGCGTGCTTATAAATATTTACATTTATTTTTTTTATTTTACTCGACAATCGAGTACTTTCAGGTCCTATCTGTGGCCCTTTTTTCATGCTGACAAACCTACACATCTCTCGAGTGTTGAGTAAAATAAAATGTAAATATTTATAAGTAAACAAGTTATACACAGTAATTTTGTGGGTTTCTTTTTCAACCTTCAGAAGTAAACTGAAAGAAGTTTTTGTTTGGTTCAATGGGTAATTTATATATATATATATATATATATATTTTTTTTTTTCTTTCTTTTTTTTTTTTTTAAAGGGAAGCACAGCCCATGGCTGACCCTGACATATCTGAAGGAATAATGAGTTGAACTTGTAAATACTAAAATTGCTCTGAAATGAGACATATTTGAGTGAAAAAAAAAAACTTCCTTTGCATGATTTTTACAAATGAAATGATTAAAAAGTCTGGTTCACATGACGCATATCATATGGTGATATTTTTAATGAAATTACATTGATTAAATCATTAATCACATACTGTTTCCAAAGCAAATGCTGATGATTAGATTTATTCATTTGCCCGCTTTCAAAGCATATCCTGTATATTAACTGTATTTAAGCCTCAATTAACACTTCACGGCCAGGAAAATAGAATTATATTACGTTGCATTCACTATATACAGTATTTGGTATATGTATATGTATCTGGTGTCTTTCTGTATACGTATGTATTCAGAACCAAATAAACTCGACCTTCTCTGATCTCAGTCTTTTCAATATGTTTCGTGTCTTACTCAATAATAACATAGAGCCTTTTAATGTATAACTATTTTAGCACATAATGCGTGTGTGAGATAATGATATACCCATATTCAAAGTTTGTATACTATAGAATTTCAGGTTTTTTGCTTTGCAGTATATGACAGGTCGCTAAGTGAGGTTATCGCTTACTCAGGGAGTAAGCCTGAAATGACCTTGTTGATGTTGTTGTTATTGTTGGAGGGGGGGCGGCTGTTAGGAAAGGTCTATGGAAGAGCCTAAAAAGGTCTAAAAAAAGTTGTTTACTGTTGGGTTAAAGATACATGAATTTTAGATAGGATATATATGATTTATTTATTAGAATGAAAATGTAAAATAATAAATAATGTGCCTGTTAAACAGTATTGAACAATTATTTATAATAAAATATCGAATATCTATTTTAATTTTCGTTGGCGAAACAACGCTCTAGTTGACTGTAGATTTTAGCAATGCGTCCCAAGTAAGCTGGAGGTCGGATCACGCCTTGTTTTTATTGTGTCTCCATCGTTTTGAACTAATGAGCTTAAAACATTAAACACCCTGAAGATTTCTATTTATTCAGTTATGTTTGTCGATAAATGCTAAACTGAAAGCTGACTGCGTCCTCTGAATATAATTATTTATATTTTATAGATTTTCCTTGAAGGACTGAAAATGAAAAAGGGTTACACAACGACTAAGTTCAGTAAAATAACGATAGATTTTTCATGAACGTTCTCATTATTTCAACGTGAAAACTCTTGCATTCGTTAACGTAGAACAATTTCATTGCTTTCAATCAACAAGGCGTGCTCCGACCTCACGCTTACTCGGAGCGCGTGCTAAAATCGACGGTCAAATAGCGCGTTGTTTCACCGACGAAAATTAAAATATGCTATATTTTATTAGCAATAACTGTTCTGCACTGTTTAACATGCATATTATCTATATTTACATCTTCTTTCTAATAAATAATTCATAAATATCGTATCTTAAAATTCCTGCATCTTCAACTCAATACACAACACCTTTTTTTTTATAGACCTTTCCTACTCCCATAACAAGAACAACATCAACAACAACAACGAAGTAGTTTGGAGTAAGCGAAAACTTGTGGGACAGACAACAAAGCTTGTCCCAATCAGAACACGATACAAAAGCAGACCCATTTTGCTACAGAATTATTGGAGCAAAATGTAAAATTCGGGAGGATCGCCACAGTAGTTTTGTGGAACTTTTGGCTTCCTGAGTTTGCCTGTTTGCGAGCAAACAACGTGTGGGCCGAATACAGAGATGATTTTAAATGCAGTTGAGACGTGGCTCTGGTCGTTTCGTCTGTCCTACATGCAGTGGAAATTCTGTTTTGAGCCTTTGTATGACGTTCTGGAAATCCCGAGGCTCTTGAAGCCTTGAGGTTATGGAAATCTGGAGGTTCTGGAAGTCCTGAAGTTCTAGAAGTCCTAAGGGTCTGGAAATACTGATGTTCTTGAGATCCTGAGGTTCTGGAAATCCTGAGGTTCTGGAAGTCCTGAGGTTCTGGAAATCCTGAAGTTCTTGAGGTCCTGAGGTTCTGGAAATCCTGAGGTTCTGGAAGTCCTGAAGTTCTGGAAGTCCTAAGGGTCTGGAAATCCTGCGGTTCTGGAAATCCTGAGGCTCTTGAAGGTCTGGAAATCTGGAGGTTCTGGAAGTCCTGAGGTTCTTGAAGTCCTGAAGTTCTAGAAGTCTTGAGGCTCTGGACGTCCTGAGGTTCTAGAAGTCCTGAGGCTCTGGAAGTCTTAAGGTTCTGGAAATCCTCAGGTTCTGGAAATGCTCAGGTTCTGGAAGTTTTGAGGTTCTAGAAATCCTGAAGTTCTGGAAATCCTCAGGTTCTGGAAGTCCTGAGGTTCTGGATGATCTAAGGTTCTGGAAGTTCTGAGGTTCTGTAAGTCCTGAGGTTCTGGGAGTCCTGAGTTTCTGGAAATCCTGATGTTCTGGAAGTCCTGAAATTCTGGAATTCCTTTGGATCTGGAAATCCTGATGTTCTGGAAATCCTGAGGTTCTGGAAGTCCTTAGGTTCTTGAGGGTCCTGATGTTCTGAAAATTCTGGGGTTCTGGGAGTCCTGATGTTCTGAAAGTTCTGGAAATTCTGAGATGGAAATCCCGAGGTTCTGGAAATCCTGAGGTTCTGGAAATCCTTAGGTTCTGGAATTCCTGAGGTTCTGGAAGTCCTGAGGTTCTGGAAGATCTAAGGTTCTGGAAGTTCTGAGGTTTTGGGAGTCCTGAGTTTCTGGAAATCCTGAGGTTCTGAAAATCCTTAGATTCTGGAATTCCTGAGGTTCTGGAAGTCCTGAGGTTCTGGAAGATCTAAGGTTCTGGAAGTTCTGAGGTTCTGGGAGTCCTGAGTTTCTGGAAATCCTGAGGTTCTGGAAATCCGGAGATTCTGGAAATCCTGAGGTTCTGGAAGTCCCGAGGTTCTGGAAATCTGGAGATTCTGGAAATCCTGAGGTTGTTGAAGTCCTGAGGTTCTGGAAATCCTGAGTTTCTGGAAGTCCTTAGGTTCTGGAAATTGTGAGGTTCTGGAAATCCTGAGGTTCTGGAATTCTTGAGGTTCTGGAAGATTTGAGGTTCTGGAAATCCTGAGGCTCTGGAAATCCTGCGGTTCTGGAAGTCCTGAGGCCCAGAATTTTATTTCCTAGTAATTTCAGAATTTTATAAAATAGTAATGTCCAGAATTGTAATCTATTAATTCCAGAAACATTATAACCCTATAATGCCCAAAATTTTATTTCCCAGTAAACCCAGAATTATTTTTGCTAATAATGCACAGGATTTACTACATTTTAATGTCAATTGCATTCCATACATCCAAAAACCATAAGATTTATTGTATTTTATTTATTGTTATGCTGTATTCTATTATATTGCTTGTAGCCGGCACAGTCTCTTGTATTTTATCGCCATTGTAAAATAAATCATGTTTTTTATTGCATGGTTCATTACATGACCTAATCAATACTGTCACTTTAAATGATTAACTATCGGATTTTTATTATTTTTTATTTATTTATTTACTAAATTATTTATTCATATTTTTTTATTTTTTCAAATTCCATTAGATCAGCTAATCAGTACCGTCACTTTAAATCATTAAGTATCAGATTTTTTTTATTTCTTTTATTTCTCTTTTATTTTTTTATGTATTTATTTTGTTTTTATTTTTGCAAATTCCATGAGATCACGTAATCAGTACCGTCATTTTAAATCAAGTTTTTTTTTTTAATTTCTTTTCTAATTCTATTTGATTACCTATTCAGTACCGTCACTTTAAATCAATAACTTCATACAAAGGAAACGAATGCCAGTTTCGTGACCTGAAGCTGGAGTTGATTTTACATTCCCCCACATGTAAGCAGATCCTTCATTTACTTCGAATTTTACCTCCCCTGTAAAAGAACTGTCTGGAAAACAACTCTCTCTCTCTCTCTCTCTCTCTCTCTCTCTCTCTCTCTCTCTCTCTCTCTCTCTCTTTCAGTATTACTCCCGTCTCCGCGGCGTGTTTTGTAACTCACTCACCAGATCCTGTTGGTAAACATGTCACCTTTATGTTCGTTGGGATGAGCCTTCAACCTCGAAATGTCGGCCACGATGCCTCGAGGAGGAGGAGGAGGGGGAGGAGGAGGAGGAGGAGGAAGAAGCGAGAATATTTCGAAACCGACTTCCTCCATGACGCAGTGACCTTTCTTCTAAAGCCTATATCTTGGGAGTTAGTTCCTGGTCTTGGGCTCGTGAATGTTGGTAAAGAGATGAGGTTTCTTCAGACTTTTCCGGGGTGATGCGCTTTTTCTTCTTCTTCTTCTTCTTCTTCTTCTTCTTCGTCTTCTTCTTCTTCTTCTTTCTTTCTTTCTTTCTTTCTTTTTTTGTGCTTTTGATAGGACTTAAATCCGTCGATGGATTTTGCATAAACATAGGATATAACGCACAAGCCATGAGTAGGTCTAAAAATATAAAACATAAAACATGAGTACGTACAAGGATATAAAGCACTAAAATATGAGTACGTACGTGCAAGGATATAGGCCCAAGCCATGAATACGTATTAGGTTATAAATACGAAGCGTGAGTACGTATTAGGCTATAAAGTACAGCCATGAGTACTCATAAGAATATAAAACACAAAACATGGGTACGTACCAGAATATGAGTACGTACGTGCAAGCCTTGCCATGTCCAAGCCATGAGTACGTATTAGGGTATAAAGCACGAAGCATGAGTACTTGTTAGGATATAAAGTACACCCATGAGTACTCATAAGAATATAAAACACAAAACATGAGTACGTACGTGCAAGGATATTTGCCCAGGCCATGAGTACGTATTAGGGTATAAAGTACAAACCAGGCGTACGTATTATGATATTAAGTACAGACCTTGAACACGTATAAGTATGTAAGTAGTACAACACAGGAGTACGCATAAGGTTATAAATCACAAACCTTGAGTGGGTATAAGAATGCAACGAAGCAACCATGGGTAGATCCCTACTCATTCCCTGACCCTGAAGAAAAATTGCAATTTCTCTCCTCTCTTCTCTCTCTCTCTCTCTCTCTCTTATATTGACCTCTGATAACACAGATTCGATCCCGGGATGAGAAATCATCAATTAAAGAACGTTTCGTTGAAAGTCAGTGAAGCTGTTGACCTAACTTGCAGGACGCAGCCGGGCGTTGGAAGGAGACAATATAATTGACATTAGTAAGCTATGCTCATTTGAAATGTTTGCTGTCATATCGCAGGAAAAAGGGTGTCTTTATGAGTGTCAGTCTCTCATCCATAATTACCTCGTAACTGTGTACTTCATTTCAAAATGGGATGCATCAGAGACAAGTTATAATTCACCAGTTCCTCATCACTGGAACAAGTGTAATTTAATGATGTCCTAGGTCTAGAAGAATATATATATATATATATATATATATATATATATATATATATATATATATATATATATATGATATATAAAATTTAATATTTCTGTGATATACATTATGCCGGTATTCATACACAGATTTTCTCACTTCGGCCTCCCGGGAATTCATATTATATTCGACGAATATTTCCACAAGTAAAGTACAGTATTAGCATATTCAGTTAAGCCAAATTAGTTTGGTTTGTGTTCCCGAACAGAGTTAATGTTTTTTTGTCCCTAAACAATGCATTAATCTGCTCACGTTGCTAACACACGTAATGCATTCTCTCTCTCTCTCTCTCTCTCTCTCTCTCTCTCTCTCTCTCTCTCTTGTCGTTTTCTCTTTCTTCTTCAGTAGGAACACTCTTGCAAAATATTCCTCTCTCTCTCTCTCTCTCTCTCTCTTCGCGTCGTTTTTCTCTTTCTTCTTCAGTAGGAACTTTCTTGCCAAAATATTCCTCTCTCTCTCTCTCTCTCTCTCTCTCTCTCTCTCTCTCTCTCTGTTGCTCCTGTGTTTGCAAATAGCCTTTTTTTTCTTCAGTACTCTATTTTAATCTAGAACTTTCATAATTGACTGGAAATATATCTATCTTGATTTTGCCAGCTAAAGAGAACTCAGATCAAATTCTTTATGTTCTTGTTGGTTAAAATGGCATGGCTTGTAGGTACTCCTTCCAAACGTTTCCTTCTCAAGAGAGATTTGCTCTCCAGTGGTCTTTGGAATAAACTTATATATACGTAGATATACGTTAAAGGATTTGATTGACTGGCAACAGTTAGTTTTTCATGGTATTTCTAGTGAGCCTGGAACTATGTTGTCTAGTGTTCCGTAGTGTAGTGTTTTGAAACCTTTTGTTGTCTTAGTTCCTCGTTGGACGAGTGGTTTTCGCGCTCGGCTATCAATCCGGTGGTCCGAATCAGAGGAATTTATTTCTGCTGATAGAAATTCGTTTCTCGATATAATGTGGTTCGGATCCCACAATAAACTGTAGGTCCCGTTGCTAGGTGACCAATTGGTTCCTAGACTCGTAGAAATATCTAATACTTCGGGCCAGCCCTTAGGAGAGCTGTTAATCAGCTCAGTGTTCTGGTTAAACTAAGATATACTTTTTATTTGTTGTTGTCTTTGGTCTCCAAGTGTCAGTATGCAGGTATTGAAGCTATCATTATAAGTAACGTTTGACGGCGAACTATACAAAGGCCAAGATTTTATTGAGTATCCTATCGCGTAGTGTTGCCATACCATTATTTGCTCTTTGCAAGTAACACAGTACCTACTATAGTAGATTCACATCAACCGTGCATCTGATGTCTAGGCCAGTCCCTTACGACGCTTCTCATTGGCTGTTGATAAGCCAATCGAGAGCGTTCACATAGGCAGGATGTATGTTCCACCTCTCCTGAGGGATACTTTTGAAAGTAGTATCCCTCAGGAGAGGGTGAACATACATCCTGCCTATGTGAACTCTCGAGCGAGACAGAGTTTCCAGTCCTGTGATTGGCTTATCAACAGCCAATCAGGAGCGTCGTAAAGGACTGGCCTAGATACCAGATGCAAGGTTAATGTGAATCTATTATAGTGTTTGAAACATTTGAAAACATTTCTGGTGCTGCTTTCGACTCCAAGCTTTTGCTTCCAGAGGTCGAAGAAATTGTATCCCCAAATGCTACCGCAAACCTAAATCATCATGTTTTCAAGGCTTTCTGAGCTCAGAAACCTAGGGATGATGGTATTAATATTGTTTGTATCACTGATCTCTCGCCTTGATGTCATCAAGGATCCGGGAACTTATCGACTCAGATTTGCTCATGGAATTGGATTAAGTAGAAAACAAGTGCAAGATAAGGACACTTGAACAAAACGAAAGCAACAGAAATATTGAAGAAACAAGAAGAGGAATAAGAGACCGAGAAAGGCAACAGAATGTAAAAAAAAAAAAAAAAGGAAGAGGAAACTTCAAAGACAGAGGAGGCAAAAAAGGAAAAAAAATATTTTCAGTATGTATAGACAACAAATATATAAAGACAACGCCTATGCCTCTACAATATATGATTTGTATCTTCTTCCAAGTGATTTACTCGTAAGCTCAAGATACAAGTAATGTTTTGGTGTGGAAAAAGAACCTGGTAGAATGCGCCATAAATTGTCGACTGCAGAATCCTCGGTTTCCAATCCGTTTATTTTTTTTTTTTTATAGCGGAAAGACTAGTACTTTATTTTCGGGATGTTTACGAGTTTTTTTCCCCTTTTTTTTTGTGTGTGGGGGAGACATATACCCCTGTTACTGCCTATTTTTCTACTTCTTTTTTTTTATAACAATCTATTTTTCGATGTATTTTTTTCTGTTGCTGATGTTTTTTCTTTCTCAGTTGAGTAATGAAATTCATAACTTCCCTAAAATATTCACCTTGTATTTTACTAATTTATTTATATTTTTATCCATGTACTTTATAATTTATTGATTTATCTTTTTTCCCTTTATTAGTAACTGGTCTCTTTCAGAATTTCCCAATATATCCTGTAACTTATTTCAAATGAACACAATATTCTTTGGAAGCTTGAATTTGAAGTCAATGGCCCCTTTAGGCTTGTTTACTATGAATGGGGAGATTTCCTGAATAATAATAATAATAAGAATAATAATAATAATAATAATGCAATATTTTTAGAGCTATAGATTGATTGTTCATCTTTAAAGCTGTAGATCATAGTGTTCATCTTCTGAATAATAATAATAATAATAATAATAATAATAATGCAATATCATACATTAGAGCTCTAGATTAATATGTGTTCATCTTTAGAGCTGTAGATCGATATGTGTTCATCTTCTGAATAAAATAATAATAATAATTTAATAATAATAATAATAATAATAATAATAATAATTAATAAAAAATAATAATAAATAATAATAATAATAATTTGGAGTTTGGAATTAGAAAAAATTGCGCCTTAGTCAACATACAAAAACAAAAAGGCAAAGTAACGAGAACTGAAGGGATAAAGCTACCTAGATGGGAGCAACATCAAACACATAGATGAGACAGGATACAAATACCTGGGAATAATGGAAGGAGGGGAGATATAAAACACCAAGAGATGAAGGGCACGATCAGGAAAGAATATATGCAGAGACTCAAGGCGATACTCAAGTCAAAACTCAACGCCGGAAATATGATAAAAGCCATAAACACATGGGCAGTGCCAGTAATCAGATACAGCGCAGGAATAATGGAATGGACGAAGGCAGAACTCCGCAGCATAGATCAGAAAACCAGGAAACATATGAACAATACACAAAGCACTACACCCAAGAGCAAATACGGACAGACTATACATAACACGAAAGGAAGGAGGGAGAGGACTACTAAGTATAGAGGACTGCGTCAACACCGAGAACAGAGCACTGGGGCAATATCTGAAAACCAGTGAAGACGAGTGGCTAAAGAGTGCATGGGAAGAAGGACTAATAAAAGTAGACGAAGACCCAGAAATATACAGAGACAGGAGAATGACAGACAGAACAGAGGACTGGCACAACAAACCAATGCACGGACAATACATGAGACAGACTAAAGAACTAGCCAGCGATGACAATTGGCAATGGCTACAGAGGGGAGAGCTAAAGAAGGAAACTGAAGGAATATAACAGCGGCACAAGATCAGGCCCTAAGAACCAGATATGTTCAAAGAACGATAGATGGAAATAACATCTCTCCCATATGTAGGAAGTGCAATACGAAAAATGAAACCATAAACCACATAGCAAGCGAATGCCCGGCACTTGCACAGAACCAGTACAAAAAGAGGCATGATTCAGTGGCAAAAGCCCTCCACTGGAGCCTGTGCAAGAAACACCAGCTACCTTGCAGTAATAAGTGGTACGAGCACCAACCTGAGGGAGTGATAGAAAACGATCAGGCAAAGATCCTCTGGGACTATGGTATCAGGACGGATAGGGTGATACGTGCAAACAGACCAGACGTGACGTTGATTGACAAAGTCAAGAAGAAAGTATCAAATCATTGATGTCGCAAAAACCATGGGACACCCAAGAGTTTGAAGAAGAAAGAGAGGGAAAAAATTGGATAAGTATCGAAAGATCTGTATATATATGATTATATATTATGTATATGTTATTTGGGAATATGCCAGTGGAAATCGTACCCATAATCATAGGAGCACTCAGGCAACGAATCCAAGATCCCTGAAAAGGAATCTAGAAAAACTAGAGCTGAAGTAGCTCCAGCTCATGCAGAAGAGTGGTGATCCTAGAAAACGGCACACATAGTAAGGAAGAGTGATGGACTCCTAAGGAGGCAGGAATGCAACCGGAACCGCCACACTATAAATACACCCAGTCGAATTGAGGACTGTGATAGAGCAAAAAAAAAAAAAAAAAAATAATAATAATAATAATAATAGTGTAATATCATATCTTAGCGTTATAGATTAGATTTGTGCTGATTTTTAGAGCTATAGACCGATATGTGTCCATCTTCTGAATAATAATAATAATATAATAATAATATATAATAATAATAATAATAATACCTAGGCTTATAGACTGTTATGCGTTCATGCTTTAGAGCTATAGATCGATATGTGTTTCATCTTCTGAATAATATAATAATAATAATAATAATATAATAATAATAATAATAATAATAATTTGAAATTATTCTCTTATTATTCTTGCATTCGGTGTGTCATATCACTTGTGGATGGAATTTTAAATAAACCGGCAAAATTATTTTCTTAAATAAAATCGGGCAGACGACGTTGCTCTTCCAATCAAGAGTCTCTGGCAGTCATTAGGCCTATGAAAGTAACTATTAACCACAAATAATATAGTAATTAGGTTAATTAGATTTATAAAAGGGCTGTGGATCCCGACCTCCAGCTTACTCGGGGGGGGGGGGGGGCTTCCTAAAATCTACGGTCAAAATTTTTTGCGTTGTTTCACCAACAAAGATTGAAAATAAATCCGCTGTATATTATTAGAAATAATTGCTCTGTACTGTTTAACATGCAAATAATTTTTTTACATTTTCATGTGAATAAATAATCATAAATATCCTATCCTAAAATTCTTGTATGTTTAACTCAACGCGAGACACCTTTTTCAGACCTTTTTAGGTTTTTCCGTAGACCTTTCCTACCCTCCCAGCAAGAATAACGACAGCAAGAAGAACAACAACAATAACAGCAACAGCAACAAAGTAGTTTGTAGGCATACTTCCCGAGTAAGCGAAAAATTACAAGGTTTTATAGGCCGTGGGTGATACATATGGCTTGAATTCCACAAGCCTACTTGCAGATACGCCTTTCTTGTTTGGGCAGAGTTTGCAGGCATCGAACCCACACGCCCTTTTGCACTTTACCAAACTTACAGACCGCCGTAGGGCGAGGCCCTTGGTGACATAACGCCGGTTTAAACTAAACCAACTTAACCAACCGTGTAGATTGGTTAGACCTCTGCCAATTGCCTCCAGTACGCGTGTTGTCCTTAAACAATAGGTCACTCATTTAGCTGCAGTCTCCTTGTGAACGTATTTATTTTATGTCAGAATATGATGCTCTCTGTACAAAAAGATGATTTTCATAGAAACTGGAAAATGAGTGATGGCTCAGGCTAGCCTTGGCATAATTTAATTGGATCACAAAATGAGTCATTATTATTATTATTATTTGGAAAAATCTCTATCGCGAGAGTATATATAATGTTTTAAGAGGTCCACAACAATAATAAAAAAAAACGTTGCGAGTTCGTGTATTATTTAAAAAAAACCCTTTACAAAGCTTTCGAACCCTTCCCTGGGTTCATCGTCAGTCCAAAATCTGAAGATGACCCAAGGGAAGGGTTCGAAAGATTTGTAAAAGGTTTTTAAATTATACACGAACTCGCAACATTTTATGTGATTGTAGACCTCTTAGAACATTATTATTTCTCTATATCTCTCTCTCCTTTTTTTTTTTCTTCTTTTTTTTTTTTGTCTATCACAGTCCTCCAATTCGACTGGGTGGTATTTATAGTGTGGGGTTCCGGGTTACCTCCTACCTCCTTAGGAGTCCATCACTTTTCTTATTAGGTGCGCTGTTTCCAGGCGCGCGCACTTTTGCATTAGTCCTGGAGCTACTTCAGCCTCTAGTTTTTCCAGATTCCTTTTCAGGGATCTTGGGATCGTGCCCAGTGTTCATATTATTATGGGAACAATTTCCACTGGCATATCCCATATCATTCTTATTTCTATTTTCAGGTCTTGATACTTATCCATTTTTCCCTTCTTTCTCTTCAACTCTGGTGTCCCATGGTATTACGACATTTATTATTATTATTATTATTATTATTATTATTATTATTATTATTATTATTATTATTATTATTATTATTATTATTATTATTATTATTATTATTTAGCAGATAAAACTATTCGTATGGGACAAGACCAAGGGGCCATTGAATTGAAATTAAAGCTTCCAAAGAATATTGTGATATTCATTAGGGAGAATTAAGAGGAAGTAAAGTGAAATACAGAAAGAAGAGATACCCCTTATCAGAGACGATAAAAAAATAATGAATTAATAAACAGATAAATAGAGATAAATGTATCAAAATACGAAACTGGCCCAGGTTCATAGTCTTCTGCTTTTTTCTTAGTGCTTAGTGTGAAATTGTTCCTACGTGATTCACCTCAACTAACAATCAATAATTCAGCCGGTTTTACGTTGGTTTTATTGGAAAAAAAAAACTGTAGCCGTTTTCCATTTTAAATAGGAAATTAGTTACAGTTTAGGAAAGATGGATAATAAATACTACGATCTAAGCATTGGCTAAGATAGATTCACTTGCTGTGCTCGCAGCCTAAATGTCTTTTATTACTTTTTTTATTTTAAATAAAACACTTGTCTTTGTGTTGTATTATAACATGAAGGTAAAAAATATATGAAGCCTGGGACAGTGAAACACTTGTCTTTGTGTTGTATTATTTTAAATAAAATCTCAGAACTCAGTTTACTTGGTTCCTTTATTTATCTCAGACCGTATAAAAATAAAATAAAATAAAAAGATAAAAGGAAGATGGAAGAAAACTGGTGCTTAAGCCATTAGGAAATAACATAGGTGTTTTCAGAAATGGCGGGCGAAGGAAAACCCGAAAGGAGTTCTACTAGAACTTATTATGAGATGTTTACTGTTTACAAGATAGCTTCAGTAAACGTTAAGTAGTAAATCTGGAAGCCTGCTCATGTATGAAGTTTGTTCACTTATCTGTATAGCAGGTTAGTATACCAGGTTACGCAACTCTTGCCCCATGTGATTCGATGTTTACCGAAGGCCTAGGGGTTTATCAGTAGCATATAGTGAAATTTGTGTACTAGTGTGTCTCGTGCGTTGAGTCGGAAGTGATAATTGCCGAGAGAAACAACTGCACGAGGATCAGTCGTCCGTTATTCCGTGAAGGTAGTTGGACGACTTTTGGAATTGGTAATTTGGTGCCGAATTCAGTCGTCCGTTATTCGGTGAAGACAGTTGGACGACTTTTGGAATTGGTAATTTGGTACCAAAGGTGCAGTGGAAGATCAAACTTGATTAGATTATCGTAATGTTAGTCATCTCGAATTTCATTTTTTCATATTACAGAAATGTTCTTCAAGGCGATACTTTGCTTGAAAAAATATTTAATTGCGTCTGGAAATTCGTTCTATGAATAAAAAAAAAAGTATATCTTCGTGTAACCACACAACAGCTGATTAACAGCTCTCCTAGGGCTGGCCCGAAGGATTATATTTTTATGTACGTGGTTAGGAACCAATTGGCTACTCAGCGACGTGACCTACATCTTATTTTGGGATCCGAACCACATTATATCGAGAAATGAATTCCTCTGGTTCCTCACTGGCTGCAGCGGGGAGCGAACTCTGCCTACCAGGTTGATAGGCGAGTACGCAACCCACTCGTCCAATGAGGAACTAAAATGAAATACATTTCCATTTGCTTGGAATTATTTTGCAATGTCATTACAATTTTTTTGTTGCTTAACCGCAATTTAGCCACATTTATGTATATCACAAATCAAGGGTGTGTTTCGTTCAAAGCAATTTCATAATACTAGGAGTTCCAACAGGAGTATTTAATTGATTAGTGGTAAGATACTGTATACTGTACAGGATATTTATTGAACGATTACTGATTAAAGTTAAAAGATTGGTCGTGATGCTTCATTGCGCTCATACATATTATATATATATATATAATATATATATATATATATATATATATATATATCTATATATATATATATATATGTGTGTGTGTGTGTGTGTGTGTGTGTGTGTGTGTGTGTGTGTGTGTGCGCATTTGCTTATGTGTGTGCATATGTGTATAAATGAATATGCATGATTACGCGTACATATGAATATACATAAGCTCGATATAGACTATATGTTATATATATATATATATATATATATATATATATATATATATATATATATATATATATATATATATATGTATATATATATATATATATATATATATATATATATATACACATACATATATATACACATGTATATACCATGTTTATATATATTCATTTGCACACATATACACACACAAACACAAAAGAAAATGCACTCCTTGAAAACGTCGAATGCGATCGTTACTCGCGACTTCTCTCTCACTAAATTTGAGTTCAAAGAAAACCTCAGGAAAGAAGGGAATTGGATTTTGGGAATCCTGAGCAGAAGGAATAAACTGGAAGTGTTGGAAAGAGTCCGACAAGATATCCTTCCCTGACATGAAAAGAATCTCATCTCTCTCTCTCTCTCTCTCCTCTCTCTCTCTCTCTCTCTCTCTCTCTCTCTCTCTTCCAAACGTTATTCTTCAAAAACTCAACAAAGGCCTTTCATTTCATTTCTCCAACTCTGCAACGATGTAGTACTCTTTCCTTTTTTTCCCTTTTTTATGGTAAATCCCAAAAAATTTATAAAAAATAAAAATATAAAAAAAAAATGACCCTGTAGGATTTTTTGTTTTGCCGTACGTTTGGAATATTTGATTTTATTTTTGGATGATTTTTCATATATATATATCTATATATATATTAATTTATATAAAAATATAAAAAAAAAAAAGACCCTAGACGTTTTTTGTTTGCCGTACGTATGGAATACTTGATTTTTATTGGAAATTATTTTTCATATATATATATATATATATATATATATATATATATATATATATATATATAAAATATATTATCTATCTATCTATCTATCTATATATATATATATATATATATATATATATATATGTGTGTGTGTGTGTGTGTGTGTATGAATGTATGTATATATTTATATATGTGATATATATATATATATATATATATATATATATATATATATATATATATATATATATATATGCTACGTGTGCATATGTGTTTGTCTGTCTGCCGCCTTGTCAAACTTTGTACAACCCTGATCACAGGATCAATGGAAAAGGAACTTCGTATATAAAAAAAATCAAGAAAAAGATTACGTGAGACCTCAATATCATTCCACGTAGTATCTCCACCTTTTCCAAAAACATTAAGGCCTTTGATGGTAAACAAGAGAACGATTTTTCTTCGGTGTTTGTTTATCCCAGACAATTCCGGAATGAGGAGTTCATCAGATTCCGTCAAAGGCCCTAGACCATAAGGAAATGGTCGTCTTTAAAATATAAGGTTCACGAGGACCTTATCTAGTATCCTTGGCTCTTGAGACGGATTCGTGCTGTGTTTGTCTTCTTAATTAAAGCAGCCTTCGGGTATCTCTGATCTTTAAGACGGAATGTACTTCCATTAACAATTTGCGACTCGGCTCAGTACCGAATACAGTCTCGAATTATGCCGTGGCTGGTGCTGGTTACACGAATGAAAATGGCAGAATTTTGATGGGTCTATCTTGCCTATCGCTCGTGTCAGCCATCCCCGACCGGGGTTCCGTGAGAATTCATGTTTTATTTATTCAATTTTTATTTATCTTTTTATCGTTAAACAAGCCGTGAGAAATCGTAGGCCTATCATTTTTCTTTATCGTAGCATATCGTGCAAGATTTTTTCTTCAGTCCTAGTTAAGTATTACAAATGCTTACATCATATATATATATATATATATATATATATATATATATATATATATATAATATATATATATATATAATTAGAGTACCTTGGGATAAGAGAAATTCTCTCAGGGGTTCCTCAAAGTGACAAAGGTTGGGAACCATTGCTGGTGTTTTCGCTTTTCCTGGGGAAAGGCTTTTACCAGTCAAAGCCACACTTAGGATTTGGAAGCATTACCTCTTACAAAACATTGATATAATCTTCTTGTTGCTAAGGCATGGAATTGTTTTCATTGGTGTCACTATCTTTTAGCCTTTCGTTTAGGGGGGACGTATTATTTTCAATTCGGTATCCTTTATATTCAGGGGGACAAATCCTTAAGGCACTTAAAAATCAGCTGCTTGACAGTCCTACTTTTACTGATTTCATGATAACTACCTAAGTGCATAAGATATCGAGAAATTTGTTTTTACGTAAAGTGGGAACCGGAGTTTGTAATATTCCAAATAACTGTACAACTAGGAAAGGATATCTATGAAACTTTTCCCATTGTGATGTAGATTTAATCCTCAATACAATTCTATTTTATTTGTTAAGGAGGTCATTGGAAATTCTTAGATCGCCTTCCTTAAAAACACCAAAATATTATAGGTAAACATACTTCATCCAGACCTTATCTTTTGGATTGATGAAGTTTATGATTTGTAGTTTCAAAATATCCCTAAATAAATTTGTTAGAGTTGGACAATGTAGACTTCCAATGCTACATCCTAATAACTTTAAAAAAAAAGCGCCGCCAAATAAAGAAACGATATTGGAAATGAATAATGGAGCTATGCGTTTCCGATAATGGCGTTTTATTTAGTGGGGTTTTTTTTCATAGGCTAATCTATATACAGAGTAGCTACTTTGCAGCCGTTGAGAAATAAAGGCATTGAAGTTTATATTACCAAGTTTAAAGCGTCTGTCAAAAGAAAAGTGGTATTGACTCTGTAAAAAAAATCCGTATTTTAATTTAGGTATTGCTAATTCCCTTGTAGTCTGGTCGCTGGCTACCGATAACTAACACCGCCGCTCTCAACCAACACCCACCCCAAAAAAAAGGGGGGATTAGGGGAAGAAAAATTAAGGGCCGGGGAGAGAGTAGAAATTACAGAGCTCTTACATCACCACCAATCCGTGCTGCCAGTCGACAAACCTGTGCGTGAAATATCAACAACTGAAAGGACTCATGCCCATGCCCTGACCAGAGATATTATAGAAAGATATTACTATTTACGATCTATTAGTAAGCAGTTTAGGATATGTATGTGTGTGTGTGTGTGTGAGAGAGAGAGAGAGAGAGAGAGAGAGAGAGAGAGAGAGAGAGAGAGAGAGAGAGACCTTAAGCTTAAAATTAGGACGTGCAGTTTCCCTACCAGTCAACTCAGACGGAAAGAATTTATGATCAAAATACGTCCTACAATTCCCCCCGTTGTATGTTATAACAAACCCTCACCCTTTTCCGTTTTATGCATTACTCTCTCTGAAGGAACTGTAGTTATGTGGGGAAACGCCTGCAATGGTACCGCATAAAAATACGCGGATTTACTTGTTTTCCCTCGAATTTACAGCATTCCTGTCATTGTTGACGCCCCAGGCAAGGAAAAGGTAGAATATAGTGAAAGAAGACAATAGTACTGCGAATATATATATATATATATATATATATATATATATATATATATATATATATATATATATTATATATATATATATATATATATGTATATATATATATATATATATATATATATATATATATATATATATATCATACATATATATATATATATATATATATATTATATATATATATATATATATATATATATATATAGTGGTTGTGTATGTAATACAAAAATTGGATAGAAAGTCTCATTGGACTTACCTCTCGAGAAATGAAAGGATATAAGAATTCGGAGAAATGTAAGAATGGGGTGAGTTCCAAAGCTTGTCAATGTAAGGAAAGTAACACTTATCCATCTGCACCTTTAGAAATTGCATTGGAATACCATTTGGGCCCAACCCAAATACCTTGGCCAAAATCCCTGATTAGCGTCGAACAAAAGCCAGTCCCCAAAGACGCAGGAGTATACGAAATCTTTCGCCTCGACTGTGAACAATCCTGCATCGGTTTTACAGGTAAATCACTCCCCTAGAGAGATGAATACAACATAAACGTTCAATTAGGTATGGACAACAGAGCTCAGCTATTTTTAACCACATAAATAACCGTAATCACAGAATAAACTGAAATTTGTCACATATGATTTATAGCAGCAATTGTCGGTTCAAAAGCCAGTTGGTAGAATCAGCTTTGATTATGAACCTCTCTAAAGGAGCTTGGGACTCGGACGTTATAGGTAAAATCTTCATCCAACCAGCGATTAAGAGGATTAAGGAGAAATTGTCAACTGGGGTTACATAACGGCTGACCTCTGGACATCTTGGTATAAATACTGTTTTTCTGCAACTCTTCTCATTCATCAACTGCCTGAAGAGACAGACTGTTGGTCTCTGGAATATGGCGGCTGACTTCCTATATTTTGGCGTTTTTATGGGCTTCTTTTATTTTATATATATATATATATATATATATATATATATATATATATATATATAATATGCAATTGTAATAGCCACAATGCCCTCTTAACTTCTTGAATTTTTTGCTCAAAAAGTTAAGAGGGCATTGTGGCTATTACAGTTGCATATGTACCTGGTAAAAAGTGACCAGTAGATTCTACATATATATATATATATATATATATATATATATATATATATATATATATATATATATATATGTGTGTGTGTGTGTGTGTGTGTGTGTGTGTGTGTGTGTTTGTGTGCGTGGGTATAGATACACGGAAGGACTTTTTTTTCATATTCATATAGTGTTTTTTGTTTCCTCACTGTAACAGATCATTCTAGCTGACAAATTCTCGCGAAACTGAAAAATTGGAAATCTCGCTCCCCTAATGGTTCTCCTGTCTCCTGTCGTCTGTACATTCTTTTATCAAGTTTATTTGAGGAAATAATAAAGGGGTGAAGAAATATGTGGCAGAAATATATCTCCCTCGGGGAAGGGAAGCATTGATTTGCCCTTGGAAGCCTTGGAGCATAAAACAATATCTCTCTCTCTCTCTCTCTCTCTCTCTCTCTCTCTCTCTCTCTCTCTCTCTCCATTCTTACCTTTATACCTGTTTATTTATTACCTGTACTTCATTGTTCACTACGTTGTTTTTGTGAGCATTGAGTTTCAGCCGTCTTTTTATACAATAAGATTTTCGTCAAATACGCAGTGATAAAAACACTAGAGATTTGGTACCTTCCTCCTCCTCCTTCTCCTCCTCCTCCTCCTTCTCCTCCTCCTCCTCCTCCTCTTCCTTCCCCTTCCTCTCCCCCTCCCCCTCCCCTTTACCCCTTCCCTTACTTCCTCCTCCTCCCCTCTCCCCTCCCCTCCCCCTCTTCCTCCTCCTCCTCCTCCTCCTCCTCCTCCTCCACATCATTAATATTAAAAGCTTAATAGAACCCTATTGAATTCCATAATGAGAAAAAGAGAGAGAGAGAGGTTTCTTATCGACTCAAACGGAAATAGTAGATGAATAAAGTCTGTGATTCCTCAGGCTCTATTATTGGGGATATTATTTTAGTTTAGAAAGATATTGTCCCAGGCTTCAAATGGTTTTTACCTTCATGCTATAATACAACACAAAGACAAGTGTTTCACTGTCCCAGGCTTCATATGTTTTTTTTACCTTTATGTTATTATACAACACAAAGACAAGTGTTTCACTGTCCCAGGCTTCATATGTTTTTTACCTTTATGCTATAATACACCACAAAGACAAGTGTTTTGGTGTGAAATTACAGTTGATGGGTAATTTAGTGGACAGAGTAATGCAAGAAGTGAGGGAAACGAAATCAGATTCATTATTGAACAGGGTTGGCAAGGATTAAATCAAACTAAATTCAACAAGGGATTAAATTAGTGATTTTTTATTAAAAATCATGATTTTTTAGATTTGAAAGCAAAAAAATTGAAAAATATGGGTTGGAGGTTAATAAAAAATTAAGCATAACTGTGCTTCATCTATTTATTTTGATATAAAAAAATGCAAGTACATACTTTAGGACAGAAATGGGAACTTAAAAGATAAGTCTATAGTAATTGTCATAAAATACACTTTGAGGAAAAAAATGATTGAAAAATCATCTAACAAATTATAAATAAATAAATAAATAAGTCAAATAAATCAGATTTTTTCATTTTTTTTTTTTATCAAAAAAAATCACCAACCCTGTTGGTGAAGATGGGTCGTGAGTGGATCGTAAACCGTTGCTCTTTGAAGATGATATGATACAGGGACGACTGAGGATCGTAGAGAGAAACTGCAAAATCCGGTGAAAAGCGAACGCAAGTTTAGTAGAGCAAACTAATGATATGAACTCAACAAAGGGTAAATGGAATGGTGGAAGATGGCGCAATTAATATTAACATGAAGTATATCTTACTTTTGCCAGACCACCGAGCTGATTAACAGCTCTCCTAGGGCTGCCCCGAAGGATTAGATATTTTTACGTGGGATCCGAACCACATTATATAGAGAAATTAATTTCTATCACCAGAAATAAATTTCTCTGACTCCGCGTTGGCCAATAAAAAAAATATTAGCATGGATAGTGGAAGAATAGAAGAGAGGTATACTTGTATAGGTAGTATTTTGGAACAAATACATTCGAATAAGGGTAGGTTTGGAATGATGAATCGCAAAACTTTGAGAATGAAGTCTGGAATGAATGTTGAGCCAAGTCTCCTTTCTGGAAGTGAAGTGGTGACCTAGAATGCGAATGACAGAAGCGCGGAGGAAGTGGTAGAAGTGGAAAGAATGGAAGATGGTAAGAGGAGAATAAGACCGAGAAAGTGCTAGGTAGATGGTGTGAAAGAATTATTGCAGTTGAGGGGCTCAGTTAGACGTTCAGGAGGCTAGAGAATGCTTGCAAGAGAGGTGAATGGCGCTGGCTGTGTAGAGGGCTTCGACGCACTACTGATGACCCTTCTATGTAGACATAGGCTGATGGTGTAGATTATCTTGCAGGGACCTTTGTGTCTTTTCCTCATGCGCCAACCCTTGTCAGGGATACCGCTCATTGATGAAAAACAAAACCAGTCCCGTGGAGGGGGAGGGGGTGGGACGGGTTTAGTGCCGTCAATGGACCTCGTGCAGGGATTATTTAAGGTTCTTTGCAGCGTGCCTTCGGCTCCTAGCTGTAACCACTTTCGTTTCTTTTACTGTACCTCTTTTCATATCCTCTTTCTTCACCTTACTTTTCACCCTCTCCCAACCCTTGATTCATAGTGCAACTGCTTTGAGGTTTTCCTCCCGTTACATCTTTCAAACCTTCTGCCGTCAATTTCCATTTCAGCCATGAAAGACCTCATAAGTCCCAGTGCCTAGATTTTATATTCACCCTAACTCACTGTAATGCTGTTAACTATTCCGATGAAATGAACTTTGTCGAATAAGCGAAAGTTATCATTTAAAGCTAGTATATATCAGTGCTTGGTCTTTGGCCTAAATTCTATATTCAACTCGAATCGAAAAGAAAACCAAGGTCTTACATTCAAAAATCTGTTTTTAGACAAATAATATGACCTTCCTCTCTGTATCACAGTTGAAATTCTTCGCGTATCTCTGTCTCAAATTTCTGTGTTTTTAGACAAATAATATGACCTGCTTCGCTGTATCGCAGTTGGAATTCTTCGCGTATCTCTGCGCAAGTGGTCTCGGAAGAGTTGGAAAAATAGAAAATTCCATTTCCGATATTCATCAGAGCAAACATTCAGGAAAGAAGCGAGATGTTATCCTTCCTCTTACGGAGCGAGTTCATATAGATATATCTTTTGTCCAGTGCAAACAGATTTTCAAGTCGAGGCGAGTTTCCAGCTGTAAAATGTGGATATTGCTTCGCCAGCCTCCGCGAACCGTTCCGTTCCTGATCTAAAATCAATAAAAAGAGAAAAGGGGTTTGGAAGTTTGGGGGTTGAGGTGGGGTGGGGGTTTTGGGGGGGCGGTAGTACTACTCCAACAAGAGGCGGTTTCATTTTCAGAAGCTGATGCGAAATATAGAAAACTTTTTTTTTTAATTCTTGGAAAAAAAAAAAACCAACCGTTTCGTTCCTGATCTAAAATCAATAAAAAGATAAAAGGGGTTGGAAAGTTTGGGGTTGTGGGGGGGCGGGGCGGCCGGGTGGTACTACTCCAACGATTGGTGGTTTCATTTTCAGAAGCTGATGCGAAACATAGAAAAGTTTGTGTTTTCTTGTCTTGGAAAAAAACGAATATTTTGTTTTTTTGTTTTTTAGTCTTGGAAAGAAAAACTAATATATATTTTTCGTTACAGAATAAAGTAGAATTCCCGACTGATTTGTATGAAAGCAAAATTCAGCATTGCTATATTTTTTTTATTGTATCACTATAATGCTATTGCTCACTTAGATTGGGCTACGTCAGTGGACCTCATGTGGTGGACTGTAGGCATTACTTAAGGTTCTTTGCAGCGTGCCTTCGGGCCCCTAGCTGCAACCACTTTCGTTCCTTTTACTGTACCTCCTTTCATATTCTCTTTCTTCCATCTTACTTTTCAACCTCCCCTGACACTTGATTCATAGTGCAACTGCTTTGAGGTTTTCCTCCTATTGGACCTTCAAACCTGTTATACTGTCAATTTCCATTTCAGCGCTGAATGACCTCGTAGGTCCCAGTGCTTGGCCTTTGGCCTAAATTTTATATTCAACTCAACTCACTATAATGTTATTAACTATCCCAATGAAATTAACTTTTGTCGAATAAGCGAAAATTGTAATTCAAAGCTGAAGAAGTATATATCGGAGATTTGTAAGATATTCCGAAGGCCATAATAATTCAGTCTTAAAAAAATTTTTTTTTTTATAAAAGTCTTTGTGAAATAAGATCTTTTCCCCAATTGTGAGGCTGAAGTCGGCTTTGCAGATTTGAATGCTGCTTCTAATAGAAAGGGTATTTAATATTTATCCAAAACATTATCAAGGGATTACTCAATCGGAAACGATGGGACACACTTTTAGAGCAAAGAAGTTAGAAAAATATAATTCAATAAGAAATTAAAAAACGTTAACTTTTTTATATTTAATTGTTGACATGTATTGAAATTCTAGAAATACAGAAGATGGTAAAACAAAACAAAGTTGATAAAGTATTTTCAACAAAATAATGTGCATCAAGATTAATGACTACACACTGTAAAGCTAACAAGGCGTGATCTGACCTCCAGCTTACCGGCAGTGCGTGTTAAAATCTACGGTCAGATTGAGCGTTGGTTCACCAACGAACACTTAAGATAAATATGCTATACTTTAATAGAATAACTGCTCTGTGCTGTTTAACATACACATTATTTATTTTTTCACATTTCCATTCCAATAAATAAATCATAAATATCGTATTCTAAAATTCCTGTATCTTTAACTCAACGCGAAACTCCCTTTTCAGAACAACAGCAACAACAACAAATTAGTTTCGGAAGTCACGTAAAGCCGTTGGTCCCGTTGCTGAATAACCACTGGTTCCATGCAACGAAAACAACTCCATTCAAACAAACAAACAAAGTAGTTTGTAGGCTTACTTCCCGAGTAAGCGAAAATTCTTGATGTTTAAGGTTCATTTACGGTATCGAATAATGTGGGTCCGAATATCTCGCAGTATGTTGTAGGTACTACTGGTAGATCATACGCAACACTTAAGTAACCCGTGAGATGCTGTGAATCTGCATACTTGTTTTAGGATAACTGCTTTACATCATAATGTAAGTATACAAGTTATTCAAAATCATCTCTGAACTCGCCTAATGTTCTCCGACATTAAGCAACGTTGTCTGAGATTGGCTCAACCCACCGGAAAGATGTTTGATAGCCATCGGCCCGATGTAGGGCCTAACGTAGGGACCTTAATTGCGAAACCATCACTGTTCCATTTTCGGTGCTAATCACCATACAAGACACAGATAGTGTAGATTGGATTCGCTATTAATCGATTTTGTATAGTGGGTGGGGTGGCGGGGGAGGGGGTGGGGGGGGGGGTGGCGGGGGTGGGCTCGGAAGTATGTTTCGTATGTCTGACAATTTCTTCGGTCGTTAGAATACTACGAAGCTTTGATTGGCTCATTCACATAGACGAGCACTCATTGAATTTGTACCGCGTTGCCTTGCTAATGTTAAAAATTGTGTGCTATCTATAATTATCTGTGTACCATCCCTTTATGCTTCATGCTAAATTCCTCTTTTTTTTGAGCCTGATAAGCAATTCAGTCCTTCATGACCGAATTAAAAAAAGAAAGCTCCATTAAACATCGACGGACTCCTCAATTCGACCGAAATTTAATCAGAATAGATAGGAAGTTTTCTGAAAATGCATGAGCTTATTATAGAATAAACTCTGAGACTCCTAACCAGTTGTCTTTTATTTATATGATGATAAAATCCGAGTGGATCTTTCTTGTTTGTCCGCCCCGGTTGGGAACGGGATAGGTAGGGGATGAGGAGGGTAGGGGAGACATGACACATCCACCACCCTACTGCAAACCTGTTTGTCCTTCCCAGATGGGGCAGGG
This sequence comes from Macrobrachium nipponense, assembly GCF_015104395.2. Classification (NCBI taxonomy): domain Eukaryota; kingdom Metazoa; phylum Arthropoda; class Malacostraca; order Decapoda; family Palaemonidae; genus Macrobrachium; species Macrobrachium nipponense. The sequence continues at coordinate 43,573,102 of NC_061099.1, read as the reverse complement.
TAAGTAGAGGATTGGGAAGGTAGGGGAGACATGCATCATCCACCCTCCACCTGCAAACCTGTTTGTCCACCTCAGTTTAGGCAGGGCAAGGTAGGGTAGGGGAGACATGACACATCCACCCTGCTCTTGCAAACCTGTTTGCCCACCTCGTTTAGGCAGTGCAAGGTAGGGTAGGGGAGACGTGACACATCCTTCCTCCTCCTGCAAACCTGTTTGTCCGGCTAGGGTGGGGGCAGGGTAGGTAGGGGATGGGGATCGGGAAAGTAGGAGAGACATGACGGGCAGCGACGGGTTCCAGCGCAGTGGAGCGCGTGCCATCAAGCTCGTCTAGAAATATTTGAACAAAAATACTCTGAACAACTGAGGTAGAAACCTGCACACAGCTACATGGAACATTGTGTTGCATCGCACAGTCACAAAATACGTCGACTATCTATCTTCTCTGTGAGAGCTTTTAAAAGCCAGAGTGCCCGAAGTGATATTATTAATAAATGTCGAAAATAGAAAACCCCCTTTTTGTTCCCTTTGATTGGGAACGTTTCTAAAATCCTTAACGTCCTCTATTTTTCAAAGTCAACAAGAGACCTTTCAGTTGTCCAAACAGATCAGCCGCCATGTCCGGAGGTGGGCAGTTTCACAGAGCCTTTGTTCTATGCCAGTTAATCCATTGTCCCAGTAAATTGGTTAACTTCATCCAGTCTCCCTTTTTTCGTCGGATGAATTTATTCACTTACGTGTTAATTTGATTCGAATTTAATTTAGCGCTCATTCTTTCATGCCTTGGAGGGATGGGTTACTTATAGACCCCATTAAATCGTGTCGAAAAGATTCAGTTTTTGACATTCGCAGCAGCCATATTTTGCTCTTGACTTATTGCATTCTCTCTGTAGTGTTTAATCTGTATTTTCATTTTCGTTATTGAGTTTGTAGTTTTATGTGAGGATTAATTCCGTAAAAGACCAGTGAGGAGTGTATAGCCAAACAAAGGCTTAGATAGCTTATAACTTGCGTAGAGTTTCCTCCTGGGTTGTCGACAGAGGTCCATTATTTAGGGTAGCATATCCCTTCAAAATAGTGTTAAGCCAATATTAGGATACATTTGTCTTTGTTCCACCATGTAGATTTTCTGTAAGATACATTTCCCCCTGCCTGGTATTTGTAAAATGGTAAGATTTTTCTATACTAGTAAAATTATATCTCACTACTCTGATTTGGATTAACTTAACGCTCTTTTTTTTAGCTATAAATCGAGATCAAAGCATGGTTAGGATACTGACTGTTTTAGCACTTTACTACTTGTTTTTACCAAGAGATAACTGCAGGTTTTACTACTTGTTTGTGCCAAGAGATGACTAAATGTTAATGAAACTTGGTAGGTTAACCACCCAGGAGGTAGATTATTATTGAATCCGGTATTTAGAAGATCTCCCAGGCCATGCAATACTCAACTTTAGCAGGGCTGCATATTTCACCTCCTCCAATCTGCTGTAACTCGATGCTTGGCCACTTCTCCTTTACGGGCTGCTCTACTATGAGCAAGAGCCCGTGCTGGCATAAGGTCAACTAATTCTAAAACAACCACTCCTCCAAACTCCCCAGTTCTCTTCATTGCTGGATATCCTCTCGCTTTTTGGTCATGATTTTCCTTTACGTTGAGAGAAACCAGCTTCTTTATTTATTCCTCGTTTGGATTCGAAGGTTTGCTGTAAATACCGGATCAGAAAATTGCTGTAAGACAAGTTATGAGGCGTCTTTGTTGTTGTTAGTAATACATACCTGTACACACACACATGTATGTATGCTAAGAAATCACAAAAATAAGCACGTGATTTTGTTTATTAGCTGAAGACACTGGGAAAATTTTAAAAAGAAAAGACAGAGATCCAAGTACTTTCGTGTTAAATAAACTAAAGTGCTTGGCGCTCTTTTCTTTATTTTAAGTTTTCCCAGTGGCTTAAGCTAATACTTGTATGTATGTTTATATAAGTGGATGGGTATTTTAATGTGCGGTATACTAAGCACTTACATAAACAAGTATTTTTTTGATAAATAAACATGAAGGTTTATTTTATGTAAAGAAAAGTTAGGGAAGGTCATTCCCGAACATCAACGCCTCAGTGGCGTGGTCGGTAAGGTGTTGGCCTGCCACCTCTGTGGCCGCGAGTTCGATTCTCAGGCATTCCACTGAGGGGTTAGAAATGTGTATTTCTGGTGACAGAAGTTCACTCTCGACATGGTTCGGAAGTCACGTAAAGCCGTTGGTCCCGTTGCTGAATAACCACTGGTTCCCTACAACGTAAAAACACCATACAAACAAACAAACAAACCCCCGAACATCGGAAACTTACACCCCCTTAAGAGCAGATTAACAGATGTTTGGAATGGAAATCAAGAGAAATGAATACGTCTTTATTTGAACTTAAATAATCGGAAACAAAAAGAGCGATATTCCCCTTCTCTATGGTAATGGTTTATTACGCTCACAGACCCAAGCGAGAAAAACGCCTGATTATTGAATTGCCGATTGGAGCAGTTAATTCCTGAGATCTCTCGGGATTCATCCTATGAATGTTGTTATGAATATTTCCCTTCTCGTAACCACCCTACCACCCCCCCCCCCCACACCCCCCCTCAACCATACCAACCTCCCCCCAACCTGAATCCTCAACCATACCACCTCTCCTTTGAAACAAGCGAATGGAATTGGTTCGGGTAATGAAATTGCGTTATGTTCAACGTTAGTTTTCTGAAATATTAATGCATAGTACGTAGACATTCTATATATAATTTATGGCTTCATATGGGCGGTTCCATTTCGAATACAAAGCTTGGGATTATAATGTGCGGCCCGGAAGTTATTAAGGGATTTCCTTTTTTGGCGGCGGAGTTTTCTGTTGTAATGCAGGAACCACTTTCAGTGGCGATTTATTAGTGCTACAGGGTGAATGTGAAGGTATATATATGTATGTATATATATATATATATATATATATATATATATATATATATATATATATATATCAAGTTATATATATATAACTTGATCACGAAGTATATAAAACGTGATGCTATGTATAAATAAAGGTTTTTGCCACGAAGGAAAAAAATAAATCGTGAATGAACAGACAGTACAGAAATTATCCACAAAATTTAGCTGCTTCGTTCAACAGTCCAAATTGTCCATCAGCATTTGATCAAATCCGCCAAAATCGCTGCCCCGTTCACGTCCTATTTTGAACTCGGTTTGAAGTTGACTGAATACAGTTCCACCGCCCCCCCCCCACCCCGCCCCCTTTTAAAAGGTCCCTTTATTAACAAATCTTACACGTAATTTTATAACACTGATAAGTCTTCCATACCCGCGCCAATTCTCTATCTGTGCTTCTACGTTGTTAACCTCGTAACCACTTCTCCTGTATATATCCGCATTTTTCATCGTGTAAGTTCTTCTTGCGCCACGTTTAAAACACAAATACAACCGTCTCAATCTTTTTAACCTTTTGTTTTCATGTCCATTCATCCACACTTCAATTCCGTAAAGGTGAGTGGGCTCATGCATCCGAACTTTGGATTTCTCACACATTCAAAACTTCTCCTCCTGTGGACGTAGCCTACTTAACTTCATTGCTTCACATCATTTGTGACTCAT
>NC_061099.1:43559453-43564453 GCF_015104395.2 Macrobrachium nipponense | reverse complement strand
TTGCAGGAATGTGATCAGACCAGAGACGATAAAGTATGCTAAGATGACGTATACAATAAAGTAGGCTAAGATGACATGCCGTCACCTGTGGTCCTTTATTTGTTTTGAAAACATTAGTCCAAGCTTCCTGCTTGAGACAACTACCGCGACCTATAATTCAAACGGCCTACGATATTTGTAACTGTGTCATCCGTATGTATGTTCATATGTTCGAGCGTAAGATTATCGCAAGTCTAACATTACCTCTCAATAGGGCGCCTTATTATACAAGGCAACAAGCCCTTTTATATATATATATATATATATATATATATATATATATATATATATATATATATATATATATATATATATATATTAGCTTCAGAATATGGATAAATAAGATGTATTGCACTTAGCATTGAGGCCCGATTAAAATAGGTATCTTTTCTATGTATGATTACCTCGGGTACCTACAGCCTGTTAGCGAGCTATGGTGAATTCAAAGTTAAGGGTTATTTGTGAAGTAATGTTTTGAAATTTAAAAAAGCGTGTAAAATTGTATCGGCAAAATTATCATGCACACAAACACCGCATGAAATTATTTACATTAACTTCATTCCTTCATTATACATCGAAGATATTTTAAGGTATTTCCAATAACTAAACGTTTCCCCAGCTCATTCAAGAAGCGCCTCAGTGGCATGATTGGTATGGTCTTGACCTGCACCTCGGTGGCCACACGAGTTCGATTCTCGGGCATTCTACTGAGGGGTTCGAGATGTGTATTTCTAGTGATAGAGGTTCACTCTGACGTGGTTCGGAAGTCACGTCAAGCCGTTGGTCCCATTGCTGAATAACCACTGGTTCCATGCAACGTCAAATCACCATACAAACAAACAGCTCATTCAAGAACGCGGAAAAAAGAACTTCAGAGAGTGAGAGAGATAAAAAAAATATAAATAATCCTATTGATTTAACAATTTTTTCCCCCCGCTGCAAGAGTTTGGACTTCGAGGGATGATAAATAGTATTTCCGTCCTGTCGCATTTTCGCTATTTCCCGGAGATATGAGACAGGAGACTCGAGCAAATATTTGTTCTTTTCTTTCCGCATCCTCGATTAACTTCAGTGTTTCATTCGGCTGCCTGATGTAAAGTGGCCTTCATGGGAACAATTTTGTTTCCTCTTCTTTTTTTTTTTTATTCGGGGTTTCTGGCTTGGTATTAAGTTTTCTCTCTCTCTCTCTCTCTCTCTCTCTCTCTCCAGTTGGTACATGCGCCTACACAAAGTTTTTAATATCTTACTATAATGGACGTAATGTCTGTCAGTCTGTCTGTCATTCATACATGGCCAAACGGCTCGTCCGATGGGCATGAAATTTGGCAGGGTTATAGTGGGGACCACTAAGATGGTTTATATGGGGTTGCATCCTACCTCCCCCTCTCCCCTCCCCTACGAAGGGTGTTGGGGTGAGAAGGGATATCCTGAAACGAGGCTGGTTACGCCCGTAGACTTAGTTGCTTTACGAATTTTCATACGTAATTTCTGTATACATGTGTTTGCTAGTAACAGAAATACACGTTGAGAGAGTACAAGAATTCCGTTATGGTTAACTACGTTTATTTTAAGTACAGTTTTTAAGTTGGAAGTGGTCTTGTATACAAAGGTCATTAGAAAAGTTCTGCCAATGGGCCATTTCAGTCCTTGCATTATTTTTTGCACTGTCTCCCTCAGCTGACTTCATTACACAGCTGTTACCTCTATATCCAAGAGAGCGATCCTTCCATCAAAGAAAGTTGTATCTCAAGCCTCCACACACGTCTCCACAAGATAGGTGGTACCCTTATTCTTTATATTTCTGTCGAATGGTGTTCATACGAGATGAATAAAGTTAGAAAAGAGCTAGAATTCCCTTGAGACAACTGTTGGTTGTTTCACCCACTGCTACCAAGCGCCTCAGTGTCGTGATTGGTATGGTCTTGGCCTGCCACCTCGGTGGCCGTGAGTTCGATTCCCAGGCATTCCATTGAGGGATTAGAGATGTGTATTGTTCGATTCTCGGGCATTCTATTGAGGGGTGAGAGATGTATATTTCTGGTGATAGAAGTTCACTCTCGACGTAGTTCGGAAGTCACGTAAAGCCGTTGGTCCCGTTGCTGAATAACCACTGATTTCATGCAACGTAAAAACGCCATACAAACAAACAAACAAACGCACTGCTACCTGTATGTGCAACAGCAACACACCTCTCCCATAATTTCCTGTGTTTCATCATCATCGCTTAGCTACCTCGTCCGTGATTTTGATACATAATACTCTAATCTTACGGTCTGACCCGTCCCTAAGTAAATTAGTTATGATGACACCCACGGTTTTTCCAAATATACAAGTCACTTCCACATGGATTTTTTTTATTCGGGTTCTACTGAACTTCCGTAGGAATTGTCTGGATCTGCCTGGAAAACGGCAAGTGTCCTGGAACAAACTGGAAAGTTACAGCCCACCACTTTTTCACGAAATAAGGCGAAGAGAGATTTTAGTCAATCCCATGTGAAAGATTATTATCGTTATTGCCTTGCTCGCAATAAATACTGAGAAAAATCATTTAGTACATCTGAGAACGATGAACGGCGCTATCTATTTTCGCCGTCCTCACCTTTCACCTTTCTTCGTCTTCTTCTTCTTTTTCTTCCTCTTCCCAGTAAAGAAACCGTAAATGTACTTCCAACATATCAATTTGATACAGCCACTGCAGGACGTTTATTGCAGGACGTTTATTGCAGGCTCTTTCGCATCTAGCAAATGTCTGGCAGTGAAAGAGAGGTTCCTGACTCTCTCTCTCTCTCTCTCTCTCTCTCTCTCTCTCCCTCCTAGGACAACGTAGGGCTCAGTGCATGAGCTAGCTTTGCTTTGTTGTGTCTGGCGGTCAAACAATGGAACATATCAGTCGTCATTATCGCAATAGCCTTTGTTCTTTATTGGAATTGATTATGGCTGTTGGGCCCAATAATTGGGTTTTGCTGGACCAAGTACCAACCCCCCCCCCACCCACCCCCCCCCACCCCCCCCCACCCCCACCCACCCACGCCCTGGTTATTAGAAGTCTTCTGTTCTCTGTGATCTTGACTGTCTGTCTTTTGACGGAAACGTTAAAGGAACTGACACCTCATTGTAGTAGAGTTCCCGGCCCCTCCCCCCGCCATATATCTTTTCCGCATTCTTCTTCTTCTTCTAATTTTTTTATGCTGCTGCTTTTCTTCTTTGATTATCATCTGGAAATCCACGTTTTGATTGTTAGTCTCCATATTCAGTTCTCTTTCGTTCTCTTTTAATCTTGTCACTGTAAACAAAGTGTATTTTTGGAGGAGGAAGGTATTATTGACTCACCGTAAAAGATGTGAGAGAGAGAGAGAGAGAGAGAGAGAGAGAGAGAGAGAGAGAGAGAGAGAGAGAGGGCCGCTTCTTAGACTTCCCTTCTTTCCATTTAATTGAACGAACGTATTTTTACAAAGGACCCACTTGTTTGTACTCGAGTGGTTCAGGTTTGAAAACTGCCACCCGTCTTGTTTATCCATCCCCCCTTCCTCTCTCTCTCTCTCTCTCTCTCTCTCTCTCTCTCTCGTCTCTCTCTCTCTCTCTCTCGAAAGAGGAAGCGGGTGTTGTATGACAGGAAATGGAATATTTTCAAACTATCAGGGATGTGTGATAGTTTTGGGAACTTTTATGGTATTATTTCTTCTAGGATCTTTGTATGTAAAAAATACTTTTCCTGAATCTTCTCCGTAGTGTCTGTCAAAGATAGCTAGGATCTTTGTATGTAAAAAAAAAATACTTTTTCTGAATCTTCTCCATAGTGTCTGTCAAAGATAGCTAGGAACTTTGTATGTAAAAAAATAATACTTTTTCTGAATCTTCTCCATAGTGTCTGTCAAAGATAGCTAGGATCTTTGTATGTAAAAAATACTTTTCCTGAATCTTCTCCGTAGTGTCTGTCAAAGATAGCTAGGATCTTTGTATGTAAAAAATAAAATACTTTTTTCCTGATCTTCTCCGTAGTGTCTGTCAAAGATAGCTAGGATCTTTGTATGTAAAAAATAAAATACTTTTCCTGAATCTTCTCCGTAGTGTCTGTCAAAGATAGCTAGGATCTTTGTATGTAAAAAAAAATACTTTTCCTGAATCTTCTCCATAGTGTCTGTCAAAGGTAGCTAGGATCTTTGTATGTAAAAAAAATACTTTTACTGAATCTTCTCCATAGTGTCTGTCAAAGATAGCTAGGATCTTTGTATGTAAAAAAAAAACTTTTTCTGAATCTTCTCCATAGTGTCTGTCAAAGATAGCTAGGATCTTTGTATGTAAAAAAAAAAAACTTTTTCTGAATCTTCTCCATAGTGTCTGTCAAAGATAGCTAGGATTTTTGTATGTAAAAAAAAATACTTTTTCTGAATCTTCCCCATAGTGTCTGTCAAAGATAGCTAGGATCTTTGTATGTAAAAAAAAAATACTTTTTCTGAATCTTCTCCATAGCGTCTGTCAAAGATAGGTAGGATCTTTGTGTATTATACGATGAACGAAAAGCAGATTTAGTCAGAAGTATCTTGGTGACAGTTATCTTATGATAAGCGTCAGCTGGAAAAACTAGCCCAAACTTATCGTAAAGTGTCCTATTACGAGTCCTATCGTCCTATCATTAGCATGAGGTAATGAGAGGAAAATTGCAGATGCATCAGGTTCAAAACGGGAATGTAGGGAATTTCCGGTTTCAAAGGATGTGAATGTTCAAAGATTGTAGATTCATGGAAAGCGGACTAGTATGAATTTCCAAATATGTAGGATTTCTTCGTGAAAAGTGGATTAGTATGAATTTCCAAATATGTAGGATTTCTTCACGGGAAGCGGATTAGTATGAATCTCCAAATATGTAGGATTTCTTCGTGGAAAGCGGATTAGTGTGAATTTCCAAATATGTAGGATTTCTTCGTGGAAAGCGGATTAGTATGAATTTCCAAATATGTAGG
>NC_061099.1:43514453-43541953 GCF_015104395.2 Macrobrachium nipponense | reverse complement strand
TATATATATATATATATATATGAATAACTTGATCACAAAGTATATAAAACGTGATGCTATGTATAAATAAAGGTTTTTGCCACGAAGGAAAAAAAGTGAAAAGCGAGATAGCCAAGCACTTTCGGTCTAGTTTGACCCTTTACTCAGGCACAACTGATCTTACAAAGGAAAAACTGACACTACAAGATTAGCAATAAGGTTGATTTCATATATATATATATATATATATATATATATATATATATATATATATATATATATATATTATATATATATCTTACGAGACCAAAGTCTCGTTTCACATTTGGTAAGCGTTAGGCCAAGAGCGGAAGGCTTACCGGTATCACATTCCCCCTCCCTCTCTCTCTCTCTCTCTCTCTCTCTCTCTCGCAACCTCCACTCCATTATCTAAGGTCACCAAATCAGAGTCAGACTACAAAAATATACGTTCATTCAAAGTAAAGTACTAATTGAATAACTCAGATTCTTACAGGATAATCAATAGAATGATAACTCATAGATCAATTAACTCAAATACCCCCGGTGAAATAATAGTCTTAATCAATAATAGTCAAACACCAATTATCTCTTCTCCAAAATATTATAGTTCCCTCCACACAGGACACAGTCCCCCTTACTAGATCCACCTGTTTAAAAGACAGGAGGGACACACTGATAAGTATACACAATTGTAAAGACAAAGCCAAAATATTAAATGAAATAGAACATCTTTACAAAATGTCAAAGATAAAAGTAAGCCACATCTTTGGCTAAAGCAGTAACTCTTACCCATTCCTCTTATTTCACCAATAACCACGTGTTAATAAAACCACCACTCCAGCAATAAAAAATATTCACCTCTGTTTCGGCAAATGAAAAAATACTTACCTCTATTTCACCGATAACTCCATGTGGAATAAAACAAGTCTCCAAAAAACATTATATCTCCAAGCAGGATAATAAAAAATGAAACTCCATCTCCAAAAAAAAAAAAAATGCACTCAAAGCATCCAGCTGATACACTAAAAAATATTGCCCATATCTCCTCAAAAAGGTGTCTCCATTTGCAACAAAAAATGGCTGCAAAATAATTGAACTAAACATAGCTCTCACCAACATAGGCCTAAACTGTGGAATATCTCCAACACAATAAAAAATATCAAATGGCCAAAATATTAGATCTCCAAAATATTATGTCTCAAATTATATCTCCAATTTTCCAGGAAAATAATTCAGTGTTATAGTAAAAAACTATAAACTCTCTGTTTAGCACAACTGCTGAGAAAGGGCAAAAACTTGGCAAATAAAATTGCCCAAGAAATTCTAGAAAAAATCACCAATGTGCCACATAACTCATTACAACAGAACTCCAAATATAAAGTGTCTAAGCAAAGACTTCTCCATATGCACTACGGCATTGGCCACTAGAAACTTAACCAAGTTTCCTATCTCTGCAAAGTTGTCACAAATACAACAAAGGTATTGTGCAAGAAAACTCACAACTTCTGGAACACAAATATCCACGAAAAAAAAATGTAGTGCCAATACTTATGCATTCAAAAATGCAAAAATTCTCCCATAAATCTCTCTGCAGCATCAAACAGCTGAAATTATAAACACATTCCCGAACAATTACTCCAAGTCACGAACTGAGATATTAAAAAATTCACACAAACTGCTCGAAGAGAAAAATAAATTCAAATTCACCCATGATAAAAAAAAACTTACGTCAGCGATGCCTAACATCTAAAAAATGAAAAGAAAACTAATGATACTGATAACTATTCCCCTTGACACCGGTAGATGTCAAGCAATTTTCTGCTGAACTCACAAAAAAAAGAAAAACGAAAAAAATGTGTCGTTAGTTCCTCCCAAATCCCCAAAAAAACATCACCACCCTTGATAGCATTACAACACCCATGTTAGTATAAAATAAAATCACCAGTATTAGTATAAAAAACATCACCAATGTTAATGCTTGCCCATTCACCAAAAAATCCAGCACAAAATTCACCAGAAGTTCAGCACAATTCACCAAAAATTCAGCCAGATTCATCACCCATGAACCACTGACACATTCTCCAAAGTCATAGAAACTTCGTAAATAATTAACCACAAAACTTCTCCCATAATTCATTGTAATAATTCTCCGTAATATAATTATCTATAATAATTATAAAATAATCTTCCATGAAATATCTCAAATCTCCTGTAAAATAAGTCTCAAATAATGATAATTCTACTTAAGTCCCCCCTTAAAATATCTCCAGTAATGAAAATAATAATAATTCTTCATAGTAATAATTCTCCTGCAAATATCTCAAGTAAGGGCATTAATATTGCCATTCCCCAGTATTCATCAATATTGCCACACCCCATGATACCAACCAACACCAATCAACACCATTTCCCCAGTATACACCACCATAGCCACACCAAAAATCAACACCACTCACCGGTATCATCAATCATTACCACTCAACACCAGGCATATACAACCCCATTACCACTCCGGGGTATCATCATCATTCAGCACCACCGGGCATCACCAACCGACAACATCAGTCATCACCAAACATCACCACTCGGCAATCATCGCCAGTCAGCACCATTTTAAAGTAATCTCCTCAACATCAATCAAATCTCCATAAAAAAAAAGATAATCTCTGTTCCCATTAATAATAATTCTCTCTAACATTGTGTAAAAGCGTTCTCCAAAGCATAAGGAAAACTTGCACACATCCCGTATGTATATCATTTCCTTTTCTCTTCACTCAAGAGAAAGAAAAAAAAATCTTTCTAAAAAAACCCTACGGGCATCTCACATCATCAACCAATCGCTATCAGCTGATTCCCTGGCATTGAAAATTCATTATCCAAGGGCAGACTCGTCCCCATTGCCCCGACACAAAGAAAAAAAGAGAAAAAATTCACCCCCCCCCCCCACTAAAAAAAAAAAGAGCTTCACCCTCCCGGTCAAACATTCCCCCCGAGGCAGACCACCACTCACCCTCCCCTTGCAATACCCCTCTGGGTCAGCAGAAAATGCACTGAGTGCGTACGAACAAGTGGGCGCTCTATCTCCAGGCAAAACAACAGTGTTGCATGTATGAAAACCATTCATAAACACACGTATGTATTTAAACAAAGACGAATGCGTCTCTTCTGAACATGCGCCAAGATAAAACTTATCCCTTTCTGCTACTTTGAGAGAAATCTATTGTAATCTAAACTGCCTCTTTAAAATAATTCACACTCAAAGTAAAAAAAAAAAAAAAACCCCAGGGCTCAAAAAAAAAACACACCGTAACACTTACCCCTTCACAATGAAAGAAAACCCTGGATTCTACGCAAACACACGAATCTCGTCGGCACAACGCAAACACACTCGCCGAGAAAGCACTCGATGATCTTTCACACACAAACTAGACTGAGCCCTCGTCTCAGCGGACACCTCGCGACGGGCGAATTTGCTGACCCCAGTCCAATTGCCCCGTCTCATTACCACAACTAACGTAGGGACACACCTTAACCCCATAAGTCATTAACTGAAATATAACACATTCCCACAACCAGACACTCTGAAAACGGCATTTCATAGCTGATATCAATCTCACAAAAGGCTTTTCGTTCGACCACCGCTGCCACCAACTCTTATGAGACCAAAGTCTCGGTTCTCATTTGGTAAGTGTTAGACCAAGAGTGAAAGGCTTACTGGTAATACATTCTCTCTCTCTCTCTCTCTCTCTCTCTCTCTCTCTCTCTCTCTCGCAACCTCCACTCCATTATCTAAGGTCACCAAATCAGAGTCGGATTACAAAAATATACGTTTATTCAAAGTAAAGTACTAATTGAGTAACTCAGATTCTTACAGGATAATCAATAGAATGATAACTCATAGATCAGTTAACTCAGATACCCCCCGTGAAATAATAGTCTTCATCAGTAATAGTCAAACACCAATTATCTCTTCTCCAAAATATTATAGTTCCCTCCACACAGGACACAGTCCCCCTTACTAGATCCGCCTGTTTAAAAGACAGGTGGGACACACTGATAAGCATACACAATTGTAAAGACAAAGCCAAAAGATTAAATGAAATAGAACATCTTTACAAAATGTCTAAGATAAAAGTAAGCCACATCTTTGGCTAAAGCACAGTAACTCTTACCCATTGCAGCTTGAAATGTCACACACAGAAATAAATATATAACGTCCGCAGAGCTATCCCGGCATTCTGCCTTTTCTCCCCGTAACTGTCTCCATCGTTCTGACTAATACATGCCATTAGGAACGGACATAGCTCATACACGTCCACATGAATTAACACCCTTCGTCAGCGCCCCAGGTGACTGGTTGCAGCCAGTTTTCAAAGGCACCTTATCGAACTACAGGACAATTGTTGACCTGCTAAGTGAGAATCTTCAGGTCACGCCACCCAAAAAGGTACATCAGCATTCTTAAGCTGAGATGTCTTGTCACTTGGACTCTCTATATCTAAAGAAATTAAAGATGATGAGTCTGTACATTCCCCTTTATATATATATATATATATATATATATATATATATATATATATATATATATATATATATATATATATATATATATATATGTATATAATAAAAAATGAATATATATATATATTATATAATATATATATATATATATATATGATATATATATATATATATATATATATATATATATATATATATGTATATATAATATATATATATATATATGTATATATAGATTATATATATATATTAATATAAATGCATATAGATAAATGAATATATATAATATATATATACATATATATATTATATTATTATATATATTTAATATTAATATATATATATATATAATATATATTATATATTATATTATTATATTATTATTAATATATATTATTATATATATATATATATAATATATTATATATATATATTAAATATATTATAAATATATATATGTATATATATATTTTAATAGCCTCGTTGGACCACAACACACACTAGGTCTATAGGCCCCCCAACTGCCAGCCATTCCCCAGCCTTGAGCTTCTGAGGATTCTGTCCACGTCTTCCTTCTTATGCATTCGATACCCTCTTCTAAGGCCAGAGAGGACCAGCGGCCCCCCAACCACCAGCCATTCCCCAGCCTTCAGCTTCTGATTATTCCGCACACGTTTTCCTTCTTATGCATTCCATGTCCTCTTCTTGGTCCAGAGAGGTCCAGCAGCCCCCCCAAACGCCAGCCATTCCCCAGCCTTCAGCTTCTGAGGATTCTGTCCACGTCTTTCTTCTGATGCATTCCATTTCCTCTTCTTGGGCCAGAGAGGACCAGCAGCCCCCCAACCGCCAGCCGTTCCCCAGCCTTCAGCTTTTAAGGATTCCAACCACGTCTTTCTTCTGATGCATTCCATGTCCTCTTCTAGGGCCAGAGAAGACCAGCGGCCCCCCAACCACCAGCAGTTCCCCAGCCTTCAGCTTCTGAGGATTCCATCCACGTCTTTCTTCTGATGCATTCCATATCCTCTTCTAGGGCCAGAGAGGACCAGCGGCCCCACAACCGCTAGCTGTTCCCCAGCCTTCAGTTTATGTGGAGTCCATCCACGCCTTACTTCTGATGCATTAAATGTACTCGCCTCGGGCCAGAGAGGACCAGCGGCCCCTCAACCGCCAGCCGTTCACCAGCCTTCAGGTTCAGAGGATTTCGTCCACGTCTTCCTTCTAATGCATTCCATGTCCTTTTCTTGGGCCAGAGAGGACCAGCGGCCCCCCAACCGCCAGCCATTCCCCAGTCTTCAGCTTCTGAGGATTTCGTCCACTTCTTTCTTCTGATGCATTCCATGTCCTTTTCTTGGGCCAGAGAAGACCTGCGGCCCCCCAACCGCCAGCCGTTCCCCAGCCTTCAACTTCAGAGGATTCCATCCACGTCTTTCTTCTGATGCATTCCATGTCCTTTTGTTGGGCCAGAGAGGACCAGCAGCCCCCCAACCGCCAGCCGTTCCCCAGCCTTCAACTTCAGAGGATTCTGTCCACGTCTTTCTTCTAATGCATTCCATGTCCTTTTCTTGGGACAGAGAGGACCAGCGGCCCCCCAACCGCCAGCCGTTCCCCAGCCTTCAACTTCAGAGGATTCCATCCACGTCTTTCTTCTAATGCATTCCATGTCCTTTTCTTGGGCCAGAGAGGACCAGCGGCCCCCCAACCGCCAACCGTTCCCCAGCCTTCAGCTTTGGAGGATTCCACCAACGTCTTTCTTCTGGTGCATTCCATGTCCTCTTATAGGGCCAGAGAGGACTAGCGGCCCCCAACTGCCAGACGTTCCCCAGCCTTCAGCTTTTCAAGATTCCATCCACGTCTTTCTTCTGATGCATTCCATGTCATCTTCTTGGGCCAGAGAGGACCAGCGGCCCCCCAACCACGAGCCATTCCCCAGCCTTCAGCTTCTGAGGATTCCATCCACGTCTTTCTTCTGATGCATTCCATGTCCTCATGTTGGGCCAGAGAGGACCAGCGGGCCCCCAAGCGCCAGCCATTCCCCAGCCTCCAGTTTCTTAGGATTCCATCCACGTCTTTTTTCTGATGCATTCCATGTCCTCTTCTCAGGCCAGAGAGGACCAGCGGCCCCCCAACCGCCAGACGTTCCCCAGCCTTCAGCTTTTCAAGATTCCATCCACGTCTTTCTTCTGATACATTCCATGTCATCTTCTAGGGCCAGAGAGGACCAGCGGCCCCCCAACCACGAGCCATTCCCCAGCCTTCAGCTTCTGAGGATTCCATCCACGTCTTTCTTCTGATGCATTCCATGTCCTCATGTTGGGCCAGAGAGGACCAGCGGGCCCCCAAGCGCCAGCCATTCCCCAGCCTCCAGTTTCTTAGGATTCCATCCACGTCTTTTTTCTGATGCATTCCATGTCCTCTCCTCAGGCCAGAGAGGACCAGCGGCCCCCCAACCGCCAGACGTTCCCCAGCCTTCAGCTTTTCAAGATTCCATCCACGTCTTTCTTCTGATGCATTCCATGTCATCTTCTAGGGCCAGAGAGGACCAGCGGCCCCCCAAACACCAGCCATTCCCCAGCCTTCAGCTTCTGACTATTCCATCCATGTCTCACTTCTGATGCTTTAAATGTCCTCGCCTAGGGCCAGAGAGGACCAGCGGCCCTCCAAACGCCAGCCGTTCTCCAGCCTTCAGCACCTTAGGATTCCATCCACGTCTTCCTCCTGATGTATTCCATATCCTCTTCTAGGGCCATAGAGGACCAGCGGCCCCCAGCCGTTCCCCAGCCTCCAGCTTCTCAGGATACCATCCACCTCTTCCTTCTAATGCATTCCATGTCCTTTTCTTGGGCCAGAGAGGACCAGCGGCCCCCCAACCACCAGCCGTTCCCCAGCCTTCAGCTTCAGAGGATTCCATCCATGTCTTTCTTCTGATGCATTCCATGTCCTCATCTTGGGCCAGAGAGGACCAGCGGCCCACCAAAACCGCAGCACAAGTTCCCAGGCCTTCAGCTTCAGAAGGATTCCATCCATGTCTTTCTTCCTGATGCATTCCATTGTCCTCATTCTTTGGAGGGCCAGAGAGACCAGCGCGGCCCTCCAACCGCCAGCCAGTTTCCCCAAGCCTTCAAGCTTCAGAGGATTCCATCCATGTCTTTATTCTGATTTGCATTCGCCATGTCCTCATCTTGGGCCAGAGTGAAGGAACCAGCGGCCCCCCCAAACCGCCAGCAGTTCCCCAGCCTGTTTCAGCTTGCAGAGATTCCATCCACGTCTTTTCTTCTGCATTGCATTTCCATGTCGTTCTTCTTGTTGGGACCAGAGTGGACCAGCGTCCCCCCAACCACCAGCCATTCCCCAGCCTTCAGCTTCTGAGGATTCCATCCACGTCTTTCTTCTGATGCTATCCATTTCCTCTTCTTGGGCCAGAGTGAACCAGCGGACCCCCCAACTACCAGCCGTTCCCGAGCCTTCAGATTCTTAGGATTCCATCCACTTCTTTCTTCTGATGCTATCCATTTCCTCTTCTTGGGCCAGAGAGGACCAGCGGGCCCCCAAGCGCCAGCCGTTCCCCAGCCTTCAGCTTCGTAGGATTCCATCCACGTCTTTCTTCTGATGCTATCCATTTCCTCTTCTTAGGCCAGAGAGGACCAGCGGGCCCCCAAGCGCCAGCCGTTCCCCAGCCTTCAGCTTTTCAATGATTCCATCCACGTCTTTTTTCTGATGCATTCCATGTCTTCTTCTCAGGCCAGAGAGGACCAGCGGCCCCCCAACCGCCAGACGTTCCCCAGCCTTCAGCTTTTCTAAGATTCCATCCACGTCTTTCTTCTGATGCTATCCATTTCCTCTTCTTGGGCCAGAGAGGACCAGCGGACCCCCCAACCACCAGCCGTTCCCGAGCCTTCAGCTTCTTAGGATTCCATCCACGTCTTTCTTCTGATGCTATCCATTTCCTCTTCTTAGGCCAGAGAGGACCAGCGGGCCCCCAAGCGCCAGCCGTTCCCCAGCCTTCAGCTTCGTAGGATTCCATCCACGTCTTTCTTCTGATGCTATCCATTTCCTCTTCTTGGGCCAGAGTGAACCAGCGGACCCCCCAACCACCAGCCATTCCCCAGCCTTCAGCTTCTTAGGATTCCATCCACGTCTTTCTTCTGATGCTATCCATTTCCTCTTCTTAGGCCAGAGAGGACCAGCGGGCCCCCAAGCGCCAGCCGTTCCCCAGCCTTCAGCTTTTCAAGATTCCATCCACGTCTTTTTTCTGATGCATTCCATGTTCTTCTCGGCCAGGCCCAAGGAAAAAAAAGGACCAAGCAGCGGCCCCCCAAACCGCCAGGAGACTTTCCCCAGCCTTCAGCTTTTTCAAGATTCCATCCACGTCTTTCTTCTGATGCTATCCATTTCCTCTTCTTGAGCCAGAGAGGACCAGCGGACCCCACAACCACCAGCCGTTCCCGAGCCTTCAGCTTCTGAGGATTCCATCCACGTCTTTCTTCTGATTTATTCCATGTCCTCTTCCAGGGCCAGAGAGGACCAGCGGCCCCCCAAATGCCAGCCATTCCCCAGCCTTCATCTTTTGAGGATTCCATCCACTTCTTTCTTCTGATGCATTCCATGTCCTCTTCCAGGGCCAGAGAGGACCAGCGGCCCCCCAACCACCAGCCATTCCCCAGCCTTCAGCTTCTGAGGATTCCATCCACGTCTTTCTTCTGATGCATTCCATGTCCTCATCTTAGGCCAGAGAGGACCAGCGGGCCCCTAAGCGCCAGCCGTTCCCCAGCCTTCAGCTTCAGAGATTCCATCCACGTCTTTCTTCTAATGCATTCCATGTCGTCTTCTTGGGCCAGAGTGGACCAGCGTCCCCCCAACCACCAGCCATTCCCCAGCCTTCAGCTTCTGAGGATTCCATCCACGTCTTTCTTCTGATGCTATCCATTTCCTCTTCTTAGGGCCAGAGTGAACCAGCGGACCCCCCAACCACCAGCCGTTCCCGAGCCTTCAGCTTCTTCAAAAGTTCCATCCATCCCGTCTTTGCTTTCGTATTCGCATTCCATTTCCTCTTCTTGGGGCCAAGAGAGGACCAGTGGGCCCCAAGCGCCAGCCTTCCCAGCTTCTAGGGCCCTTTCGGGGTAGGATTCCATCCACGTCTTTATTTCTGATGCTATCCATTTCCTCTTCTTGGGCCAGAAGTGAACCAGACGGAAGAAACCCCCCCAACCACCAGCCATTCCAGCTTTAAGATTCTTAGGATTTCCAATCCACGTCTTCTCTGATTTGCTATCCATTTCCTCTTCTTAGGCCAGAGAGGACCAGCGGGCCCCCCAGCGCCAGCCGTTCCCCAGCCTTCAGCTTTTCAAGATTCCATCCACGTCTTTTTTCTGATGCATTCCATGTCTTCTTCTCAGGCGAGAGGACAGCGGCCCCCAACCGCCCAGACGTTTCCCCAGCCTTCAGCTTTTTAAGATTCCATCCACGTCTTTCTTCTGATGCTATTCATTTCCTCTTCTTGGGCCAGAGAGGACCAGCGGACCACCCAACCACCAGCCGTTCCCGAGCCTTCAGCTTCTGAGGATTCCATCCACGTCTTTCTTATAATTTATTCCATGTCCTCTTCCAGGGCCAGAGAGGACCAGCGGCCCCCCAAACGCCAGCCATTCCCCAGCCTTCATCTTTTGAGGATTCCATCCACTTCTTTCTTCTGATGCATTCCATGTCCTCTTCCAGGGCCAGAGAGGACCAGTGGCCCCCCAACCACCAGCCATTCCCCAGCCTTCAGCTTCTGAGGATTCTATCCAAGTCTTTCTTCTGATGCATTCCATGTCCTCATCTTGGGCCAGAGAGGACCAGCGCCCCCCCCCCCCCCAACCGCCAGCCGTTCCCGAGCCTTCAGCATTTGAGGATTCCATCCACGTCTTCCTTCTGATGCATTCCATATCCTCTTCTAGGGCCAGAAAGGACCAGCGCCCCCCCCAACCGCCAGCCGTTCCCGAGCCTTCAGCATTTGAGGATTCCATCCATGTCTTTCTTCTGATGCATTCCATATCCTCTTCTAGGCCCAGAAAGGACCAGCGGCCCCCCCAACAGCCTTCCGTTCCCGAGCCTTCAGCTTCTGAGGATTCCATCCACTTCTTTCTTCTGATGCATTCCATGTCCTCTTCTAGGGCCAGATAGGGCCACCAGCGGGGGCCCTCCAACCACGCCAAGACCGTTCCCCAGGCCGTTCAGCTTCTGAGGATTCCATCCATGTCTTCCTCCTGATGCATTCCATATCCTCTTCTAGGGCCATAGAGGACCAGCGGACCCCCAACCACCAGCCGTTCCCCAGCCTCCAGCTTCTCAGGATTCCATCCACATCTTCCTTCTAATGCATTCCATGTCCTTTTCTTGGGCCAGAGACGACCAGCATCCCCCAACCGTCAGCCGTTCCCCAGCCTTCAGTTTCTGAGTATTTCGTCCACGTCTTTCTTCTGACGCATTCCATGTCCTCTTCTGGGGCCAGAGAGGACCAGCGGCCCCCCAACCGCCAGCCGTTCCCCAGCCTTCAGCTTCTTAGGATTCCATACACGTCTTTCTTCTGATGCATTCCATGTCCTCTTCTTGGGCCAGAGAGGACCAGCGGCCCCCCAACCACCAGCCGTTCCCCAGCCTTCAACTTCTGAGGATTCCATCCACTTCTTTCTGCTGATGCATTCCATGTCCTCTTCTGGGGCCAGAGAGGACCAGCAGCCCCCCCAACCGCCAGCCATTCCCCAGCCTTCAGCATCTGAGGATTTCATCCACTTCTTTCTTCTGATACATTCCATGTCCTCTTCTAGGGCCAGAGAGGACCAGCGGCCCCCCAACCGCCAGCCATTCCCCAGCCTTCAGCTTCATAGGATTCCATCCACGTCTTTCTTCTGATGCATTCCATGTCCTCTTCTTGGACCAGAGAGGACCAGCGGCCCCCCAACCGCCATCCGTTCCCAAGCCTTCAGCTTATGAGGATTCTGTCCACTTCTTTCTTCTGATGCATTCCATGTCCTCTTCTTGGGCCAGAGAGGACCAGCGGCCCCCCAACCGCCAGCCATTCCACAGCCTTCAGCTTCATAGGATTCCATCCACGTCTTTCTTCTGATGCATTCCATGTCCTCTTCTTGGACCAGAGAGGACCAGCGGCCCCCCAACCGCCAGCCGTTCCCTAGCCTTCAGCTTCTGAGGATTCCATCCACATCTTTCTTCTGATGCATTCCATGTCCTCTTCTAGGGCCAGAGAGGACCAGCGGCCCCCCAACCGCCAGCCGTTCCCCACCCTTCAGATTTTAAGAATTCCATCCACGTCTTTCTTCTGATGTATTTCATGTCCTCTTCTAGGCCATTGAGTACCAGCGGCCCCCCAACCGCCAGCCGTTCCTCAGCCTTCAGCTGCTGAGGATTCTATCCACGTCTTACTTCTGATGCATTAATTGTCCTCGCCTAGGGCCAGAGAGAACCAGCGGCCCCTCAACCGCCAGCCGTTCCCCAGCCTTCAGCTTTTGAGGATTCCATCCACGTCTTACTTCTGATGCATTAAACATCCTCGCCTAGGGCCAGAGAGGACCAGCGGCCCCCCAACTACCAGCCGTTCCCAGCCTTCAGCTTCTGAGGATTCCATCCACGTCTCCCTTCTGATGTATTCCATATCCTCTTCTAGGGCCAGAGAGGACCAGCGGCCCCCCAACCGCCAGCCGTTCCCCAGCCTTCAGCTTTTAAGGATTCCATCCACGTCTTTCTTCTGATGTATTTCATGTCCTCTTCTAGGGCCGTTGAGTACCAGCGGCCCCTCAACCGCCAGCTGTTCCTCAGCCTTCAGCTGCTGAGGATTCTATCCACGTCTTACTTCTGATGCATTAAATGTCCTCACCTAGGGGCAGAGAGAACCAGCGGCCCCTCAACCACCAGCCATTCCCCAGCCTTCAGCTTCTGAGGATTCCATCCACGTCTTACTTCTGATGCATTAAACATCCTCGCCTAGGGCCAGAGAGGACCAGCGGCCCCCCAACCGCCAGCCGTTCCAAGCCTTCAGCTTCTGAGGATTCCATCCACGTCTCCCTTCTGATGTATTCCATATCCTCTTCTAGGGCCAGAGAGGACCAGCGGCCCCCCAACCGCCAGCCGTTCCCCAGCCTTCAGCTTTTAAGGATTCCATCCACGTCTTTCTTCTGATGTATTTCATGTCCTCTTCTAGGGCCATTGAGTGCCAGCGGCCCCCCAACCGCCAGCCGTTCCTCAGCCTTCAGCTGCTGAAGATTCTATCCACCTCTTACTTCTGATGCATTAAATGTCCTCGCCTAGGGCCAGAGAGAACCAGCGGCCCCCCAACCGCCAGCCGTTCCCCAGCCTTCAGCTTCTGAGGATTCCATCCACATCTTACTTCTGATGCATTAAATGTCCTCGCCTAGGGCCAGAGAGGACCAGCGGCCCCCCAACCGCCAGCCGTTTCCTAGCCTTCAGCTTCTGAGGATTCCATCCACATCTTACTTCTGATGCATTAAATGTCCTCGCCTAGGGCCAGAGAGGACCAGCGGCCCCCCAACTGCCAGCCGTTCCCCAGCCTTCATCTTCTGAGGATTCCATCCACATCCTACTTCTGATGCATTAAACATCCTCGCCTAGGGCCAGAGAGGACCAGCGGCCCCCCAACCGCCAGCCGTTCCCCAGCCTTCAGCTTCTGAGGATTCCATCCACCATCTTCTTCGATGCATTGAAATGTCCTCAGCCTAGGGCCAGAGAGGACCAGCGGCCCCCCAACCGCCAGCCGTTTCCTAGCCTTCAGCTTCTGAGGATTCCATCCACATCTTACTTCTGATGCATTAAATGTCCTCGCCTAGGGCCAGAGAGGACCAGCACCCCCCAACTGCAGCCGTTTCCCCAGCCTTCATCTTCTGAGGATTCCATCCACATCCTACTTCTGATGCATTAAACATCCTCGCCTAGGGCCAGAGAGGACCAGCGGCCCCCCAACCGCCAGCCGTTCCCCAGCCTTCAGCTTCTGAGGATTCCATCCACATCTTACTTCTGATGCATTAAATGTCCTCGCCTAGGGCCAGAGAGGACCAGCGGCCCCCCAACCGCCAGCCGTTCCCCAGCCTTCAGCTTCTGAGGATTCCATCCACATCTTACTTCTGATGCATTAAACATCCTCGCCTAGGGCCAGAGAGGACCAGCGGCCCCCCAACCGCCAGCCGTTCCCCAGCCTTCAGCTTCTGAGGATTCCATCCATATCTTACTTCTCCGGATGGCCCCCCAATATTGTTCTTTGGATTATGCATTAAATGTCCTCGCCTAGGGCCAGAGAGGACCAGCGGCCCCCCAACTGCCAGCCGTTCCCCAGCCTTCAGCTTCTGAGGATTCCATCCACATCTTACTTCTGATGCATTAAATGTCCTCGCCTAGGGCCAGAGAGGACCAGCGGCCCCCCCAACGCCCAGCGTTCCCCAGCCTTCAGCTTATGAGGATTCCCCATCCCCACATCTTAACTGATGCATTAAAATGTTCCTCGCCTAAGGGGCCAGAGAGGACCAGCGGCCCCCAACCGCCAGCGTTTCCCCAGACCTCCGCTTCTGAGATCCCCATCCACATCTTACTTCTGATGCATTAAACATCCTCGCCTAGGGCCAGAGAGGACCAGGGGCCCCCAACCGCCAGCCGTTCCCCAGCCTTTAGCTTCTGAGGATTCCATCCACAGCTTTCTTCTGATTCATTCTATATCCTCTTCTAGGGCCAGAGAGGACCAGCGGCCCCCCAACCGCCAGCCGGTCCCCAGCCTTCAGCTTCTCAGGATTCCATCCACATCTTCCTTCTAATGTATTCTACGTCCTTTTCTTGGGCCAGAGAGGACCTTCTGTCCCCCAACCGCCAGCCGTTCCCCAGTCTTCAGCTTCTGAGGATTTCGTCCATGTCTTTCTTCTGATGCATTCCATGTCCTTTTCTTGGGCCAGAGAGGACCAGCGGCCCCCCAACCGCCAGCCATTCCCCAGCCTTCAGGTTCTGAGGATTCCGTCCTCATCTCTGTTCTGATGCATTCCATGTCCTTTTCTTGGGCCAGAGGGGACCAGCGGCCCCCCAACCGCCAGTTGTTCCCCAGCCTTCAGCTTCAGAGGATTCGGTCCTTGTCTTTCTTCTGATGCAGTCCATGTCCTTTCCTTGGGCCAGAGAGGACCAGCGGACCCCCAACCGCCAGCCGTTCCCCAGCCTTCAGCTTCAGAGGATTCGGTCCTTGTCTTTCTTCTGATGCAGTCCATGTCCTTTCCTTGGGCCGGAGATGACCAGCGGCCCCCCAACCGCCAGCCATTCCCCACCCCCAACCATCTGTGGATTCCGTCTACGACTTCCTTCTGATGCTTTCCATTTCCTCTTCTAGGGTCAGAGAGGACCAGCGGCCCCCCAACTGCCAGCCATTCATCAGCCCTCAGCTTCTGAGGATTCTGTCCTCGTCTTCCTTCTGATGTATTCCATGTCCTCTTCTTTGGCCAGAGAGGACCATCGGCCCCCCAACTGCCGGCGTGTGCCAGCCCTCACCTTCTGAGGATTTCCTCCATATATTCCTCATGATGTCTTTCATGTCCCCTAGGGCCAGGGAATTTGGCTAGGCCACAATTGCCATTTGATTGTGTTGTGAGTATATTCTGTGTCTCACTCATCATTTGTTGCACTATATCTCTGGCTGCTAAACCTGCTCTGTGTATTACTCGTAAAAGCTCACGTGGTGGTCTCACATTTTTGGAGCATCGTTTGTTGTTGTTTAATGATCTCTTCAAGTTCCTCAATCTTATGCTCCATCTGAACTTCATTCTCGTTTTTCACGTACCCATTCAAATCTTCCCTTTCCTGTATTGCTTGTAAAAGCTCACAATTTTGGTGGTCTGAAATTTTTCGAGCATCGTTGTTGTTGTCTTATGATCTCTTCAAGTTCCTCAATCTTTTGCTCCATCTGAACTTCATTCTCGTTTTTCACGTACCCATTCAAATCTTCCCTTTCCTGTATTGCTTGTAAAAGCTCACATTTGGTGGTCTCACATTTTTCGAGCATCGTTTGTTGTTGTCTTATGATCTCTTCAAGTTCCTCAATCTTTTGCTCCATCTGAACTTCATTCTCGTTTTTCACGTACCCATTCAAATCTTCCCTTTCCTGTATTACTTGTAAAAGCTCACATTTGGTGGCCTCACATTTTTCGAGCATCGTTTGTTGTTGTCTTATGATCTCTTCAAGTTCCTCAATCTTTTGCTCCATCTGAACTTCATTCTCGTTTTTCACGTACCCATTCAAAGCTTCCCTTTCCTGTATTACTTGTAAAAGCTCACATTTGGTGGCCTCACATTTTTCGAGCATCGTTTGTTGTTGTCTTATGATCTCTTCAAGTTCCTCAATCTTTTGCTCCATCTGAACTTCATTCTCGTTTTTCACATACCCATTCAAAGCTTCCCTTTCCTGTATTACTTGTAAAAGCTCGCATTTGGTGGCCTCACATTTTTCGAGCATCGTTTGTTGTTGTCTTATGATCTCTTCAAGTTCCTCAATCTTTTGCTCCATCTGAACTTCATTCTCGTTTTTCACGTACCCATTCAAAGCTTCCCTTTCCTGTATTACTTGTAAAAGCTCACATTTGGTGGCCTCACATTTTTCGAGCATCGTTTGTTGTTGTCTTATGATCTCTTCAAGTTCCTCAATCTTTTGCTCCATCTGAACTTCATTCTCGTTTTTCACGTACCCATTCAAATCTTCCCTTCCCTCCACTTTCCCCATCAATTTTTCTACCCTCATCAAGCACTCATTCGCCACCTGTTCTCTTTTGTAAACAGCTTCCTTTACCTTTTCTAACTCTTCTCTCTCTTGATAAAAAATTGCTTTTGTTTGTTCAAAGAGTATGAGTTCATGAAAGAGTCGATTGATGCTCTCTTTCTCCTTTTCAAATTTTTCCAGTTGTCTTTGTAAAGCATTCTTGTCCTCGTCAAGTTTTTCTTTGTTTTTGTTAAAGGCTTCTCTTTCTGCAGCAAAGGCTTCTCTTTCTGCAGCAAAGGCTTCTCTTTCTGTAGCAAAGGCTTTTCTTTCTGCAGAAAAGGCTACTTTCTCCCTAAGATGGGACATCAACTCCTTGTTAAGGATCTTTCTATCCCTACGGAGTGCTTCTTCATCCCAACTGAAGGCTGCTCCCTCTACCTGAAACGAGTCCCTTTCGTTCGTCATGAGTAGATCTTTTTGAGCAATTGGGGCATTGTTCTCTGGAATGTTGACGTCCTCAGCGGCAGGTTTTGATTGACACATACATCCGAGAATCTTATCCAACTGGGTTTGCATGTCTTTTCCTCGCGCTTTGTTAAGGACGTGGATGTGAGTATCAAGATGTACTTTCTTGGCCATATCTTCCCCCCTGAACCCAAGGAGCCTCTTTTGTTTTTTAAGGTCGGCAACCATTTGCGAAGCAGCCGCCCTGCTCTTGGTATTCTCTTGGGTCACCAGTTTCAAGAGGTGATCAATCGCTTCACTTAAACTCTTCGTATCCATGTCCGTTGACCTTAGAACCTCCTCTAACTCTTTGCCATTGAGGCATTCAATGATGCTATTTAAACTGTCATTTGCTTCAGAACTTTGCAGTTGCCCCGGCGTTTCTACGTGTCCTCCCATACGCGTGAATTGAATTCTCCTTTCCTTGTCCTTACTCAGTTGATCCTTAAGTCTTCCTAACTCGATTGCCAATTCCGCTCCGAGGAGACTTTGGTGGAACGGGGCACTGATCTCGCATAATTCTGTCTCTTGAGAGTGCCTCTCTTCCCTAAGTCTCTCTCCCGGTCCCTCCATCTTCAGAGTCTCTGCTGCTGCTGCTGCATTCCTCTCCTCGAATTGGCTTGCCAGGTGTTCCAGTCGTCTTTCTACCTCTGAGAGGCGTTTCTCCTTTAGGCAGTTGTCCTCCTGAAGTCTGTCTATCTTGGCATTTGCCGCAGCCACTTCTCCTCTCAGTTCTTGCAATTCCTCTGAAGTCTTTGTCTTTCCATCCACAGGCCTTTGCACGTTACACGTCGTCAGAGATTCGATGCTGTTATCCTTCTCTGCTGGCCCCTTTTCCGACAACTTTGTTTTATTTTGTTCGTTCAAGAGCTCGCGTTGCAACATGACTATCTTCTCATTAGCCGTCGCGAGCCGATTTTCCATTTCTCGGTGTCTCTCATCTTTCCTTTGGATTTCTTCGGCCAGTTCTTCATTACACTTTTCTCGCCGGGAAACTTCCCCATTCAGCTTGCTAATTGTGTCGACTTTTTCTTCGATATCTAATCGGAGTCCCACCATCTCGCTGCTCATCTCAAGAATTAAGCGGTGGAGACGCTCGAGTCTAGCATCATATTTCGGACTGTCGCCTTCGCCTTCCTTTTCCTCTCCTGAATTCGTGCTCTTATGTCGTATTCCCTCCACGAGTTTAATCAGCGACTCGATCTCGCGGTTCCTTTGATGCATCGCTATAGTCTGAGCCAGGACCACTTCCTTTAATGGGTTATTTTCATATTCGAGAACTTCAATTTTATCCTTCTGTTCAACTCTGAAGTTCTCGATTTCCCGCTTGTATGATTGCTTCTTTTCAGCCAGGTTATTTACAACTTTCCTTCCTCCAGTGAAGGAGGAGAAATCGCATCCGGTAAACAATATAAAGAGAATCAACACTGCTAACAGCGGCAGTGCGCAATAATCGCCGAATCCGGCGCTCATATTAAACATATTAGGTGTGACAAACTTAATATTCATATTGAAGTGTTTAGCGATTTTTGACACCTTTCACCAATGTTAGGTTTTAAAAAAGTCAGTCGACTCTTCGAAGACGTCCTCAGACGCTTCCTTCCCTGGCTCCCGGAGATTCCGCTTTCGGAATCCGGAATCTTTTGACTTCAGAAGCTCTGAGGACTCAAATGTAACGTCACTTCCTCAGACGCTTCCTTCCCTGGGTTCCGGAGAATCAGCTTTCGGAATCCGGAGTCTGTAAGGACTGAGACGTTACGTTAAATGCGTGGGGGAATCGCCTCTATCTTCTTCTCAATTTGTTCACTGGTTTAATGTACAGCTCTCCACAGGGATGATTCCCTCTCTGGCGGGCCCTTGTGCGTTTTCAAAATAAGTTGCTTTTTATCTTGTCTAAATATTGATGAAGGCCACATCCTTTAATCTGCATTTGTGAAGAGAAGACGAATGATGCATGGCCTTCCTTGAATCATTCAGAGGAAGCACAAATAGAATTCCCTCGAATCTTCTCGCTTTCCCCCAGTTCCGTAACCTTCCTCTCTTTAAAGAGGTGTGCCTACTGTCTTTTATTGTCTTTTTTATTCCCGATCGTTATCCTTTCTTTCTTCCCTCCCCCGGCGGATCTTGTGTTTTCGCATCAATGAGGGTTCTTCAGTAACTTCAATTTCACTAAATCGTACAAATCTTTTGTCAAAGAAATGTAGACCCTGAAGAGAACGCATGTTTGGAATTGTTGTCTTACAAGTGTTACCAAAATCTAGTTTGATTTCAATGATATATTGAATGTCGATTTGACTGAGTCTTCAATTTATTTCGCATACCAAATCTTGATTCTCAAAATGCTCATTTTTTTAAAACTTATTTACCTCTTTCTCATTTCAATATAATACCCTTTTTTTATGAAAAGCGACCTGATGTCTGAATTTCTGAGACGTAATTAGTGTCGAGACGTGGGTGTCTATAGTAGATTCACATCAACCGTGCATTTGACATCTAGGCCAGTCCCGTACGACGCACCTGATTGGCTGTTGATAAGCCAATCACAGGGCTGGAAACTCTCAGTCTCTCGAGAGAGTTCACATTGGCAGGATCTATGTTCCACCTCTTCTGAAAGGCGTTTCCCTCACGAGAGGTGGAACATACATCCTACCTATGTGTACTCTCGAGAGAGACTGAGAGTTTCCAGCCCTGTGATTGGCTTATCAACAGCCAATCAGGTGCGTCGTACGGGACTGGCCTAGACATCAAATGCACGGTTGATGTGAATTTACTATAGACACCCACGTCTTGACACTAATTACGTCTCAGAAATTCAGACATCAGGTCGCTTTTCATAAAAAAAAGGGTATTATACTGAAATGAGAAAGAGGTAAATAAGTTAAAAAAAAATGAGCATTTTGAGAATCAAGATTTGGTATGCGAAATAAATTGAAGACTCAGTCAAATCGACATTCAATATATCATTGAAATCAAACTAGATTTTGGTAACACTTGTAAGACAACAATTCCAAACATGCATTCTCTTCAGGGTCTACATCTCTTTGACAAAAGATTTGTACGATTTAGTGAACTTGAAGTCACTGAAGAACCGAACCTTCATTGATGCGAAAACGCAAGGAGCGTCGTAAGGGACTGGCCTAGACATCAAATGCACGGTTGATGTGAATCTACTATAGGTGGTGAGTGGTATGTCTACTGAGCTGTTTGTTACGAATAGTCTCTGCCCCGTTTTCATTGATGAGTCTTTTGTCTTATTAAGATGTGAGCTATTTAGCAGTTGATCCAAGGCTCTGACACGTTTTCGTTAAGCATAAAGTTTTCCTCAAATTGTACGTACTTTTGTATTTATTTATTCCTATATTTTCATTTTGGTTTATTGTTATTTATTGCCATTTATTTTCCTGTCTACTTATTCTTATCAGTTGATTTTACTTTGTTCTTACTTTTTTCTTTTTCGTTTCCATTTTTATTTGTTTGTATTCGTCTTAATCTGTATTTGCTATTTGTTTGTTTATGTGCATGTATTTGCCATAAAACTTATAAGCGCCTTTAGTCTTCTTCCATTGTCGGGATATTAGCGGAAGTCATTGTGGTGCTCAGCTTTTTGTAAGTTTTTTTATTATTATCTTTATTGATTTGTTCTCTCATCAGGATTCACTATTATTTTATTTTCCTTACTTGTTTTTGCCCATAAGTCTATCTGGTGCTTAGATTTTGTAAGTTTTTTGTCATTATTATTTTATTGATTTGTTTTCCCGTCAGGATTCACTGTTATTTTTTTTCTTTACTTGGTTTTGCCCCTAAGTCATTCTGGTGCTCAGATTTTGTAAGTTTTTTTATTATTATTTTATTGATGTGTTCTCATAACCATCTGAGTGAAGAACGTTAACGATATAGTCGAATAAACGTTGGGGGATTTTTACGAAATACTGGTAAATCGACCAATCTAACAGACATGAAAGTGAACGTATATCATTTCTAGCTAAATAATTCCAGCAATGCAGTTCGCCAATGCTTTCTGTGCAAAACAAATACCGAAAAATGTTCTTTTCGTCGAAGGCATGAAACGTTTCCATTAACGTTATGCGAGGTCTTTGTTCATCCCTGCTTAACTTTTTTTTATTTATTTATTTATTATTTATTTATTTATTTATTTAATTTATTTATTTATTTATTTATTTATTTATTTATTTATTTATTTATTTATTTATTTATTTATTTATTTATTTAATTATTTTATTTTATTTTGTTTTGGGCGTTGCTGGAATTTTCGTAGTTTTTTTTATTGATATTATTCTCTCTCTCTCTCTCTCTCTCTCTCTCTCTCTCTCTCTCTCTCTCTCTCTCTCTCTCTCTCTTGTCACCATTTTTTTCTTCTTTTCCCATGTCGCGAAAGGGGAAGAAAGAGGGGTAAAATTGAAAATTTATGTCTCCTAAAAGCGAAAAAAATTTGACTGCCGGTATTCTCGAGGATCATGTTTCTGTGTTCTTAATATAATGCGTTGGGGTGTCTTTGTATCTGTGTGTGTGTGTGAAGGAGAGAGAGAGAGAGAGAGAGAGAGAGAGAGAGAGAGAGAGTGTGTACAGTTCAGCCGTCGAATAAATTTTCTAATATTGATGAAAGAATTTTTATGTTTATTTTAGGAAAAGTCTTTTTTTTTAAAGATTATTATTTCTTAGAATCCATTTCCATTTCGAATGACAAACGATGAAAATGCTACAGCTTCTCTTTATCTGTATTTTTTGCTTTGTTGTTGTTTTTGGGGGAGGGTTTAGGAAAGTTCTATGGAAGGGCATAAAAAGGTTTGAAAAATGTGTTTCGCGTTGACTTAAAGATCCAGGAGTTTTCGTATAGGATATTTATGATTTATTTATTAGAATAATAATGTAGAAAATAAGCAATGTGCATGATAAACAGTACAGAACAATTATTTATTATAAAATATAGCGCATTTGTTTTAATTTTTGTTGGTGAAATAAGGCTCTGTTTGACCTTAGATTCTAGCATGTTTTAATTTACGTTAAAAGTTAAGAACATAATGTTGATAACCTATGCATGAGGGGAAAATCTAGCGCACGTCCCGAGTAAGCTGGAAGTCGGATCACGCCTTGTTCCTTATGATATGAAGAACTATGTAGTAGTTAAGTGACTTACCTCTGATGCTGTGAAAAATATATTAGTTTTATTTTTGTTATTTTTGCTATTTGCAAATGTTGATCTTTCGTTAGTATTATATATCTTTTGTGTGAATAATGGAACACATTAGTAAACTGCACTTAAATATACACAGCATTCGCTGTGTATAATTTGGTATTGGTGAATATGTCATTATGATGATGTATTTATGTATGTATGTATGTATGTATGTATATGCGTGTTTGCTAAGTCTTCGCAGCACCTTGTATGTGATATGATTACTCGTCTTTCATGTACTATGTATGAAATTCTCATTATGCATGTATGTATTATGTATGTATTTGCTAGTTTCTGCTATACCACGTATATAATCAGATTACTTCTCCGCATAATTGTTCTGGTATTTCTAGGCTACTAAAGTTAGCATAGCAGGAGACTTAATACGCTTATATAGACCAGACCTGGAAAATAAAAAAAAAAATAAAATAAAAAAAATACGAGCCAGGCGTAATCCCCCAAGGACGCGGTAGATATATTACGGATGCTAACGGATTTATCCGCATCCATAAATTCCACAAAATAAAGAACCGAAGTTATTTATCCGCCCTGAACGTACACTTGCATTAGTTGTCAAGATAACTCTTCGGAGGGAGGGAAAGTTATTGCTTGTTTCCAGGTGGGTCCAGGGGTATCTGAGGATGCCCGCCCTGCTCTCAGCCCCCTTTGTCGTGCTGCAATGGCTGCCGTCGATACCCGTGTCTGCTGCAATGCCAGGTTGCGTGATTAGATCAGTCAAGTTTCTGGAATTGCTG
This sequence comes from Macrobrachium nipponense, assembly GCF_015104395.2. NCBI lineage: Eukaryota > Metazoa > Arthropoda > Malacostraca > Decapoda > Palaemonidae > Macrobrachium > Macrobrachium nipponense. The sequence goes on along the minus strand of NC_061099.1, from coordinate 43,519,254 downwards.
TTTCGACTTGACCGATGCGGAGTTTTTCAAAACGTGCTGGCTAATATAGGATGTGTTAGGTGTTATTGATAATGTGTGGAATTTAAGATATAAAAATTACTATATTTATATAATTTGGAAACTATATATATATATATATATATATATATATATATATATATATATATATATATGTATGTATAATATTTTTATGTATATGAATATAAATGTGTGTATATATATATATATATATATATATATATATATATATATATATATATATATATATATATATATATATATATATATATATATATATATGTATTATATATATGTATATATATATATATATATATATATATATATATATATATATATTATATATATATTATATCATACATTTGTTATGACCCTTTTTGGGCCAGGGTGCAAGTTCTTTTGCACAAGGATAGAGAGGACAGTGATCTTACCAAGTATCCAGATAAATTCAGTCAGCGGAGACAAAAACACACAGGAAAACTCAACAATATTTATTAACAAACAAAGCAAAAGAATATAAAGTCAGCCTTGTGACTATACAGGACACAACTTAGTCCTTACTACTCCCGTAGGAGTTCCTAATTACTAACACTAAACCCTAGAACAGAAAATATTGAGAGATAAACTGCATAAATTAGTAAATGGGCCCAACACCAACATAAATATAACCAATACCTATAACTAATCAGAGAGGAAAGAAGTAAGAGACCAACAGGGGGGAAACTTAATTCTCCTACCTACAATTATAAACTAAATCTTAAATATATCAAGCATCAAACAATTTAAAAGATAATATACACAAGAAATACGGAAAATTACGACATCACTCGTGACAAGATATACACGGACTGGCACATATATGTATATATAAATATAAAGCGGCAATACGCAATGCCAACAGTCTTGAAGGACTCGCTATAAGAGAGTAACAAACAAAAAGAATACTCTTCTCACACTAAAAGGATGAATGGATGCCCAAACGATCCAGGCTAAACATTTGCCTTGAAGGCCGAAATACCGAGGAGCCGTGATCTCTTACATCCACTGGGACAATGCCACGTACCAGGCCAATATTCCGCTATCTGAAGGGCGTGCAGCTACACAGGTCACCATACCATGGGGAAGGAGTCTTTCGTGCTCCCAACCAAAAACACAAGGGAAATTCCCTACCTGGTAGCAACCGCCCTACTTGCACCTTCACCGCTGCAGCTCAGAAGGACGTCGTAGGCAAACACAGTGATGTCCCTCCCACGTCCACTCTGTCGGGATCCAGCGCCGATATCAGAGCCCGCAGGAAAGTACACACAGTAAGGGGGAAAGTCACTGCAGATGGCAGAAATGCCCCTGCGCCTTCGAAGGGCGATTAAGAAAAAAATATGCCAGCTGCACAACCATGCGGGGAGAATAGCGAGCCCGAACTGTTGTCGGGAAAAAGGTCGCGCCCCTCCCAATATCCTCACTGGTGTCCTTTTCACCAACCACTCAAAAGATAAACAAAACAAAAAAAAACTAGCATTAATAAGATGCTCACAAACATTTAACAAGCGGGGAGGAGGTTTAACAAGCAGTTCGCTTGACGCTCAGCCGAGACCAAAGTAAAGCTTAAAACTAAAACCTTAAAAACTAATTTCCTTACGCTAATTTTATATACAACAAAATATAACAAAAAGCAGTAACAAGGCTGAGATAAAGATAAAGCAAAAGCAATGCCAATTACGTTAATACATGATACATTTATATCCGTAATATATATATATATATATATATGTATATACATATATATAAAATATACATATATATATATATATATATATATCATATATAATATATATATATATATACTACATACATATATATATATATATATATATATATATATATATATATATATATATATATATATATACATATAAAAATATCTATATAGATCACAAATATATAATAAGATATATATATATATATTATATATTATATATATATATATAGAGAGAGAGAGAGAGAGAGAGAGATGAGAGAGATGAGAAGAGAGAGGAGAGAGAGAGAGAGAGATATATATATATATATATATATATATATATATATATATATATATATGTATGTATGTATAATATTTTTATGTATATGGATATAAATGTGTATATATATATATATATATATATTGTATATATATATATATATATATTATACATATTTATATATATATATATAATATTATATATATATTTTATAGAAGTTCTTTTCTATTCTTCTTATTACGGTATTTTCAATATTATTAGGTTGGCGGGTAACGCACCTATTGGATACACATGAAAAAAAAAGATCAAGGAATTAATGAAATTTATATATGTATATATATATATATATATATATATATATATATATATATATATATATATAATAAAAAGAGTATGGCCAGCAGAAACTTCAGCTTTTTTTTTTCGTTAAAACTTTATTTTCATCGAACGCCTACGTTTCGGGATACAAATCCCATCTTCAGGGCTAAAAACAAGGAAAAAATTAAAATTCTATACATTAAATCAGACTAAAATGGGGCACAGTAATAAATTATGCTATTTAAAAAAAAATATATATAGATTAATTAACAATATATCAGTGAAATTCGAATTTTATATAAAAGTAAGACGGTAACTAATTGAATAAGAGATCGACAGTAAAAAGCAAAGCTACTAAGTACAATGACACTTCAAAATAAATAAACAAACAAAACACTTAAAACACAAACCACACGTGAACAACTAAGAAAATTACGTTATTACTAAAAAACAGGAGAAAAACATTGAATCGTAACAGGCAAAAAATTTTTCTGTTTATGATTACAAAAGGAGAAAATTAAAGAAAAAAATATATACATATAAAGGCGGACACAAAGCAAAAAATAGCGAAACGAGAACTCACCGGTACAGAAGTATAGATAAGACTGAATATATATATTTTTGACTAAAGGGGAGAGACAAATACAAAGGCGAGAAGGTAGAAAGGGCGAATGGTCTATTAAGTAATGTTCAGTTGTACAGCAGTTGAATGGTTGTTGAGGGTTGGTGACAATTGTTAATGAAGAGGGACTCGAGAATGGGTAATGACCGGTTATCTATTGCTTGGGATAAGATTTTAAAATCATTGTACTGAATGTTATGTTTACATTTTATTGCATGGTTGCGTATTGCAGAAAATTCTTTTTTAGATAAAGTTATTCCTGTTCGGTGACTGACACCCCGATGGCAGTCGATGCGAACCTTCAACAGCCGACTCGAATTACCGACATAGGTTCCAAATTACATTTGGGACAAGTAAACAAATATACCGTGAAGATCGCATCAACTGCGGTAGGGTGTCCTTGAACTTGAAAAGACTTCTGATTTTTAAGGGGTTCTTGAAGATAAAATTAAATTTAACCATATGGGTACATATTGCTGAGTACGACGGTGAGCTCTCGTTTTACAAGTTTATATGTTGAACAAAAAGGCAAGGTATAATACAGTTCTTTTTTAGGTACATTTAAAAGTGGGTGCTTTCGGTTTAACAATGTCATTTAAAAACTCTCTCAAGATTTTCTCAAATAGGTGGGATGGATAGCAATTTCTGTTAAAATAGTTTGTAAGAAAACTACTTCCTCATGGAATTTTGACCCAGTTGCATGACACATTATAAGCTCTACACAATAGTGTCTTGCATGCATTAGTTTAAAAACCAACGGACAAAAGCTAAAGAAATTTGTTCCCAAACCAGTAAAAGTCTTCTTTCTAAAAACACCAGTTAGAAATTTAACAATTTCACGATGTAATGATAAAATTTCTAACTTGGTTTTTAGAAAGAAGACTTTTACTGGTTTGGGAACAAATTTCTTAGCTTTTGTCCGTTGGGTTTTAAACTTAATGCATGCAAGACACTATTGTTGTAGAGCTTATAATGTGTCATGCAACTGGGTCAAATTCCATGAGGAAGTAGTTTTCTTGCAAAACTATTTTAACAGAAATTGCTATCCATCCCACTATTTGAGAATCTTGAGAGAGTTTTTTAAATGACATTGTTAAACCGAAAGCACCCACTTTTAATGTACCTAAAAAAGAAACTGTATATATCCTTGCCTTTTTGTTCAACATATAAACTTGTAAAACGAGAGCTCACCGTCGTACTCAGCAATATGTACCCATATGTTAAATTTAATTTTATCTTCAAGAACCTTAAAAATCAAAAATCAGAAGTCTTTTCAAGTTCAAGGACACTCTACCGCAGTTGATGCGATCTTCAACGGTATATTTGTTTACTTGTCCCAAATGTAATTTGGGAACCTATGTCGGTAATTCGAGTCGGCTGTTGAAGGTTCGCATCGACTGGCCATGGGGGGGTGTCAGTCAGCCGAACAGGAATAACTTTTATCTAAAAAAGAATTTTCTGCAATACGCAACCATGCAATAAAATGTAAACATAACATTCAGTACAATGATTTTAAATCTTATCCCAAGCAATAGATAACCGGTCATTACCCATTCTCGAGTCCCTCTTCATTAAACAATTGTCACCAACCCTCAACAACCATTCAACTGCTGTACAACTGAACATTACTTAATAGACCATTCGCCCTTTCTACCTTCTCGCCTTTGTATTTGTCTCTCCCCTTTAGTCAAAAATATATAATAATTCAGTCTTATCTATACTTCTGTACCGGTGAGTTCTCGTTTCGCTATTTTTTGCTTTGTGTCCGCCTTTATATGTATATATTTTTTTTTCTTTAATTTTTCTCCTTTTGTAATCATAAACAGAA
>NC_061099.1:43469453-43499453 GCF_015104395.2 Macrobrachium nipponense | reverse complement strand
CTCTCTCTCTCTCTCTCCCTGTGATGGAGATAAAATATCTATACAACATCCCTGAGACTTCTATAATCTCGAAAGAGCTTTTTAGATTGTGTAGATATCTCCGAAGTTTTGGAGAGGTTTCCTTGTCTCGGTTCGAAATAACTTCTTTTATTTTTTTTTTCCAAGAGATCATTTCGACTTAGAAATTTCCTCTTCGAGTGGCATTAGGGCGGCTCCCACAATGCTCTTCTAACAAGTTCCAAAGGATTTAAATGGGTCTTCGGGGAAAGTGGAAGACTTTGATCCACCGCCCCCCCCACCCCCCCCCCCCCCGCACCCCGCCCCCCGTTGATGGACGTTCCTTTTTTTTTGTTTTTTTTTTTATCTGAATGTTTTGATTAGTTGGATTTTAATCTACAAAAAGCTTCGCTTATTTGGTTATTTTTTTTTCATAATGGGGTTCTTAACAGAGGGTATCCATACCCCCTTGGGGGCATGAGAACCACATGCTGGGGGTATGGGACTTGATCTCTGGATATTTGTATATATTTGATTTTAATGTGCCAATGTATACTTGGGTACATTTTGTAAAGAAATAATTATATAAAACTATAATGCTTTTGATTTTCTCGTATATTCTATTCGTAGCCATTCATGTCCGAAAATATGTATTAAACTAAGTATTTTAAGTTATAAGTGCCTCAGTGGCCGCGAGTTCGATTCTCGGGCATTCCATTGAGGGGTGAGAGATGGGTTTTTCTGGTGATAGAAGTTCACTGTTGCTGAATAACCGCTGATTCCGTGCAGCGTAAAAACACCATACAAACAAAAATATTAAGTTATATTGTCAACAAGTAAGAATTAAGTGGACTTAAACAAAGGGGTATGGAACCATATTGGGATTTTCATTGGGGGTCTGGAGTCATCAAAGGTTAAAATCTTCTGCTTTATATCTTCAACTCAGGACGTTTCGTTTTGCGTGACTCAGGCAGCGGCTCTTAAGACAGTGAAAAGAGGAAGTTAGAGTGGTTGGACGGCAAGGTTGAAGAAAGGGAGCGGGAATGACAGTAAAGTGAGAAAGGCTGAGAAGTGGGTGGAGTTAGCGGCGTTAGTGACGCTGCAAATGTCCTCTAGTAATGCCTACAGTGCACCACGCGAGGTGTACTGACAGCATTAGCCCTCCTTAGGATTTTCTGCCATTAAGATTTGTTACCTAACAGCTTGTTGGCATAGTTTAGCCATTTACTTGATTTTAAACTAACAGCAATGTCTCCTGTCTTTAGACAAAGTTTAGCCTCTTGATTTTAAAATAGCAGCAATGTCTCCTATGTCTTTAGCAAAAGTTTTAGCCAGTTACTTGATTTAAAACTAACAGCAACTTCTCCTAATCTCTTTAGACAAAGTTTAGCCACTTGATTTTAAAATAGCAGCAATGTCTCCTATGTCTTTAGACAAAGTTTAGCCACTTGACTTTAAAATAGCAGCAATGTCTCCTATGTCTTTAGACAAAGTTTAGCCAGTTACTTGATTTTAAACTAACAGCAATGTCTCCTAACCTCTTTAGACAAAGTTTAGCCGCTTGATTTTAAAATAGTAGCAATTCTCCTATGTCTTTAGACAAAGTTTTAGCCACTTGTTTTAAAATATCAGCAATGTCTCCTATGTCTTTAGACAAAGTTTAGCCAGTTACTTGATTTTAAACTAACAGCAATTTCTCTAATCTCTTTAGACAAAGTTTAGCCACTTGATTTTTAAAATAGCAGCAATGTCTCTTATGTCTTTAGACAAAGTTTAGCCACTTGATTTTAAAATAGCAGCAATGTCTCCTATATATTTAGACAAAGTTTACCCAGTTACTTGATTTTAAACTAACAGCAATTTCTCCTAATCTCTTTAGACAAAGTTTAGCCACTTGATTTTAAAATAGCAGCAATGTCTCCTATGTCTTTAGACAAAGTTTAGCCACTTGATTTTAAAATAGCAGCAATGTCTCCTAATCTCTTTAGACAAAGTTTAGCCAGTTACTTGATTTTAAACTAACAGCAATGTCTCCTAACCTCTTTAGACAAAGTTTAGCCGCTTGATTTTAAAATAGTAGCAATGTCTCCTATGTCTTTAGACAAAGTTTAGCCACTTGATTTTAAAATAGCAGCAATGTCTCCTAATCTCTTTAGACAAAGTTTAGCCAGTTACTTGATTTTAAACTAACAGCAATGTCTCCTAACCTCTTTAGACAAAGTTAGCCACTTGACTTTAAAATAGCAGCAATGTCTCCTAATCTCTTTAGACAAAGTTTAGCCACTTGATTTTAAAATAGCAGCAATGTCTCCTAATCTCTTTAGACAAAGTTTAGCCACTTGATTTTAAAATAGCAGCAATGTCTCCTATGTCTTTAGACAAAGTTTAGCCACTTGACTTTAAAATAGCAGCAATGTCTCCTATGTCTTTAGACAAAGTTTAGCCACTTGATTTTAAAATAGCAGCAATGTCTCCTATGTCTTTAGACAAAGCTTTGCCACTTGGACTTTAAAATAGCAGCAATGGTTTCTCCTAGCGTCCTTTAGACAAAGTTTGAGCCACTTAGATTTTTAAAATAGCAGCAATGTCTCCTATGTCTTTAGACAAAGTTTAAGACCAACTTAATTTTAAAATAGCAGCAATGGTTCCTAAATATCTTTCAGACAAAGTTTAGTCCAGCTTGACTTTAAAAATAGCCAGCAATGTCTGCCTAATCTCTTCAGAACAAAAGTTTCAGCCACTTGACTTTAACAAAATAAGCAGCAATGTCTTCCTATGTCTTTAGACAAAGGTTTAGCGCACTGATTTTACACAAAATAGGCAGCACAACCGTCTCCTATGTCCTTTTAGACAAAGTTTAAGCCCAGCTTGATTTTAAAATAGCAGGCAATAATTGTCTCCTAATCTCTTTTAGACCAAAGTTTAGCCACTTGATTTTTAAAAGAGCAGCAAATGGTCTCCTATGTTTCTATAGACAAACGTTTAGCCACTTTGAATTTTTAAAAATAGCAAGCAATTGGGTCTCTTATGTCTTTAGACAAAAGTTTAGCCAACTTGATTTTAAAATAGCAAGCAATGCTTCCTAATCTCTTCAGGACAAAGTTTAGGCCACTTGATTTTTAAAATAGCAAGCAAATGTCTCCTATGTCTTTAGACTAAGTTTAGCCACTTGATTTTAAAATAGCAGCAATGTCTCCTAATCTCTTTAGACAAAGTTTAGCCACTTGACTTTAAAATAGCAAGCAATGTCTCCTAATCTCTTCAGGCAAAGTTTTAGCCACTTGACTTTAAAATAGCAGCAATGTCCTCCTGAATCTCTTTAGACAAAGTTTAGCCACTTGATTTTAAAATAGCAGCAATGTCTCCTAATCTCTTTAGACAAAGTTTAGCCACTTGATTTTAAAATAGCAGCAATGTCTCCTAATCTCTTTAGACAAAGTTTAGCCACTTGATTTTAAAATAGCAGCAAGGTGTCTTCTAATCTCTCTTTAGACAAAGTTTAGCCATCATGATTTTAAAAATAGCAGCAATGTCTCCTAATCTCTTTAGACAAAGTTTAGCCACCCCTTGACTTTAAAATAGCAGCAATGTCTCCTAATCTCTTTAGACAAAGTTTAGCCACTTAATTTTAATACCAGCAGCAAGCTCCTATGTCTTTAGACAAAGTTTAGCCGCTTGATTTTAAAATAGTAGCAATGTCTCCTATGTCTTTAGACAAAGTTTAGCCACTTGATTTTAAAATAGCAGCAATGTCTCCTAATCTCTTTAGACAAAGTTTAGCACTTGATTTTAAAATAGCAGCAATGTCTCCTAATCTCTTTAGACAAAGTTTAGCCACTTGATTTTAAAATAGCGGCAATGTCTCCTATGTCTTTAGACAAAGTTTAGCCACTTGATTTTAAAATAGCAGCAATGTCTCCTATGTCTTTAAACAAAGTTTAGCCACTTGATTTTAAAATAGCAGCAATGTCTCCTAATCTCTTTAGACAAAGTTTAGCCAGTTACTTGATTTTAAAATAGCAGCAATGTCCCCTAATCCCTGTAGACAAACAAAATGACAGAGGGCATTATTCATATTCTATAATTGAATACATTTTATTGTAGAGACAGTGAAATTGCCGATTAAGCCTAACTCCAGCTTGTTCCTTCAAGGAAATGGGAAACAGGATAAAGAGCAGGAAATTAGATGGCGTCTAATTCTCCTTGGAAAATAAACAGATTGAAGGATCCTGGAAACGCCAGGGTTTGCAGGACCTTAATTAACCCGGTCTGGAAAGTTTATGACTCCCCTATTTTGAGAGTCGTGATCCTAGTCACTGTCCGTGAATGAGAATCTGTCGTTCCTGTAAATGAGAATCATACAAAATAGTATTAGATAATTTCCCTCGTGGGAAGATGTTGATTCTGTGAAGAGAATTATACAAAATATAGCTAAATCATTTCCGTCAGTTTTCAAATTGCTGTATACTATACTATAGTAGATTCACATCACCCGTGCATCTGATGTCTAGGTCAGTCCCTTACGACGCTCCTGATTGGCTGTTGATAAGCCAATATCAGGGCTGGAAACTCTCAGTCTCTCAAGAGAGTTCACATAGGCAGGATGTATGTTCCGCCTCCACTGAGGGATCCTTTAGGAAGACGTACCCCTAAGGAGAGGTGGAACATATACCCTGCCTATGTGAACTCTCTCAAGAGACTGAGAGTTTCCAGCCCTGTGATTGGCTTATCAACAGCCAATCAGGAGCAGCGTAAGGGACTGGCCTAGACGTCAGATGCACGGTTGATGTGAATCTACTTTAGTGCAATTTTTTTCTGATTTATTATGACATTCCATATTTCAAGGGACGATCTTCCAAACCCTTCAGGGCAAAATATGCCTTGTTTTTTTTTTATCTAGGCATTTTTCTCGCTTCCCAGATGGAAAGGTAAAAGCATTTGGTTGCCCCTCCCGTCGACCTTTGTACGAGAAATGTTGAACTATGTGATGCCGTGTACCCAAGGAAAATATGCTAAAGCTGAAGTATTGAACTCTTAAGTGAGGAACTGGATGGATAGAAAGTACACTGAACGGGGGGTGAGGATGGTGGGGGGGGGGGGGGGGGACTTTAGGTAGGATGAGGAGATTAGAGAGATGGAGATCTTTATCATCCTAAGTTTTGAACCAGACAGATAGAGTATACGTCCTTGATCCTATCCACAGTCCTGCGACTTTGTTATGTCGAGTGTGCACTTTTGAATAACTTGAAGATATATCAACCAAGGCTTTGTGGATGGTCTAAGATCTCAAAAAAAAAATTGTAAGACTAACTTTCTAGTAAATGTAAAGTTTAATGGAAAAGAAGATCTTTACCTTTTGAGAATACCTTTGAAGCCAGCTTAACCTTTCTGTTGAGAGGTTGACTAGAATGTTGGGAGTATAATCCTTATGCAGGATGAAGAAGTCTTCCTCCAGTACAAGTTGTTTCAAGGAATAAAGTGCTGACCTGATTTTCAGGAAGACTTCTAAGCTAAAATGTAATTCTTGTCTCTCGCTGGTAACTTTGAACCAGAAAGTTTACGTCCCCTCTTATGAAGAAATAGAGCAGTATTACGGTTTGATAGAAAGAGGGGGAAATAATTGGAATTTTTGTCGTAACTGAAAAACGTTACACTCCATTAAAATCAAGAAAAACCTCTACGCTCGTTAAATTTTAACTGCCTGTGTGAGAGGTTTTGACAGTGGTGATTGTCATGCCATAATTGGTTAACAAAATAACAAAAAAAAAGTGCGTGATCCGACCACCAGCTTACTCAGGACACGTGCTTGATTTTTCCTTGCACATGACTTGTAAATGTTATACTCCTAACTTTTAATGTGAATTAAGATATGCTAAAACCTATGGTCAAATAGAACCTGGTTTCACCAACGAAAATTAAAATAAATACGCTATATTTTATTTGAAATAATTTTTCCGTACTGTTTCATATTCACTATTCATTTTGTACATTTTCATTCAAATAAATAAATCATAAATATCCTATCCTATAATGCCTGTATCTTTAACTCAACGCGAAACACCTCTTTCAGACCTTTTTAGGCTCTTTCATAGACCTTTCTTAACCCCCTCCCCCAACAATATCAAGAACAAAGTAGCTTGTAGGCTTACTCCCCGAGTAAGCGAAAAGTCAAGGTTTCAAGATAACTGGGCAGTAAAATGAATCTGCTCTCCAAAAATCCTAGTCTTAACTGATTTTATGCTCAGGCCTATACGTTAGGCTCATTATACTTCTGTAAGTATTTTGAATAGAGTCTAAACAAATGTGTGGCGTTGGTTTTTGAAGCATTGTGCTGGTAGGGCAGGTAATGAAAGTTTGTGTGTGTGTGTGTGTGATGGAAAAAGGGGGAAATATCACCTTTTGTTGTGTGCCTAAAGTATCAAACAAGAATAGATGCTTTGTCTTGCGCCACGGTGAATAGCTCCGTTCGTCAAAGCAGTGTTGGTCTCGTAACAATACCTTTCTAACAATAAAAGGTCTTTTATGTAAACAGTCTTAAATTTAGAGGGGGTGTCGTTTTTTCATACGACTTACCTTTGGGATGAAGTGTATAGACGAGTCAGTAACATTTCATTCAAGTTTGTCTTTTTTGAGTAGTTTAAAATTGGGAATTATTTGATGACCAGATAAAATATGTATTCGGGGTCCAAATGAAATCATTGTCAATAACTATCGATTTTAATAAAAGTTTAGATTTGCTCAGCTTAACAACGGAAATTCCGGCATTTCAGTACCATTTATGTAATGGACTCCTGACCAGTACTGTTCAGGGAATATTACGAAGGGAGTTTATTCCCTCGACATTGAGGGTACTTAAGTAGGACTAAAAGAGAATCGAAGTCTCTCTCTCTCTCTCTCTCTCTCTCTCTCTCTCTCTCTCTCTCTCTCTCTCTCTCTCTAATGAATGTATAACTTTCATTCGATTTATTATTTTCTTCCTAAAAACTCACTAGGAAAATCTTCATACATCTTGCGTTTATGTACAAATGATGCACAGTGTACTATATTTGTGACAAAATATATTCTTAGCACATTGTACTACTTCTTAGCATTCTGACGTTCTGTCTTTCTGGATATTTTGCACATGCAACAAGAATTCGTATTTTTCTGTAGCACCAAGAGTTCCTTGTTGGGCAATATGAAGCAGCGTTCCTTACGGAACGAAACACGAAGAAGGTTTTGATGGTGCTTGAAGAGTACCTCGAAAAATTCTTCAAAATGAATAAATAAATAAATAAATAAATAACATAGCTAATGCGTAAACAACCCAGTACCACGAACCTCAAACTTCTAGAAGTTCTTTTGTCTGAAGCTATGGTGAATACCGTTCTGTTAAAAAGCTTTGTTTTTTCTCCTTCTTCTTCTTCTTCTTCTTCTTCTTCTTACGCTGTCAAAGAGAGTAGAGGAAACGAGGGAAAAGGTTTCGGATGTTAAAAGGGAGAGAGAGAGAGAGAGAGAGAGAGAGAGAGAGAGAGAGAGAGAGGCTGTGTTAAAGATGGCGGCTCGACCAAAATTCTTTAGATTATTCTGAGAGATTTTTTTTTTTTTTTTTGTATGAAGTTAATAACTGGTTTGTGATTTTATTTATTTTTAAGTTATCGTTCGTGTGCTGATATAGTAGAAGGTCAGTGATTAATTATGGTTAAGTAGTTTTTAAGAATCATATATTTTATTCGGCGGCCGCGAGTTCGATTCTCGGCCATTCCACTGAGGTGTTAGAGATGTGTATTTCTGGTGATTAGAAGTTCACTCTCGACGTGGTTCGGAAGTCACGTAAAGCCGTGGGTCCCGTTGCTGAATAACCACTGGTTCCATGCAACGGAAAAACACCATACAAACAAACAAGCAAAACAAACATATTTTATTTCTCGTGGCTTCATTAGTGGGTGTTTTTGCTGTAGGTAGAAAGCATTTTTGGATTCTGCTTTAGTTATGGAATAATAGATATCTATTCAAAAACCCGTTCCTGTGTTGGTGATAAAGAAATGCACCTATGAATTATGGTTAGGTACTTGTTAAGATTCTCGTATTTTATTTTTCATGAATTCTCCAAAGTTTTAGCTACAGGTAGAAAAATTTTTTAGGATTATGCTTTGAATGTGAAAATATGGAAATTAAATAAACAGTTGAGCTATATTAATTGCATATCCCTACAGTTCCTCTATTTTCATGGGTTAATAAGTTTTTTTTTTTTTTTTTTTTTTTTTGCATTCTTCCTACAGAATATCATTCATAGAAAATAAGTTGTTTAATTTCGATCTTTCCATTAAGCCATGGATTGTTGTGATGAAGACTTCAGGAAATAATTATTGTCTCCTTTTGAGATTTGTATACATCGATGGGCATTATAAAAGAAAACTATTATAACAGCAAATTCTCCTTAGATTTTTTCTTTGTGAAAAAAACGGGAAAAAATTAAAAATGACAAATAACAGCAAAAATAATCCCCTGTATGAAATTAATAGGGGAATAAAAAATGACAAATCATTAAGGGAAAACACAGAAACAAAACAAAATCAAAATTTGATAAAGTCGCCTTAAATGAGGTTCAATATTAAACATATTTGAGGGTTCGGGAATAATATTTATTTGTATATTGGAGAAACGATTCGTAGTAAGCATTCGGCGAGGATTGTGATAGAAAACCGTTATAGCAACAAAATCTGGTTAAATTTTCCTTTATAGAAAATTACTAATAATTTACGTAGAAAATAAAACAATACGAAAATTTATGATAAAGTACCATTGAAAAATATTGAAACTGAAATCATCATTGTGATATTGGTCACCTCAATCCTTGCTTGAAAGGACGCTGAAGGATATCAAAGGTTAAATCATCTTTGCGATTTTGTTCACCTCAAGCCTTGCGGAAATGATAAACGACCATTGTCCACTTTCGAAAGTGCATTTTTTTTGGGGGGGGAGTGTTAATCCCAGACATGATCGCAATGCTATGAAGATTGCGGTTGTTTGCAGAACGATCCAATCCCCCCACCGCCCCAGCCCTTCCTGAACAATCAAAGTCTTACCGTCGGCTTGGTCTTGTCCCCTTCCCCCTTCCTCTCTTTCCGGATCGTCCCTTTTGGGTGGGGATACAGAAGGAGGAGGAAGAGGAGATGGAGTAAGGAAAGAAAGGAGAGAGAGAGAGAGAGTTTCATTTCCAGAAGTAAACGGTACCCGTTTCAGTCTCAATTAGATTTGTGCTGAATGGTTCGAAGGCCTGGTTAAGTTGTTGTCTCTCTCTCTCTCTCTCTCTCTCTCTCTCTCTCTCTCTCTCTACATATATATATATATATATATATATATATATATATATATATATATATATATATATATATATATATATCATCTTTTCTTCTTCCTTCCTGTTCTCTCTGAAATTTTCTTACTCGTACCATCACATTCTACGTTTCCCTTCCTTCGTCCGCTATCTCTCTCTCTCCCCCTCTCTCTCTCTCTCTCTCTTGTTCCCCTAATTTATTACCTTGTCTTCCTCCTCCTCCTCCTCCTCCTCCTCCTCCTCCTCCTCCTCCTCCTCCTCCCATCTTCGCTTCGACCTTTACTGTTTTCCTTCGACAAGCGACGAGCAGCGAAGGGAAGAACTTTCTCGATTGGATGGAAATAATTGAACGGAATATGAAATTCAGGCTGAAGGCTTTCGTCCGTCCGTCCGTCCGTCAGGAGGGGTAGGAGGGGGGGAGGGGGGGGGGGGCGTTTGCGTCCCTCGGAGTTGGAGGGGAGTTTTCGGAGGAACCACCACCACTACCACTACCACTGCCTCCACACTCCGGGTAAAAAGGCCATTCAGAGCCAGGTGCCAATACAGAGAGGAAGGAAGGAAAGAAAGAAGTCTTGATTCAACTTCTAAAATGTGTCAAGGTGTTGAAAAGATTTCCCAGTTATCTCCCCCTCGTCTGCCGGTGGACATTCAGCTGTAAATAAGAGACGAGCTCTTTGTGATGGAGCTTCTGAATTGATTGTCTTGTAAGGTTGGCAGTCTTCATATGATTACCTCGTTTGCTGGGAGTTAGGGAGACTCCAGTTACCAAAAGTATATTAATTATAGTTTGTATTATATGAAAGTGAATGAGAGTTCTTTGCGGTGGAGCTTCTAATTATTGGTTTGCAGGCTGATTAATTATTGGTTTGCAGGCTGACTAATAATTGGTTTGCAGGCTGACTAATTATTGGTTTGCAGGCTGACTAATAATTGGTTTGCAGGCTGACTAATAATTGATTTGCAGGCTGACTAATAATTGGTTTGCAGGCTGACTAATAATTGATTTGCAGGCTGACTAATAATTGATTGCAGGCTGACTAATAATTGATTTGCAGGCTGACTAATAATTGATTTGCAGGCTGACTAATTATTGGTTTGCGGGCTGATCAAATACTGGTTTGCGGGCTGATTTATTATTGGTTTGCAGGCTGATTAAATATTGGTTTGCAGGCTGACTAATAATTGATTTGCAGGCTGACTAATTATTGGTTTGCAAGTTGGCAGTCTGCATATGATTAACTAGTTTTCTGGGAGTTTGGCAGATCTCAAATTACCGTTAATATATCAATTATAGTTTGCGTCTACGAAACGGAATCAGATCTGCTGAATATATCAATGCATGAATGAAATCGTTTTGCCTTTTTTTTTTAAACTGAATGCTCCAACCCTCCGCAATCACGCCTGACAGCCTCGTCGACATATTAGGGGTCATCAGGAGCTGAATCTCGGATGCATTAGGGAGGTATTGCTCGAGTGACCCTAGTTTAGGGACCTGCTGCCGGCTCTTCCCCCCCTGACGAGAACCCTTGCTTTTAATTAGGCATTGTTTTCCAAGGGTGACTTTGCTTAACAAGTCGCATGATCCGGGGGGGGGGGGGGGGGTGGGGGGGGGGGGGTGGAAGTCTTCCAAAAGCCCAAATCAGCGGCCAGCTTGACTCTAAATATTGACGACGAGGTATGGGGTGAAGGATCGGTCCTTTCGTTATTATTGTTTTCGGAATTATTTTTTCTTTTTTGTTTTCGCTAATCGTAATTCTTTTATTCATGTTATGTAGCGTGGTTTTTCCCAGTAGTTATCACACGAATTATAATAATTATATATATATATATATATATGTATATATATATATATATATATATATATATATATATATATATATATAGATGTATATATACAGGGTGTTCATAAAGTCCCAGTACCATTACCTTCAATAAATACTTATAATGGTACTGGAACTTTTTGGACACCCTGTATATACCATACATATATATATATATATATATGATATATATCATATATATATATTATAAGTAATATATAATAATTAGAATATATATTCCATTTAATACTCTTATGAATTATGTTCCCGTGGTATTTAATTATTTCTCCAGCAAAAAGAGACTTTCTGGGCAACAAACAAAATGAGTCTTAAAATTAAGTAATATTATATATTCTGAAACTTTTTGCTTTTGTATCTTCACAGAAAATCAGTAACAAACTGCCTTCAAACAAGGGAGGCTTAGTGAAGCTTTAATTCGTAAAGGAATCGTCGCAAAAGATATAGCTTCTTAATTAAGAGTTTTTATGATATTACGGACTGTATATTCCAGTTAAAAAAATTCATCATTATAACATAACTCAAGAAATTGACCTTCAATTCTACTATCTCCTCCGTGTCCTACCTCATGGCAAATAATCTTACTTTAATGGGCGTTATATCTGTCCGCCCGTCTGTCATTCGATCACGGCCAAACGGCTGGTCCGATGGGCATGAAACTTGGCAGGGTTATAGTGGGGACTCCTAAGATGGTTTATAAGGGGATTCAAGCAACAAAAGACATCAAAGGCGCCAGAGGGGGCGGGGCGCCTTCCCCGAAACTGGGCTAATAACAATAATGATAAAACGGAATTAAATATGTTATCTTTATAATCGTAAAATTAGGCAATGTGACGCAAAAGGCTTCCTCGCAAATGTTATTGTTAAGGGCCTAGAAACTATTGATATGATTTCCTCGAATCTATTCTTTTTTTTCATGTATAACATCAGTTTTTAAAGATTCTACCTAAACTTTATATTTATAAGGTCAGGGGAGCTACGTACTCTTATACAAGTGTCGGTGACCAAGATCTTCAGATAAAATCACGCAGTACAGTAATAGTTCCTCGAATTCATAAAACGAAAAGAATTTTGCATAAATAAAATATACCCCATTTGAAGTTCTAGATATATGCCTAGAGCCAGTCCCACTCTCTCTCTCTCTCTCTCTCTCTCTCTCTCTCTCTCTCTCTCTCTCTCTCTCACACACACACATCCATTTGAAGTTCTGGATAAATGCCGAGAGCCAGCCCCACTCTCTCTCTCTCTCTCTCTCTCTCTCTCTCTCTCTCTCTCTCTCTCTGACACACACACACTTTCTCTTTCCTTTCTCTCTCTCTCTCTCTCTTTCTCTCTCATTCATGTACTGAACCTTCCTTCCAGCAGAGCTATTTTCATTTTTCGCCTCAGCTTCCCTTCACATACCTTGCATTTTGAGACCGCCATCATCAGCCAGGGCTACCTGGGTTTGACGTCAGGCTTCCTTCATATTTTCCCCCCTGCCTAATCCTCCCTGGATGTCGTTGGTAAACACATCGGCCTTATGTGTCAGCAAATCTCCCGGCATCGTAAAAATGTTTGCCCGGCCGCTGCCTGAGGAAGGGACATAGTGTACGTTGCTTAGGCGAAGGAACACGGTTTACTTCTGAGAGAGAGAGAGAGAGAGAGAGAGAGAGAGAGAGAGAGAGAGAGAGAGAGAGAGACTAAGCCAAGGCAAAGAGTAACTTCACTCTATCTACTAAAAAGTAAAAGGGAGTATTTCATAAGAAATACAAAGAGGACGAGCGAGCCCTTCGTACCATCATAGAAAGGAACGTCTCCCCAACGGACCCTGCGAAAAAAGTGAAACTAATAATTTACTACAAGAGCAAGAAGACCAGTGGCCTGATTATGAAAAACAATCCAGCCCCCCCCCGTGTGCAGGACCCTCTCAAGAAAACTAACGTTGTCTACCAGTACACATGCCCTGTCCGGGAATGCCCCGGCGCTTACATTGGTATGACGACTATGCGATTTTCGAAGAGGATATCCTGCCACGCTCAGGAAGGCGCCATCCATAATCATGCCAAAAACGTCCACAATACCAGGATAATTAGGAATGACATTATTCCTAATATCAGAATTATCGATAAGGCAGCAGACCCCAACCGTCGCCTCCGCCTCTTGGAGGCCCTACACATCGGGAAGGAGAGACCCAGCCTCAACACCACCCAAGAGACTTCACTCCTCCCGACGGTGGCACGAAGGGCGCCGCCCGCCAGCACCATAGAGCCGATCGAACGGGCCAATCAGGTGGCCCCGTCTATCGGTCAATGGACCTTCCCAATACTCTACGGCTCCCAGTCTCCAGGCAGTCCGCACGAGAAGAGCAGTGCGAGCTTCCACCTCTGCAAGACGGCTTGACTCAGGGACTTAATCCTCTGTTCAGCCAATGAAAATGCAGCGCCCATCAGACAGAGCACCTGGGACACAATAAATACCGCCGAACGACCCCATTTCAATCAGTTCAAGCTCACCTTTCCTTGAAAATGAACCGATGATACGGTTGGAAACGTTGGAATTCCGTTACACACTTAGACTAAGATTTGTTAACCACTTTTGTTATCATATCAATAAAAATTATTATTTTTAGAAAACATTTCTTTCACCGAGATATGAACATCGGCCAGCTATTAGCAAATATCAGCCCTGATGAGAAGAGAATAATAAGAAGAATTGAAAAGACCATATATAAAATCAATTCCACTGATGCTGCCATCATCTTTAACAAAACATGTTTGAGAGAGGGTCTCCTACCTTCATATTATTATTATTAATTATTATTATTATTATTATTTTATTAAACCTTCTTCTTCTTCTTCTTCTTTTTCTTTTTCTTCTTATTGGTTTAACTCCTAAGATAGTATTATTATTAATTATTATTACATAAGTCGTCATGTTTTTGTATTTTTCTTCCTCTTTCTTTCAGATCATCCTAATTACTGAAGAAGGAACCTTTGACTGACCTCATCACTGGACCGCAATGTGAGTAACCTTGACCTACTTTTGAAGGGCCCAAACTCAAAGGTCGTTATGCAAAACTACGAAACCTCAGCATCAAAAGCAGTTTTTTTGGGGGGGAGCATATGGGTGACCTTTTTTTTTCGATCTACGTCAACGTTGCTCTAAAATAGCAGCAATGTGATTAACCTTGACCCAAATTTTTCTTATACGCCAAAATACCGAAAGTTCAGCATCAGAGAAACCTTTTTTTTTTTTTTTTTTTTTTTTTTTTGCACAACATATGGGTGGCTCTTTTTGAAAGATATGTCGTTGTTGCTCTAAAACAAACAGCAATGTGAGTAAACTTGACCTACTTTTTCAAGGTCACAAATCCAATGTGAGTAACCTTGACCTACTTTTTCAAGGTCACAATTCCAGTGTGAGTAACCTTGACCTACTTTTTCAAGGTCACAAATCCAATGTGAGTAGCCTTGACCTACTTTTTCAAGGTCACAAATCCGATGTGAGTAACCTTGACCCACTTTTTCAAGGTCACAAATCCAAATATCGCTTAATTCAAACTACCGAAATCTCAACATCAAAATCATTTTGTTCCGCATAACACGGGTGACTTTTTTTTTTTTTCTTAGAGCGATATCATTGTTGTTCTAAAACCTAGACTCCAATTTTTGGAAACTATTCAAATGCTACCTACATTTTTTGTTTCCAGAATAACAGGAAGAGACACATCAGCAAAAATACTTTTGTTTACTAGTAAAAGATTCAGTCAGAAATTTGTGATGTAGAAATGTTTAGAAGTTTGGGATACTATTATTATTATTATTTTTTTTTTTATTATTATTATTATTTTAAGTGAAAAAGTATGGTAAATTGTGGATAGAGAATTTAGTATAGTTTTATCTATTACAAATGTGTTCACGGCATAGTTATTGTGCTACAGTTATTATGATTATTATTATTATTATTACTTTATTAAAAATTATTGCTGCATCAGCTGCATTAACTATATATAGTTTCTTCTCTATTTTTCTATTTTCCTAATTGTGGTTTTCTCATAGTTGCTTAAACTGGTAAGCAACGCACCGAAGGTTGGCATGTCGAAAATCAGGAAAATATAAAAATGTTTTTATTTCAACAAGACAACCTTCGGTGTGTTGCTCACCAGTTTAAGCAACTATGAGAAAACCACAATTAGGATAATAGAGAAGAACCTCTATAAAATTAACGCAGCTGATGCAGCAATAATTTTTTAATAAAACATGTTTAAAAGACGGTTTACTTCCAGCATATTATTATTATTATTATTATTATTATTATTATTATTATTATTATTATTATTATTATTATTATTGCTTATAGAATTCTTGCTTTTACAATTCTATTCTCTCTCTCTCTCTCTATCTCTCTCCTCTCTCTCTCTCTTCTCTCTCTCTCTCTCTCTCTCCAACGCGACGTTTCTTCCTGATCCGCAGGGACATTATCAAGCGATGAATGCTAAAAGGACTGAATTCGAGGTGTTTTGTTGTTGTTTTTGATTAAGCTGACCTTGTGTCAGCACGGGCTCTTGCTCACAGAGCAGCCCGTAAGTTCGAGTGGCGAGTCCTTTTTCTTAAATCGTGCTGTTGCGGGCTCTCGAGTAGGTATAGAGAACGGTATCCGGCAGGTCGAGTTTTCATTGGTTCCTGGAAGGTGACTCATACGGCGAGCGTTTACGAGTCTTGCAGACCTTCTCAGGTGGGGGTACACCGGGAGCCTCTTGATTGGCTTCTACCTGAGTGACCTCACCCCTGGTATTATTCTGATAATTTGCTTCATGTCCAGTGTTTGTTCATGCGCTCTGGTACTTTCGTTGGAGGAGAGGGGCGGGGTCCTCCTCACACACGTCGTATCAAGGACGCTTCTTGAGTGGTAGTAAGGGAAGGCTTTTGCTCGAGTATAAGCAGCGCTTCTAGGAGGCGCAGACGTCGCGGGTCAGAGGCTCTCCCGATGATTTTGACATTCCTGATGATGTCGTCTCTCGTGATGTCTTGCTGGTGTACTGCAAGGGCATGCTGCCTAATAGCGCCCTCCTGGGCGTGGCAGGAGATCCTTTTAGACAGGCGCATCGTCGTCATGCCGATGTAAATCCCAGGGCATCCTTGGGCAGTGATAGGTATCGGTAGACAACGTTGGACTGCTTTAGGGGTCTCCTACGGGCGGGGAGGGGTTGTTCTTCCTCAGGAGGTCCATATTATTATTATTATTATTTTTGCAGTTATTTGTGTAGTCGTATTTTTATTGTCACTAAGTACACTGTCTTTGGTAAAAATAAAAACGTGTTGTGGGGGTGTTCAATGAAACATGCTTGGTAGCATTTAACGCATTTATTAAATATAAATTAATGGCTGAATAATTACGTTACCAGCATATTCATAATTAAATTATTTGGCTTTTTATGCCATATTTTATACATATTCATATTTACGTTTCCTTTATGAATTATTTATTAATACTATGTAGGTCTGAATACAACCCCATCGGTAGCTACAAATGGTTCCTACTTCGTAAGTAGGTCTGAATACATCCCTTCGAAAGCAACAAATGGTTCCTACCTCGTATGTAGGTCTGAATACATCTTTTCGGTAGCAACAAATGGTTGCTACTTCGTATGTAGGTCCGAATACGTTCCTTCGGTAGCAATAAATGGTTCCTACTTCGTATGTAGGTCTGCATACATCCCATCGGTAGTAACGAATAGTTGCTACTTCGTATGTAGGTCCGAATACATTCCTTTGGTAGTAAGAAATGGTTCCTGCTTCGTATGTAGGTCTGTATACATCCCATCGGTAGTAACGAATGGTTGCTACTTCGTATGTAGGTCCGAATACATTCCTTCGGTAGCAATAAATGGTTCCTACTTCGTATGTAGGTCTGCATACATCCCATCGGTAGTAACAAATAGTTGCTACTTCGTATTTAGGTCCGAATACGTTCCCTCGGAAGCAATAAATGGTTCCTACTTCGTATGTAGGTCTGCATACATCCCATCGGTAGTAACAAATAGTTGCTACTTCATATGTAGGTCCGAATACATTCCTTCGGTAGCAATAAATGGTTCCTACTTCGTATGTAGGTCTGCATACATCCCATCGGTAGTAACAAATAGTTGCTACTTCGTATTTAGGTCCGAATACGTTCCCTCGGAAGCAATAAATGGTTCCTACTTCGTATGTAGGTCTGCATACATCCCATCGGTAGTAACGAATGGTTGCTACTTCGTATGTAGGTCCGAATACATTCCTTCATTAGCAACAAATGGTTCCTACTTCGTATATAGGTCCGAATACATTCCTTCAGTAGCAACAAATGGTTACTACTTCATATGTAGGTCTTCATACATCCCATCGATACTAACGAATAGTTGCTACTTCGTATGTAGGTCTGAATACATTCCTTCGGTAGCAACAAATGGTTCCTACTTCGTATATAGGTCCGAATACATTCCTTCAGTAGCAACAAATGGTTACTACTTCATATGTAGGTCTTCATACATCCCATCGATACTAACGAATGGTTGCTACTTCGTATGTAGGTCCAAATACATTCCTTCATTTGCAACAAATGGTTCCTACTTCGTATATAGGTCCGAATACATTCCTTCAGTAGCAACAAATGGTTACTACTTCATATGTAGGTCTTCATACATCCTATCGGTAGTAACGAATAGTTGCTACTTCGTATGTAGGTCTGAATACATTCATTCGGTAGCAACAAATGGTTCCTACTTCGTATGTAGGTCCGAATACATTCCTTCAGTAGCAACAAATGGTTACTACTTCATATGTAGGTCTTCATACATCCCATCGATACTAACGAATGGTTGCTACTTCGTATGTAGGTCCAAATACATTCCTTCATTAGCAACAAATGGTTCCTACTTCGTATATAGGTCCGAATACATTCCTTCAGTAGCAACAAATGGTTACTACTTCATATGTAGGTCTTCATACATCCCATCGGTAGTAACGAATAGTTGCTACTTCGTATGTAGGTCTGAATACATTCCTTCGGTAGCAACAAATGGTTGCTACTTCGTATGTAGGTCCAAATACATTCCTTCAGTAGCAACAAATGGTTACTACTTCGTTTGTAGGTCCGAATACATTCCTTCGGTACCAAAAAATGGTTGATACTTCATTTGTAGGTCTGCATACATTCCTTCAGCAGCAACAAATGGTTCCTACTTCGTTTGTAGGTCCGAATACATTCCTTCGGTACCAACAAATGGTTGATACTTCATTTGTAGGTCTGCATACATCCCATCGATACTAACGAATAGTTGCTACTTCGTATATAGGTCCGAATACATTCCTTCAGTAGCAATAAATAGCTGCTACTTCATATGTAGGTCTGCATACATCCCATCGGCAGTAATGAATGGTTGCTACTTCGTATGTAAGTCTGAATACATTCCTTCGGTAGCAACAAATGGTTACTACTTCATATGTAGGTCTTCATACATCCCATCGGTAGTAACGAATAGTTGCTACTTCGTATGTAGGTCCAAATACATTCCTTCAGTAGCAATAAATAGCTGCTACTTCATATGTAGGTCTTCATACATCCCATCGGTAGCAACAAATGGTTACTACTTCGTATGTAGGTCTGCATACATCCCATCGGTAGTAACGAATAGTTGCTACTTCGTGTGTAGGTCCGAATACATTCCTTTGGTAGTAAGAAATGGTTCCTACTTCGTATGTAGGTCTGCATACATCCCATCGGCAGTAATGAATGGTTCCTACTTCGTATGTAGGTCCGAATACATTTCTTCGGTAGCAACAAATGGTTCCTACTTCGTATGTAGGTCTGCATACATCCCATCGGCAGTAATGAATGGTTCCTACTTCGTATGTAGGTCTGAATACATTCCTTCAGTAGCAACAAATGGTTCCTACTTCGTATGTAGGTCCGAATACATTCCTTCGGTAGCAACAAGTGGTTGCTACTTCATTTGTAGGTCTGCATACATCCCATCAGTAGTAACGGATGGTTGTTACTTCGTATGTAGGGTCCGAATACATTCCTTCGGTGGCAAAACATGGTTCCTACTTCATATGTAGGTCTGAATACATTCCTTCAGCAGCAACAAATGGTTCCTACTTCGTTTGTAGGTCCGAATACATTCCTTCGGTACCAACAAATGGTTGATACTACATATGTAGGTCTGCATACATCCCATCGGTAGTAACGAATGCTTGCTACTTCGTATGTAAGTCTGAATACATTCCTTCGGTAGCAACAAATGGTTCCTACTTCGTATGTAGGTCTGAATACATTCCATCTTTAGCAACAAATGGTTGCTACTTCTTATGTAGGTCTGCATACATCCCATCGGTAGTAACGAATGGTTGCTATTCGTATGTAGGTCTGAATACATCACTTCGGTACAACAAATGGTTCCTACTTCGTATGTAGGTCCGAATACACTCCTTCGGTAGCAACAAATGGTTGCTACTTCATATGTAGGTCGGCATACATCCCTTCGGTAACAACAAATGATTACAAAGAATTCGCCCTCTCTCGTGACCAGAGGAAAACCAAGATTGAGCACGAAATCCTCTGCTCTTATTTTTCCGCGGCTGTTTTTCCCAAATTTCCCTCGAGGAAAAGGTTGAAGAAAAAGTGCTTGAGCGAAAGGGGGTGGGGGGGGGCGGTTAATAAACAGCGCGTTGGGGCAATTAATCCAAGACTGGTCATTAGAGTTATCTTGTTAACGTTAAGGCGAAACGTCTCCAAGGAAGAAAATCTTGGACGGTTTTTAAAACAATTACGATAGACGTCCTAATTCCATTAATTGTATGGATTTTTTTCTTGCTTTCTTTCTCTTCCTTCTCTAACTGTGTGTCGTGTTTTTTTTTCCTTTAGTTTCAGAATCGTTAATATCAAAATAAAGGTCTTTCTATATATATATATATATATATATAATATATATATAGATATATATATATATATATATATATATATATTATATATATATATATATATATTTATATATATATTGAATAGAGTCTAAATAAATGTGTGGCGTTGGTTTTTGAAGCATTGTGCTGGCAGGGCAGGTAATGAAAGTTGTGTGTGTGTGTGTGTGTGATGGAAAAAGGGGGAAATATCACCTTTTGTTGTGTGCCTAAAGTATCAAACAAGAATAGATGCTTTGTCTTGCGCCACGGTGAATAGCTCCGTTCGTCAAAGCAGTGTTGGTCTCGTAACAATACCTTTCTAACAATAAAAGGTCTTTTATGTAAACAGTCTTAAATTTAGAGGGGGGCGCTGTTCGTTTTTCATACGACTTACCTTTGGGATGAATTGTATAGACGAGTCAGTAACATTTCATTCAAGTTTGTCATTTTTGAGTAGTTTAAAATTGGGAATTATTTGATGACCAGATAAGGTATATATTCGGGGTACAAATGAAATCATTGTCAATAACTATCGATTTTAATAAGAGTTTGGATTTGCTCAGCTTAACACAAATTCCGGCATTTCAGCTCCATTTATGTAATGGACTCCTGACCAGTACTGTTCAGGGAATATTACGAAGGGAGTTTATTCCCTCGACATTGAGGGTACTTAAGTAGGACTAAAAGAAAATCGAATCTCTCTCTCTCTCTCTCTCTCTCTCTCTCTCTCTCTCTCTCTCTCTCTCTCTGTGCTGAATGTATAACTTTCATTCGAATTATTATTTTCTTCCTAAAAACTCACCAGGAAAATCTTCATATTATACATCTTGCGTTTATGTACAAATGATACATAGTGTACTATATTTGTGACAAAATATATTCTTAGCACATTGTACTACTTCTTAGCATTCTGACGTTCTGTCTTTCTGGATATTTTGCACATGCAACAAGAATTCGTACTTTTCTGTAGCACTAAGAGTTCCTTGTTGGGCAATATGAAGCAGCGTCCCTTACGGAACGAAACACGAAGAAGGTTTTGATTGTGTTTGAAGAGTACCTTGAAAAATTCTTCAAAATGAATAAATAAATAAATAAATAAATAACATAGCTAATTCGTAAACAACCCAGTACCACGAACCTCAAACTTCGAGAAGTTCTTTTGTCTGAAGCTATGGTGAATACCATTCTGTTAAAAAGCTTTGTATTTTTCTCCTTCTTCTTCCTCTTCTTCTTATTCTTCTTCTTCTTCTTCTTCTTCTTCTTCTTCTTACGCTGTCAAAGAGAGTAGAGGAAATGAGGGAAAAGGTTTCGGATGTTAAAAGAGAGAGAGAGAGAGAGAGAGAGAGAGAGAGAGAGAGAGAGGCTGTGTTAAAGATGGCGGCTCGAGCAAAATTCTTCAGATTATTCTGAGGGAAATTTATTTTGGTATGAAGTTAATAACTGGTTTGTGATTTTATTTATTTTTAAGTTATTGTTCGTGTTGCTGATATAGTAGAAGGTCAGTTATTAATTATTATGGGTAAGTAGTTTTTAAGAATCATATATTTTATTCGGTGGCCGCGAGTTCGATTCTCGGCCATTCCACTGAGGTGTTAGAGATGTGTATTTCTGGTGATAGAGGTTCAATCACGTCGTGGTTCGGAAGTCACGTAAAGCCGTTGGTCCCGTTGCTGAATAACCACTGGTTCCATGCAACGGAAAAACACCATACAAACAAAAAAAGCAAAACAAACATATATTTTATTTCTCGTGGCTTCATTAGTGGGTGTTTTTGCTGTAGCATTTTAGGATTCTGCTTCGATTGTGAAATATTAGATATTTATTTACAAACCCTTTCCTGTGTTGGTGATAAAGAAATGCACCTATGAATTATGGTTAGGTACTTGTTAAGATTCTCATATTTTATTTTTCATGAATTCTCCAATGTTTTAGCTACAGGTAGAAAAAATGTTAGGATTATGCTCTGAATGTGAAAACATGGAAATTAAATAAACGGCGGCGTTACATTAATTGCATATTCCTACAGTTCCTCTATTTTCATGGGTTAATAAGTTTTTTTTTTTTGCATTCTTCCTACAGAATATCATTCATAGATAAAAAAAAAAGTATTGTTTACTTTCGATCTTTCCATCAAGCTATGGATTGTTGTGATAAAGACTTCAGGAAATAATTATTGTCTCCTTTTGAGATTTGTATACATCGTATTGGACGAACGATTCGCAGGCATTCGATGGGCATTACAAAGCAAAATTATTGCAACAGCAAATTCTCGTTAGATTTTTTCTTTGTGAAAAAAACGGGAAAAAATAAAAAGTGACAAATAACGGCAAAAAAAATCCCATTTATGAAATTGAAACGAAAATTTTTAAAATGACAATTCATTAAGGGAAAACACAGAAAAAGTCACATCGAAGGAGGTTCAATATTAAACATCTTTGAGGGTTCGGGAATAATATTTATTTGTATATTGGACAAACGATTCGTAGTAAGCATTCGACGAGGATTGTGATACAAAACCGTTATAGCAACAAAATCTTGTTAAATTTTCCCTTTTTGAATTAACAGCAAAATAGAAAATGACCAATAATTTACGTAGAAAATAAAACAATACGAAAATTTATGATAAAGTACCATTGAAAAATATTGAAACTGAAATCATCATTGTGATATTGGTCACCTCACAATCCTTGCTTGAAAGGACGCTGAAGGATATTAAAGGTTAAATCATCTTTGCGATTTTGTTCATCTCAAGCCTTGCGGAAATGATAAACGACCATTGTCCACTTTCGAAGTTATTATTATTATTTATTTTTTTTTTTTGGTGGGGGGTGGGTTAATCCCAGACCTGATCACAATGCTATGAAGATTGCGGTTGTTTGCAGACCGATCCAAATCCCCCACCCACCACCTCCCCCGCACCAGCCCTTCTAGGACGATCAAAGTCTTACCATCGGCTTGGTCTTGCTTCCCCCCTCCCTCTTCCTCGTCCCTTTTGCGTAGGGATACAGAAGGAGGAGTTGGAGGAGGAAAGAGGAGATGGAAAGAAAGAAAGTAGAGGAGAGAGAGAGAGAGAGAGAGAGAGAGAGAGAGTTTCATTTCCAGAAGTAAACGGTACACCCGGTTCCCAGTCCTTCAATTAGATTTGTGTTGAATGGTTCGAAGGCCTGAAAATTGGGTTTGTTTCTTTCTCTCTCTTCTCTCTCTCTTCTTCTCTCTCTCTCTCTCTCTCTCTCTCTCTCTCTCTCTTTGTTCCCCCTATTTATTACCTTGTCTAATTCCTCCTCCTCCTCCTCCTCCTCCTCCTCCTCCTCCTCCTCCTCCTCCCATCTCCGCTTCGACCTTTACTGTTTTTCCTTCGACAAGCGACGAGCAGCGAAGGAACGAACTTTTCTCGATTGGATGGAAATAATGGAACGGAATATGAAACTCAGGCTGAAGCTTCGTCCGTCCGTCCGTCCGTCCAGGAGGGGGGGGGGGGGGGGGGGAAGGGGGGGGGAGGGTGCGTCGGGGAGTGGGAGTTTTCGGAGGAACCACCACCACTACCACTACCACTGCCTCCACACTCCGGGTAAGAAGGCCATTCAGAGCCAGGTGCCAATACAGAGAGGAAGGAAGGAAAGAGAGAAGTCTCGATTCAACTTCTAAAATGTGTCAAGGTGTTGAAAAGATTTCCCAGTTATCTCCCCCTCGTCTGCCGGTGGACATTCAGCTGTAAATAAGAGACGAGCTCTTTGTGATGGAGCTTCTGAATTGATTGTCTTGTTAGGTTGGCAGTCTTCATATGATTACCTCGTTTGCTGGGAGTTAGGGAGACTCCAGTTACCAAAAGTATACTCATTATAGTTTGTATTATATGAAAGTGAATGAGAGGTCTTTGCGGTGGAGCTTCTA
Organism: Macrobrachium nipponense; assembly: GCF_015104395.2. NCBI lineage: Eukaryota > Metazoa > Arthropoda > Malacostraca > Decapoda > Palaemonidae > Macrobrachium > Macrobrachium nipponense. Next base: position 43,475,484 of record NC_061099.1, on the reverse strand, counting down.
ATTATTGGTTTGCAGGTTGATTAATTATTGGTTTGCAGGCTGACTAATTATTGGTTTGCAGGCTGACTAATAATTTGCTTTTAGGGCTGATTACTTATTGGTTTGCAGGCTGACTAAGAATTTGTTTCTGGGGCTGATTAATTATTGGTGTGCAGGCTGACTAATAATTGGTTTGCAGGCTGACTAATAATTGATTTGCAGGCTGACTAATTATTGGTTTGCAGGCTGACTAATTATTGGTTTGCGGGCTGATCAAATACTGGTTTGCGGGCTGATTTATTATTGGTTTGCAGGCTAATTAAATACTAGTTTGCAGACTGACTAAATTATTGGTTTGCAAGTTGGTAATCTGCATATGATTGACATGTTTTCTGGGAGTTTGGCCGATCTCAAATTACCGTTAATATATCAATTATAGTTTGCGTCTACGCAACGGAATCAGATCTGCTGAATATATCAATGCATGAATGAAATTGTTTTGCCTTTATTATTTAAACTAAATGCTCCAACCCTCCGCAATCATGTCTGACAGCCTCGTCGACATATTAGGGGTCATCAGGAGATGAATCTCGGATGCATTAGGGAGGTATTGCTCGAGTGACCCTAGTTTAGGGACCTGCTTCCGGCTCTTCCCCCCTGACGAGAACACTTGCTTTTAATTAGGCATTGTTTTCCAAGGGTGACTTCGCTTAACAAGTCGCATGAGGGGCGGGGGGAGTCTCCCAAAGCCCAAATCAGTGTGCCAGCTCGACTCTAACTATTGACGACGAGGTATGGGGTGAAAGATTGGTCCTTTCGATATTATTGTGTTTGGATTTTTTTTTTTCTTGTTTTCGCTAATTATAATTCTTTTACTCATGACATGTGGAGTGGTTTTTCCGGTAGTTATCACACAAATTATGAGAATTATATATATATATATATATATATATATATATATATATATATATATATATATATATTATATATATATATATGTGTGTGTGTTTGTGTGTCTGCGTGCATATATATATATATATATATATATATATAATATATATATATATATATATATATATATATATATATATATATATATATATATATATATATATATATGCATATATATATAGATATATATATATAAATATATATATGCATATATATATATATATATATTATATATATGTATATTATATATTATATATATATACATATAGTATATGATATATTATATATATATATATATATATATATATATAGATATGTATATATACGGGGTGTCCATAAAGTCCCATACCATTACCATCAATAAATACATTGTAATGGTACCTTTCGTTATTATTTTTTGTTTTTGATGGATTTTTTTTTTCTTGTTTCCGCTAATTATAATTCTTTTTACTCATTACATGAGTGGTTTTTTTTCCAGTAGTCACATCAAATTATGATATATTATATAGTATTATATATATGTATATTATATATATACTATATATATATATACATATATATATATATATATGGTGTGTGTGTGTGTGTGCATATATATATATATATATATATAATATATATATATATATATATATATATATATATATATATATATATATAATATATATATATATATAATATATATATATATATGTATATATATATATATATATAATATATATATATATATATATATATATATATATATTGCATATATATATATATAGTAAATATATATATATATATATATGATATATATTATACATATATATATATATATAGTATTATATATATATCATATATATATATATGCATAATATATTATAAATATATAAATATATAATATAGTATATATGTATTATATAATTACATATATATATATATATATATCATATATATATATATTATATATATATATATATATTACTATATATTATATGTGTGTGTATATATACGGGGTGTCCATAAAGTCCCAGTACCATTACCATCAATAAATACTTGTAATGGTACTGGGACTTTATGGACACCTTGTGTATATATATATGTGACGGTACTTACTTTCATCGCACAGATCTAAGGTAACGTGCGCCGTGGAGGCTGTACTTTAGGGAATTAGGCTTATATAAAGTCTTCTTGTCTTGCTCAATGTTCTTAATCTGTTAAAAGGGCTTTAATGGCGGATTTTGGATGAGAAATTAATTGATATGTTTCTTTGCATTAAGTTTATTCTTCGTTAGGGGTTCTTACAAATGTTTTCCACCTTCTGAGTTACTGGGCTCTTGGACTGATAAAACTTAATTGGCACTTGTTGCAATTACGAGTCTATAGGCACGAGGGAAATTTACTGAGTATTGATTGTCACTTTCACTGTCTTTGATTGCTTCGCACACCACACTTTTGCACCTGTTCTTCTTCTGGGGATTCTTCTGTCTTTCTCTGTTCGGCTGCTGCACCACTCGTGTTTCTCCTCGCTTACCCCTCTTTGTCGTTATCTTCTCTTGACTTCTCTGTTCCCCTTTTTTCTCTGCTCTCCTCCCTCTCTGTCTGGCCTTTTTGTTAGGATGGAATCTCCTTAGCACCGCCTTTGGATTTTTCGGATACTGACTGGGTGTGGCATTTTCTGAAAGACCTTTTGTGTCTTAGTGGCTACAGACATTATACAAGACCGCCTTCCTGTCATGCCTACTACAATGATTCGTAGGCTCTGAATTTGTATACGCCTCCTTCTTCATGTCCTGGCTTCTTTGGGGCGTATCCCTTGGTAACCTCATAGGTCATTCGTTGATACCCCTTTTGGGCTGTCTTATGACCAACACTCATGGCTTTTGATTCGTCGAAGTCCTTAGGTCTATCTCGAGAGGGTGGAGCACTTAAGAGTTCGGCACTCCCCTCCTTTGAACAACGGGTCATAGAATTCCTTTTTAACGTATGCCAGATGGCTCTCTCTGACCTGTTCACGAAGGGAACGGCGATTAGTCATAGGCGCTAATGAGAGTAGTTTCCAATTTCTCGAATATGCCTGGGCGATATCCCTCGTCGGCTATAATCTCTTGTCGGTCACTAATCGCTGGTACGGACAGAGGTATTTTGGGGAGATGGAAACCAGATGTCTGATGGCTAAAAGCCTAATGTTTGGAGTAACAAAATCCCTTCGCTAAGAAAAATCATTATCTTATTCCCTTTTCTCCTTTCTTCCTTATTATCCGTTTCGTGCCTTTTTCTTAAGTATTATTAAGTTATTGTCTTTTGGAATAACGACACTGTGCCACACTATTACAGTCTCGGCCCGCTACCTCGCTGACTCCGACAGCGTTAACTACCACCAATTATTCTGTGCTGGTACTTACTTTCATCGCACAGCTCTAAGGTAACGTGCGCCGACTTTGGAGGCTGTTCTTTGGGGAATTAGGTAAAGGGGTTCTGTTAGGATGAGAAATTAATTGATATGTTTCTTTGCATTTAGGTTTATTCTTCGTTGGGGGTTCTTACAAATGTTTTTCCACCTTCTGAGTTACTGGGCTCTTGGACTGATAAAACTTAATTGGCACTTGTTGCAATTACGAGTCTATAGGCATGAGGGAATTTTACTGAGTATTGATTGTCACTTTCACTGTCCTTGATTGATTCGCACACCACGCTTTTGCACCTGTTCTTCTTCTGGGGATTCTTCTGTCTTTCTCTCTCTTCTCTGCCTGTTGCTGCGCCACTGGTTCTCCTCGTTCCCCTCTTTGTCGTTATCTTCTCTCGACTTCTCTGTTATTCGTAATCTGTAACGCTATTTTGCTCTGTCTGACTTCATGTAAACTAGAAGAATAATGTATTCCATTTACTTGCGACTTTTCAGTAAGCGTGAGAATTTCCTTCCCTTCAAAAATTGGATTTACTGTACATTCTACCCACGTACTTTCCCCTGGTTTAAGTCTTAATTCCCTCTCTAACTTTAAATAAGTGCATTGATTTGATTCTAAGAGGTTAATGATCTGTTGTGAACTCGTGATGCATTCTGGATATCTTCCCACTGTCTTATCCTTCTTTAAGATACCTTTCATCGTGGGATTCTCTTGAGTCTGGGTTCTTTTAATTGGCTTGCATATTGGTATTCTAGAAATCTCACGACCGTTGTTAATCACTAGTTGTTCTCTAGGGGCATCAATGCTTATCCCTTGTCTACCCATAGTTGGATAACCTATCAGCAGATGAGCAAAAGCTAATTGTATATCTCTGGCTACCAGAGCATTTTCTCTTAGAGCAATTCTTCCTAGCCTAAATGGAAAATCTAACTGTCCGATTACGTGGATATCATTACCCTGGACGTCTGTAATTCTACAATCTACCGCTGGATTCAAACTTAAGTGAGAAAAATACAACCGATACACCTTTTCTGACATTATATTCTTAGGACTACCTGTATCAAAGAATGTAATAATAGGTTTCTCTAGACCGACATGTGCAGGAAATAATGGTCTATAATTATATTCATTCCCTACATCAACTTTGCTAACCTGTGTAGCTTGGCTTAGCCTTGACATTCCGGACGTTTTCTCTGTTATAGAGGAAGATTCATTGTACCAGTAAGCAGAAAATTTCTCATTGCGTCGTCTGACATTGACTGAGCTGGTTGATAACCTATGCTTGCTGTTTGATTAGCATATCTATTTGGGACGGGATCCCTATTTCCTCTAACTGGGGGAGATTGACTATTGTTTCTATTTCTGCCTCTCGGGTGAGATCTACCTCTAGGAGCTGAAACAAATTTATTCCTGCATTCTCGGGCACTATGTCCTGTTCTCTTATGGAAAGGACAGAAGGCCATCCCTCGGCAGTCACTGGCATAATGTCCTCTCTTCTGACAGTTATAACACGTGACTGTCGAAAATCCTCCTTGAGAAGATTTACCTGGCATCTTATTCTGATTTCTAGATGGTGTCCTAGATCTATTTGGACCCCTTTCTTTTTGTCCTATAGCGACTAAAGGTCTGTATATAGGATTCCCTTCAGGTCTTTTACCTAAGATTTTTGTTTCCTCCTCTTCAATCTCCGCTACATCATCGGATGTCTCCCACTTACGAGTCATCCTTGCAATAACTTCCGTTGGCAGGCTTCCAATCATTATTGCTAGTCTAAATATTTTTTTGACATGACCCATTAGCATTTTTTGCTTGCCTCCTTCTACCTCTATCCAACCTGTGGATTCCATGAAGTTACCCCATTCATTCATATTGTTATACAACTGAGAGCTAAACTCTTGGTAACGTCTTTCGTCTAACTTAAATTGACGCACTATCCTTGCCAAGCTAGTAACTGGATCCCTTTCACCAACTGTGGAATAGACCTTCCTAAAATACCGTTTCAATTCTTCCCAATTCTTAAGATCTCGGTAAGTCTCGGAGTGGACGTACCGTTCTAAGTCTCCTCCGGCTTCCAAATCAAGATAACTCTTGGCTTCAATAAGCTTTTCTCTATCTGTCCCCGTTATGCTATCTAGGCGTGTCTCCACTTGCTCTATCCAGTTCTCTAAGTTACAAGCTAACTGACCATTCTTTCTTCCGCAAAATTTAGCTATATGGTTAATTACATGTTCCTTATGTGTTCCCATTACTGCTGCGCTCGAATTCGCGGACTGTGTACCTTCCGGCATGGTTAATTTCCTTGTTTGACTTCTCGTGAGCACAGGCGTTCTTACGTTCTGATAAGGAGTCGGTCTCCCTTTGACCATCGACTCGTTAATGGAAATTTTCTTAAGTACTGAGTATCATTAAAAGTATCAAAGTTATGGCAGTAATATCCCGAAAAGAAAATAATAATAACCAACTAAAACTGAGTTTTTACTAAAGTATTCGATCACCAAAAAAAATAAAAGAATTTTCCCCAGAAATATTCTCAAAGTCTTTCGTTACCGGTAAGCGATTCTTAAACAACAACAAAAACCCTCTTAACAATACTGGTAAAACGATACTGAACTGACCGTAAAGTGTACGCTAACGAGAGACCTCCCGTGAATTACCCTTGTTATCCTAAACAAACAAAATAAAAACAAGTAAACATTCACTCGACGTAACAA
>NC_061099.1:43459453-43464453 GCF_015104395.2 Macrobrachium nipponense | reverse complement strand
GCCCCAGTGCTTGGTAGTATGCCTAGAATCTATAAAATCAAATCAAATCCAACATTCTTATCTTCAATCACTAGAAAAAAGGATAAATATTACGTGCTTTTATATATACGTATAATACACACACACACACACACACACACACACACACACACACACACACATATATATATATATATTTATATATAATATATATATATATATATATATATATATATATATATATATATATATATATCATATATATATATTATATAATAATATATATAATACATATGTATGAATGTATGTATGTATGTATTATATAATGCAATTTTCCTTAACTAGTAGTGTTCCTTTTTATCTGACTAAGGTAAAAAAAAAAGTCCTCATGCAAGGGTAGAGAGAAGGCTTAAGAATGCAAACGACCAAACATTTCCCATAAAAACCTCGAAGATGAGGACAGACTAATTTGTGACGACCTTATAAGGAAAACAAGATGGTGTACATTAGCTCATAAGAGTGCTGGTGTCTTCTTTTGATAACCGCTCCCCCTTTCTGCAACGTGAAGAGACGTGCCACAGGATACCATAGTTTCCCCTGCGTGGAGATAATAAAGAAAACGAGTTGAGCTCCCTTATACCGGATTTTATCAGCGGTGATAGTTTGTTCTGAGTAAATGTGGAAACCTTGTGTAGATGTGATGAAGAAAATTCCCTCTATTTTGTGGGATATATGGTAGAACCCTTGCTTCCCTTAGAGAATTAAAAGATCAAGAAATGGAAAATGTTTTACGGTAGTTTTATTATTTTTTTTTTTTATCTCTGTTCTTACGTCCCACTTTTGAAATATTTTTGAGAAGTTATTGGCTGACGATGCGTTTCTGTTTTCTTCTGTGGCTCGGTTAAAAAAAAAAAATTAAAAAAAAAAAAAATTAAAATTTGGAGCTTGGTAAGAGACAGAATTTCCACAATTCTGATATATCATAGATTAGAAAATATTTGAACACTATTACCTCTTGTTTCATTCCTTTTATCTTTGAATTTTACTTCGTGTTTCATTCCTTTTATTTTGGAATTTTTCACGGTACTTAGAAAGAAGTGTAGTGCACCAGAATTTTGATAAAAGGAAACATTCTTAAAACTCTTCTTAAATATGAAAAATCCTGCTTGTATTTTCTCGTCGAAATTAACGATAAAAACTGTGACTTCCTCCAAGGAATAAAACTAAGTGAAACATAGTCGTGCACGACAATTACGATGAGATCAAATTATTGACTAATTAAAGCTATTGATGATACATCTTTCTGATCCAGTTAACTACACTAATTTTTAAATTTTGTCATTTACGTCCTCATATAAACATTTAATGTCAAAATTTTGACAAGAAAAAATAGGTCAAATGACGGAATAATATGTACAACGTGACATTGATCACGCGTCTCGTCCCGGCATAGATGCTCTCTCGCTCTATCTCCTCTCCTCTCTTCATACTCTCGTTCTCAATCTCTTCTCCTCCTCCGCGCATGGGTTTTGGAGGTATGTGCAGTGATACAAAGGGATTCAATCTAATTATGGAGAGGTCAATTTAGGTCTGGTCCTTTTTATCTCATTTCCATTGTGTGTGTGCGAATGCAGTTAGGCAAATTGAGCCAATCATCAAACTGTTTCACATTCATCAACAACATTCATTGTTCTGTATTCGACAGGAATTTTGAGCTCTTTAATGGTGTTGTAAGTTGTTACGTCGTTGGTTGTAGTTGTAAATGCTGTTTTTCCTCTCCATGTGACGGAGCCTTTTTCGTCTTTTTTTTCTCACTCTCTCTGATGATGATGGACTTCATTTTTGTTTTTCCTACCCTCCTTACATTGACACTTTTATTGGTCCTCATCGCCGACAAAATCATTCCTTTCTCCTAATGGCAAAGACCAATTTTATTTATCGTGGTTGCTGACAAACCGATTATTGCTTTTCTCACATGCCAGAACATATCTTGTGTTGCCAAACCTAACGAAAATATAATTGTCTTCCCTTATGAGTTCAACACCAAAGTCTAATTCATTTTCCATCTATGTGGCAAACGCTAATCTGTCCCCCACCCAGTATGACAAACCCCATTTTGTTCCCCACCCAGTATTACAAACCCCATTTTGTCCTCCACCTAGTATGACAAACCCCATTTTGTCCTCCACCTAGTATGACAAACCCCATTTTGTTCCCCACCCAGTATGACAAACCCCATTTTGTCCCCATTTTGTTTCGTGTATCCCTGAAAGTTTCTCTCCCATTTATTTTTCCAACTCCAATGACAAACCAGTTTTTGTCTATCTGTTGTTCAACTGACTGATGAGAGAGAGTAACGATGTGAAAGCAGTAAGCATGATATGGAAATGGGTTTTGCTCAGTATAGAATTTCGAATGTGTTGAATTTTGATGGTTGGAGACAGGAGATGTATATTGATAGTTAATTATTGTTCGAGGTTATTCTGTGCTGGATGTGTGAATAACAGCATCCGTTGGTTATGGTTATTATTTATTTTTTGTTATAGTTTTTGATAGTGGTTTTGTTATTGCGTCTACTTGTGAGGTTTTTTTAATTACTTGGGGTGTTTGTTAGTTTATAGTCAGTGAATCACTTTTTTTACTAGGCTTACTGAGTAAGTTATTTATATGAAAAAGAGATAATAATGTAACTTTTAGGAGAGCTTTGGTTGAAATTGTTATCAAAATGACTATATTCTAATTATTATATTATTATTATTATTATTATTATTATTATTATTATTATTATTATTATTATTGTTATTATTATTATTATTATTATTATTTAAACCTTCTTCTTCTTCTTCTTCTTCTTCTTCTTCTTCTTCTTCTTCTTCTTCTTCTTCTTATTGGTTTAACTCCTAAGATAGTATTATTATTAATTATTATTACATAAGTCGTCATGTTTTTGTATTTTTCCTCCTGTTTCTGTCAGATCATCTTAATTACTGAAGAAGGAACCTTTGACTGACCTCATCACTGGACCGTAATGTGAGTAACCTTGACCTACTTTTTAAGGTCCCAAACTCAAATGTCGTTATGCAAAACTACGAAATCTCAGCATCAAAAGCAGTTTTTTTTTTTTAGAACATATGGGTGACCTTCTTTTTTTAAATCTACGTCAATGTTGCTCTAAAACAAGCAGCAATGTGAGTAACCTTGACCCACTTTTTCAAGGTCACAGACCCAAATTTTTCTTATGTGCCAAAATACCGAAATTTCAGCATCAGAAACCTTTTTTTTTTTTTTTTTTTTTTTTTTTTTTTGCGCACCATAGGGGTGGCTCCTTTTCAGAGTTATGTCTTTGTTGCTCTAAAACAACCAGCAATGTGAGTAACCTTGACCTACTTTTTCAAGGTAACAAATCCAATGTGGGTAACCTTGACCTATTTTTTTCGAGGTCGCAAATACAATGTGAGTAACCTTGACCTACTTTTTCAAGGTCACAAATCCAATGTGAGTAACCTTGACCTACTTTTTCAAGGTCACAAATCCAATGTGAGTAACCTTGACCTACTTTTTCAAGGTCACAAATCCAATGTGAGTAACCTTGACCTACTTTTTCAAGGTCACAAATCCAAATATCACTTATACCAAACTACCGAAATCTCAACATCAAAATAATTTTGTTCTGCATAACACGGGTGACTTTTTTTTTTTTTTTTTTTTAGAGCGATATCATTGTTGCTCTAAAACTAGACTCCAATTTTTGGAAACTATTCAAATGCTACCTACATTTTTTACAGAATAACAGGAAGAGACACATCAGCAAAAATACTTTTGTTTACTAGTAAAAGATTCAGTCAGAAATTTGTGATGTAGAAATGTTTAGAATTTTTGGATACTATTATTATTATTATTATTATTATTATTATTATTATTATTATTATTATTATTATTATTATTATTATTATTATTATTATTATTATTATTATTATTTTAAGTGAAAAAGTATGGCAAATTGTGGATAGAGAATTTAGTATAGTTTTATCTATTACAAATGAGTTCACGGCTTCACTGGGAGCCTCTTGATTGGCTTCTACCTGAGTGACGTCACCCCTGGTATTATTCTGATAATATGCTTCATGTCCGGTGTTTGTTTCATGCACTCTGGTACTTCCGTTGGGGAGGAAGGGCGCGGTCCTCCTCACACCCGTCGCTATCAGGAACGCTTCTTGAGTGGTATTGAGGGGAGAGTTTTGCTCGAGTAAAAGCAGCGCTTCTAGGAGGCGCAGACGTCGTGGGTCAGGGGCTCTCCCGATGATTTTGACATTCCTGATGATGTCGTCTCTCGCGATGTCTTGCTGGTGTACTGCAAGGGCGTGCTGCCTAATGGCGCCCTCCTGAGCGTGGCAGGAGATCCTTTTAGACAGGCGCATCGTCGTCATGCCGATGTAAATCCCAGGGCATCCTTGGGCTGGGCATTCGTATCGGTAGACAACGTTGGACGGATTTAGGGGGTCTCCTACGGGCGGGGAGGGGTTGTTCTTCATCAGGAGGTCCATATTATTATTATTATTATTGTTATTGCCGTTTTTTCCGTAGTCGTATTTTTGTTGTCACTAAGTACACTGTCTTTGATATAAATAGAAACGTGGTGTTTGTGGGGGGGGGGGGGGGGGGGGGTTCAATAAAACATGTTTGGTAGCCTTTAACACATTTCTTAAATATAAATTGAGGGCTGAATATACTTACAGCATATCAATAAATTATATAGGCTTTTTATGCGTATTTGATACATATTTATATTTACGTTTCCCTTATGAATTATTTATTATATTATATAATTAATTTATATATAAGCGCTAATTCTTACGTAGGTCTGAATATATCCCATCGGTAGCAACAAATGGTTGCTACTTCGTATGTAGGTCTGAATACAACCCCATCGGTAGCTACAAATGGTTGATACTTCGTGTGTAGGTCTGAATACACTCCTTCGGTAGCAACAAATGGTTCCTACTTCGTATGTAGGTCCGAAT
>NC_061099.1:43431953-43449453 GCF_015104395.2 Macrobrachium nipponense | reverse complement strand
ACAAATAAACTCAAGAAAATTGACCAATTCAATTCTACTATCTCCGCGTGTCCATACCTCAACGGCAAATAATCTTGATTTCATGGGCGTTATGTCTGTTCCAGTCCCGTCTATCATTCAAATCCGATGGGCTATGAAATCGTGGCAGGGTTATTAGAGGCGGGGACTCCTCAAGATGGTTTATAAGGGGATTGAAAGAACGAAAGGGCAACAAAGAGGGCGCCGGAGTGAGGGTCTCGGGGCGCCTTCCCCGGAAACGGGAGGGGCTAAGTAACAATAATGATAAAAACGGAATTAAATTGATGTTATCTTTATTAACCGTTAACAAAATTAGGTCAATGTGACGCCAAAAAGGCTTTCCCTCGCCAAATGTAATAATATACAAGGGACCTAGAAACTATTTAACTATGATTTCCTCGAATCTCAATTTTTTTTTCATTTACAAACATCAGCTTTTAAAGATTCTACTAAAATTTATATAGATCTATTATTAAATAGATATTATATATATTAATATTAATATATATATATATATATAATATATAACTTAGGGAAGGTCCAGGGGAGCCCGTACTCTTATAACGAGATGTCGGTGAACCCAAGATCTTCAGATTAATTCCAACGTTGTGTTAGGGGGAACAGTAAAAAGTTTCCTCGAATTCATAAAACGAAAAGAATTTTGCAACAAATAAAAATGTAACCCATTTGAAGTTCTAGGTTATGTATGACCTAGAGCCCCACTCTTTCTATCTCTCTCTCTCTCACTCTTCTCTCTCTTCACACCAACATCACAACACTTCTCTCTGACGCGCACACACATCCATTTTGAAGTTCTGGATAAATGCTGAGAGCCAACCCCACTCTCTCTCTCTCTCTCTCTCTCTCTCTTCTCCGCTCAAAACAGTACAAATTGCGGGAGACAGTTCTTTATCTCCCCTAGCTGCAACTACTTCATTCCTTTTTCTGTACCTACTTCCATTTATTAGCTTTCTTCCATCGTACTTTCCACCCGATCCTAATAATTGATTCGTATAGTGCAAACTGCGAGGCTCCTCCACTCCTGTTACATCTTTCACAAAACGTTTCACTGTCAAATATCCGTTGTTTTCCGAGGGGGGGGGGGTAAAACGCTGAATTGGCCTTAGTTGCCCCAGTGCTTTGGTATAATGCCTAGAATCGATGAAAATCAAAAATCCAAATTCCAACATTTCTTATCTTCAATCACTAGAAAGTTAGGATGAAGGAACAACCAGTCCAGCTTTAACTAGTCTTTGAAAAAAGGATAAGGATAATTATTAAGTGTTTTATTAAAATACGTATAAGAGGACAAGTAAAGACAGATAATATATTATTATATATATAAATTATAATGACAAATTTTTTCTTAAACTAGTAGTGTTCCTGTTTATCTGAACAAAGGTAAAAAAAAAGTTCCTCATACAAGGGTGTAGAGAGAAGGATTTAAGACTGAAAACGGCCAAAACATTTTTTTACCCCCTAAAAACCGCGAAGATTGAGAACAGACTATAATTTGTGACGACCTTATAACGGGAAAAAAACCAAGATGGGTTGACATTAGCTCATAAGAGTTGCTGGGTGTATTTCTTTTTGATAAAACCGCTCCCCCTTTTCGCTACGCCGCCACCAAGGATACCATAGTTTTTCCCCTGCCGTGAAGATAATAAAGAAAACGAGGTTGAAGCTCCCTTTATACCGGATTTTATCAGCGGTGATTAGTTTGTTCTGAGAAAATAAAATGGGAACCTTGCGTAGAATGGTGATGAAGAAAATTCCCACTATATTGTGGGGAAATATGATCAGACAACCCTTTGGCTTCCCTTAGAGAATTAATAACGATCAAAAGAAATGGAAAATGATTTTACGGTAGCTTTTTTTTTTATTATTTGTTCCTTGTTTTTATCTCTGTTCTTACGTCCCACTTTTGAAATATTTTTGAGAAGTTAGTTGGCCGAACGATGCGTTTCTGTTTTCCTTCTCTGACTGGGTAAAAGAAAACAAAAAAGAAAAAGAAAGGAGGTTAGAATTGGAGCTTGGTAAAGAGCAGAATTTTCCACGATTCTGATATATCATAAGATTAGAATTATATTTGAAATTATTATGGCTTCGTGGTTTCAGTTCCTTTTTATATTGGAATTTTTAACTTTTTTGGTTCATTCCTTTTACTCTTTGGAATTTTGCTTTGCGGTTCATTCCCTTTTTTATCTTGGAATTTTGCTTCGGTGGTTAATTCATTTATTCTTTTGGAATGGAATTGGAAATTTTGCTTCGTGCCTCATTCCTGTTTTATTCTTGGGAATTTTTCGCTTCGTGGTTTCCATTCCATTTATCTTGGAATTTTGTTCTTTCGTGGTTCATTCCTTCCTTTTATCTTGGTAAATTTTGCTTCGTGGTTCATTCCTTTTATCGTTGGAATTTTTTGCTTCGTCATTGTTTTTTCCCCCCATTTTCAATTCCCTTTTATCTTGGGAATTTTTGCATTACGTGGTTCATTCCTTTTATCTTGGAATTTTGCTTCGTGGTTCTATTCTTGTTTGTTATCTTTGAATTTTACTTCATGTTTCATTGCCTTTTATTTTGGATTTTTCTTTTTTTCACGGTACTTTAAAAAAGAAGTGTAGTGTTGTACCAGAGATTTTGTTTATTAAAAAGAAACATTCTTAAAATTCTTCTTAATTAAATATGAAAAATCCAAATGGCCTGCTTGTATTTCCTCGTCGAAATTTACGATAAAAAACTGTGACTTCCTCCAAGGAATAAAACTAAGTGAACAAAAAATAGTCCGTGCACGACAATCAAAAATCATATGAATTCTTTGTATAAATATATCATAGTATTTGTTTTCGTCATTACTCATTTTTGAGGTTAGTTTGATAATCCTCAGTAACGATGAGAATCAAATTATTGGACTAATTTTAAAGCTATTGTAGTGATGCATACTTATTTTTTATTCCAGTTTAAACTACACTAAGAATTTTTTTTTTGTCATTTTACGTCTTTCATAGAAAACATTTAATGTCAAAATGTTTTTGGACAAAGAAAACAAAAAATAGGGTCAAATGAAGCGGGAATAATATGTTACAACGTGACCATTGATCACGCGTTCTCGTCCCCAGGACAGCTCTGCGTTCTCTCTTTCTCTGCTCTTCTATCCCGTTCATCTCACTCCTTCCTTTCGTCTCTCATCGCTCCCTCTCCTCTCTCTCTTCTTCCTCTCTCTGGGCGTTATTTTGGCAGTGCATAAAGGGCTTCATCTAATATGAGAGGCAATTAGTCGGTCTTTTATCTCAATTTCCCATTTGTGTAGTGTGGCGAATGCAGTTTAGGGCAAATTGAGCCAATCATCACAAACTGTTTTCACATTCATCCAAAAACAACATTCCAGTTGTTCTGTTATTCGACAGGAATTTGAGCTCTTTAATAATGTGTTGTAAGTTTGTTACATCGTTGGTTGTAGTCTTTTTGTAAATGCTGTTTTTCCTCTCCATGTGGACGGAGCCTTTTTCGTTTTTTTTTTCTCACTCTCTCTGGTCGATGATGGACTTTCATTTTGGTCTTTCCTACCCTTCTTGACATTGACACTTTTATTTGGTCCTCATTATTAACTGACCAAAAAAAAAATCATTCCTTTCTCCCTAATAATGGCAAAGACCCATTTTATTTATCGTGGTTGATGACATAAACTCCGATTATTGCTTTTCTTTTCACATGCCCAGAAACATTATGCTTTTGTTGTTCTGAAACCCTCACGAAAAATATAATTGGTTTTTCCCTATTTGAGTTAGTTCAACACCGAAAGTCTAATTCATTTTACCATCCTGTGTGAACACACGAATAATTGTCCCCCACCCAGTTATTACAAACCCCATTTTGTACCCTCACCACCCGCAAATGACAAACACCATCTTTGTCCCTCACGCCCAGTATGAACTAACCCCCCATTCTAGTCCCATCACCTCCCGGTATTGAGGACTAACCCCATCTTGTCCCCCAACCCAGCATGACAAACCCCGATCTTGTCCCTCACCCCAGTATGGACAAACCCCAGTTTGGTTCCCCAACCCAGTATTGATTAAAAACCCCATTGTACTCCCAACCCAACCCAGTAATGACATATCCACCCATTTAGTTTGTTTATATATTCCATGAAAGTTTCTATCCCATTTTATTTTTCCCAACTCGCCAATGACAAACCAAGTTTTTTGTCTATCGTTATTTTTCAGGTGGGACTGATGGAGAGAAGCAGAAGTAAACGATGTGAAAGCAGTAAGCCATGATATGGAAATGGGTTTTGTTCAGTAATAGAATTTCGAATGTATTGAATTTTGATGGTTGGAGACAGGAGATGGTATATAGATAGTTCAATTATTGGTTCGAGGTTAATCTGTGTTGGGTGTGTGAATAACAGCATCCATTGGTTATGGTTATTGTTGATGTTTTGTTTATAGTTTTTGGGTTTTTTATAGTGGTTTTGTCATTGCGTCGAACTAGTGAGGTTATTTTAATGAGTTTGGTTTTGGTTGTTCGTTTTATTAGTCAGTGAATCACTTTTTTTTTACTGAGGCCGTTACTGAGTAAGTTAAAATTTTGGTGGGGGGGGGGGGATGGTATAATGAAAGTTTGTACAAAAAGATGCAGCTTAGTCTGACTAGAAGAGATAATAATGTAAACTTTTAGGAGAGCTTTTGGCTTGAAAAGTGGTTATCAAAATGACTATATTTTCTAATTAATTATTAGTTATTTATTATTATTTATTATTATTATTTTATTATTAAAATTAAAAAGAATTTTTTATTATTTTAAGTGAAAAAGTATGGCCAAATTGTGGATAGATAGAGAAATTTAGATAGTTTTCATTCTATTACAAATGTGTTCACGGCATAGTTATTGTGCGACAGTCATTTTTTATTAGTTATTTATTAAAAATTATTGGCTGCATCAGCCTCGCATTGTGTCCGCGCGATAATGCTTTGTTTATTTCATAGGCAAGTTATTCTCGAAAATGATGTTGCTTATGCATTTTTTATTTAACATGAGCCTCATGTTGAAGCCCTGTGAATATGCGTTCCATTTCACTCACAACTTTAAAACGTGAGGTAAGTGCTTATGTTATCGTCCGTAAGGTTAGCTCTTTTTAAAAAATCACCCGTACTGGGGGGTTTTAGCGCCCGGCAGTGCACCCATTTCGGTGCAATGTAAGGCATTACGTTAAGGTTTGCTATTACAGCCGTCCCTTGCGGGCCCCTAGCTGTAACTACGTTTCATCCTCCTTTTACTGTGCCTCCGGTTCATATTTCTCTTTCTACCAATCTTGACTGTTCCACCTCCTTCCTGCCCTAACAGTTTGTTTTCATAATGCAACTGGCGAGGTTTTCCCTCCTGTTACACCACCTTTCTAACCTTTTACTGTCAATTTCTGATTGGCAGAGGCTGGAATGGTCCTTAGTTGGCCCCAGTGCTTGGCATAATGCCGAAAATCTGCATATCAAATAAAAATAAAAACTTATTTTTAGAATCGAAATAGTTTGCACGCATTTCATTTTCACGATGAAAAAATTAAAACAGTCGAAGGTTATTTTGAGGCAAATAAATAATTTTTACATGGAAAATAAGTAAGAACAAAAAAAAGATGTATCGCCATAAGTATTAAAGAGAAATTGATACGCATAAATAAAGGCAGAGGTTTCTTTTAGAAGTAAGTACAATATCTCATATATTTTTTTAAAAACTGGACTATAGCTGTTATCATATTTATCTTTTTTGTAAGGATAATGAAACCGTTGCCTAGCAGTTATTTATAAAAACAACACGAAATTGTTTGTTTTTTAGCTTTTAGAACAATTATTTTTAAACGAATGTAAATTGTGGAAAAGTAAGGTCAGTGATAAAATCAAAGGATTAATTTTGAGTCATGTGGCAGATAATTCGTAAAGCTCAGCAATGGCCTGTTAAATGTTAATTAATGTTAATTTAGCAATGGCAAACTGTGTGTTTAGCATTGCCAACTGTTAGCAATGGTCCAAACGGTGATTAGCATTGCCCAACTTACGCAATGGCCAATTTGAACGTAGCAATGACAGCGGACGTTTTTCAGTTTAAATCTGTAAAGTTATTCTATAATGCTTAACACTTAACATTATGCAATTACTAGTAATATTGGACAATTGTTGCAAAAACTTTCATTATTAAAACTTGCCCGGTAACCTTACCTGTAAAACTAGAGAGTACTAATTAACATTTTTCCTTTCAAGTTCCCGAAGATCAGCTTGTAAGGCTCCCAAAGAGCCAGTTCCTAGACGGAGGGTTTTAGGGAGTATGTATTATTCACTTTCTCACATCTCCTCTCATCTCCTCGAGTCTCTCTCTCTACTCAGTCTCATCTCTCTTCTCCGCTCTCTCTCTCTTGTGGGTGGTGTGTGTGTGATGGAGATGAAATAATCTATACATAACATCCCTGAGACTTCTATAATCTCGAAAAAAGGTCTTTTTAGATTTGTGTAGATATCTGCCGAAGGTTTTGGAGAGGTGGGTCTTCCTTGTATCGGTTCGAAATAACTTCTTTTATTTTTTTTTTTTTTTTTTACCAAGAGATAAAATTAACAATATATTTCGACTTAGAAATTTCCTCGCGAGTGGCATTAAGGGCGTGGCTCCCACCCCAATGCTCGTTCTAACAAGTTGCCAAAGGATTTAAATGGGGTCTTCGGGGGAAAAGTGGAACGACTTTTGATCCAACCCCCCGTTGCTGGGACTGCCTATTTCTTTTTATCTCGAATAGTTTTGATTAGGTTCGGATTTTAATCTACAAAAAGCTTCGCATTATTTGGTTATTTTGTTTTTTTTTTCATAATGGAGGGGTTCTTAACCAGGAGGGGTAATCCATACCCCTTGTTGGGGGCCCCTATGAAAATCACCATACTAACTAGGGGGTATGGGGACTTGATCTCTGGATATTTGTATATATTGATTTTAAATGTTGCCAGTGTACTATCTTTGGGGGTACATTTTTTGGTAAAGTGAAAAAATTATAGAAAACTATCAATGCTTTTGATTTTCTTGTATTTATTCTATTAGTAGCTAATTCATGTTTCCGAAATACGTATTAAACTAAGTATTTTAAGTTATTAAATCGCCTCAGCGGCGTCGGACGGGTATGGGTGTTGGCGTACCACTCCTCGGTGGCCACGAGTTTCGATTCTCGGGCCATTCCATTGAGGAGTGAAGAGATTGGGTTTTTTCTGGTGATAGAAAATTCACTCTTCGGACGTGGTTCGGAAGTCACTTTAAAAGTTTACTGTTGCTGGAATAACCGCTTGGTTCCGTGCAGCGTAAAAACATCATACAAACAAAAATAAAAAAATTAAGTTATATTGTTAGCAAATAAGAATTAAGTGAACTTAAACAAAGTGGTATGGAACCATATTGGTTAGGCAATTCCATTGTGGGGTCCCTGGGAGTCATCAAAAGGTTAACAAAATCTTCTGCTTTAGTATCTTCAACTCAGGAGAGTTTCGTTTTCGCGGGACTCAGGCAGCTGGCTTCTTAAGACAGTGGAAAAGAGGAAGTTTAGAGTGGTTGGTACGGCAAGGTTGAAGAAATGGGAGCGGCGGGAATGACAGTAAAGTGAGAAGAAAGGCTAAGGAAGTGGGTGGAAGCTAGCGGGCGTTAGGGACGCTGCAATGTGCCTCTAGTAATCGCCTACAGTGCAACCAGGCGAGGTGTTTACTGAACAGCACGTTAGCCCTCCTTTGGATTTTTCTGCCATTAAGATTTGGTTACCATTAATGACTTGAATTTTAAACCAACAGCAATGTCTCCTAATCTGTATAGTCAAAGTTTAGCCAGTTACTTTATTTTAAAATAACAGCAATGTCGCCTAATCTCTTTAGGACAAACGTTTAGCCACTTGACCTTTTTAAAAAATAGCACCAATTCTCCTCCCATGTCTTTAGGACAAAGTTTAGCCACCTTGACTTTAAACAAAAATAGCAGCAATGTTCTCCCTAATCTCTTTAGACAAAGTTTAGCCACCTTGATTTTAAATAGGCAGCAATGTTCGCCTAATACTTCTTTAGACAAAAGTTTTAGCCACCCTTGACTTTAAAATAGGCAGCAATGTCTCCCTAAATCTCTTTAGAAAAACAAAGTTTACGCCAGTTACTTCATTTTAAAATAGCAGCAATGTTTCTAATAATCCCTATAGACAAACAAAATGACAGAGGCGGGCATTATTCATAATTCTATAATTTGAATACATTTTATTGTAGATAGACAGTTGAAAGTGCCCGATTAAGCCTAACTCCAGCTTGTTTCCTTCAAGGAAATTGCGGAAGGAAACGGGATGAAAGAGCAGGAAATTAGATGGCCGTCTAATTCTCCTTGGAAAATAACAGATTGAAGGATCCTGGAAACGCCAGGGTTTTGCAGGACCATTAATTAACCCGGTCTGGAAAGTTTATGACTCCCCTATTTTGAGAGTCGTGATCCTAGTCACCGTCAGTGAATGAGAATCTGTCCGTGAATGAGAATCTGTCGTTCCTGTAAATGGCAAGAATCATACAAAATATTATTAGATCATTTCCCTCGTGGAGAATGTTCGATTCTGGTGAAGAGAAATAACACAAAATATAGGGACTAAAATCATTTCCGTCAGTTTTCAAATTGCATGTATACTATACTATAGTAGATTCCACATCCACCCGTGCCATCTGATGTCTAGGTCCAGTTCCCTTACGACGGCTATCCTGATTGGCTGTGATAAGCCAATCTGGGCTCAGGGAAACTGAAACTTCAGTTCTCTCAAGAGAGTTCACATCAGGCAGGTATGTAATGTTCCGCCTTCTACTGAGGAATGCTTTAGGCAAGAACGTTAACCCCTAAGGAGAGGTGGAAACATAATATCCGCCTATTGTGAAACTCTCTCAAGAGACTGGAGAGATTTTCCAGCCCTGTGATTGGCTTATCAACAGGCCAAAAAAACCCCAGGTTAGCCGGCAAAAAATATTATTAATAATTAAGGGAATCGAGAACACTAGAATGACCAACCTCCATAATGGACTAAGAACCACCGCTTATGGACCTTCAAAGGGACTGGAATGAAATGGCCTAGACGTCAAGATGCACGCTTTGATGTTAAATCCTACTATAGTGCAATTTTTTTCTGATCTATTTATTTGACACATTCCCATATTTCAAGGAAGGGGACGATTTTCCAAAACGCCCTTCAGGGCAAAAGAGGCCCTGTTTTTTTCTATCGAGACATTTTTCTTGCTTCCCAGATGGATAGGTAGGACAAGCATTTGGTTTGACCCCTTCCCGTCGACCCTTTGATTTTTATTGGGATGTCTCGCGTTACCCAACGGAAAAATATGTTGAAAAAGCTGATAAGTATTGAACTCTTAAGTGAGGAGGAACTGGATGGATTAGAAAAGTATCACTGAAACGGGGGGGTGAGGATGGGGTGCGGGGGGGGGGGAGGGGGGGGGGGGGAATGGAAGGAGTGGGGGGGGGGGACCTTAGGTATGGACATTGGGGAGATTAGGAGGAATGGAGATCTATGTTATCATCCTTAAAGTTTGAAACCTGACAGATTAGAGTATACGTCCTTGATCCTATCCCCCAGACCCCAGTCTCCTTGCGACTGTGTAATGTTCACGAGTGTGCACTGTTTTGAATAACTGTTGAAAGATATATCAACCATAAGGCGGGGGGGCAGGGGGTGGAATGGTCTTAAGATCTCGCAAATAAATGAAAAAAAAAAAAAAAAAAATTAAATTCCTTAAGACTAACTTTCTAGTAAATGTAAAGTTTTGAGTGGAACAAAGAAGATCTTTACCTTTTGAGAGGGAGGATAGTTTTAGATAAATACCTTTTTGAAGGCCAGCTTAACCTTTCTGTTGAGAGGTTGACTTGAATGTTGGGGAGTATTAATCCGTTATGCAGGATGAAGAAAAGTCTTACCTCAGTACAAGTTGTTTCATTTCAAGGAATAAAGTACTGACCTGATTTTCAGGAAGACTTCTAAGCTAAAATGTAATTCTTGTCTCTCGCTGGTAACTTTGAACCAGAAAGTTTACGTCCCTCTATGAAGAAATAGATCAGTATAACAGTTTGATAGAATGAGGAGGAAATAACGTTTTATTTATCGTAATTGGAATTTTTGTCGTAATTGAAAAACGTCACACTCCATTAAAATCAAGAAAAACCTCTATGCTCGTTAAATCTAACTGCCTGTGTGAGAGGTTTTGACAGTGGTGATTGTCATGCCATAATTGGTTAAAAAAAAGTACGTCATTCGACCACCAGCTTACTCAGGACGCGTGCTAGGTTTTTCCTTGTACATGACTTGTAAATATTATATTCCTAACTAATAATGTGAATTAAAACATGCTAAAACCTATGGTCAAATAGAGCCTGGTTTCACCGGTTTCATCAACGAAAATTAAAATAGTAAGCTATATTTTATTTGAAATAATTTTTCTGTACTGTTTCATATGCACATTATTCATTTTGTACATTTTCATTCAAATAGATAAATCATAAATATCCTATCCTATAATGCCTGTATCTTTAACTCAACGCGAAACACCTTTTTCGGACCTTTTTTAGGGGCTCTTTCAAAGACCTTTCTTAACAACTCCCCCAACAATATCAACAACAAAGTAGCTTGTAGGCTTACTCCCCGAGTAAGCGAAAAGTCAAGGTTTCAAGATAACTGGGCAGTAAAATGAATCTGCTCTCCAAAAATCCTAGCATTTTAACTAATTTTATGCTCAGGCCTATACGTTAGGCTCATTATTTTGAATAGAGTCTAAATAAATGTGTGGCGTTGGTTTTTGAAGCATTGTGCTGGTAGGGCAGGTAATGAAAGTTTGTGTGTGGGTGCGTGTGTGTGTGATGGAAAAAGAATAGATGCTTTGTCTTGCGCCACGGTGAATAGCTCCGTTCGTCAAAGCAGTGTTGGTCTCGTAACAATACCTTTCTAACAATAAAAGGTCTTTTATGTAAACAGTCTTAAATTTAGAGGGGGGGGGGGGGGGGGGGGCGGTGTTCGTTTTTCATACCACTTACCTTTGGTGAAGAATGTATAGACGAGTCAGTAACATTTCATTCAGTTTGTCGTTTTTGAGTAGTTTAAAATTGGGAATTATTTCATGACCAGATAAAATATGTATTCGGGATACAAATGAAATCATTGTCAATAACTATCGATTTTAATAAGAGTTTGGATTTGCTCAGCTTAAACAACGCAAATTCCGGCATTTCAGTACCATTTATGTATGGACCTCCTGACCTGTACTGTTCAGGGAATATTACGAAGGGAGTTTATTCCCTCGACATTGAGGTGCTTAAGTAGGACTAAAAGAGAATCTCTCTCTCTCTCTCTCTCTCTCTCTCTCTCTCTCTCTCTCTGTCTCTCTCTCTCTGTGCTGAATGTATAACTTTCATTCGAATTATTATTTTCTTCCTAAAAACTCACCAGAAAAAACTTCATATTATACATCTTGCGTTTATGTACAAACGATACATAGTGTACTATATTTGATTGACAAAATATATTCTTAGCACATTGTACTACTTCCTAGCATTCTGACGTTCTGTCTTTCTGGATATTTTGCACATGCAACAAGAATTCGTATTTTTCTGTAGCACCAAGAGTTCCTTGTTGGGCAATATGAAGCAGCATTCCTTACGGAACGAAACACGAAGAAGGTTTTGATTGTGATTGAAGAGTGCCTCGAAAATTCTTCAAAGTTAATAAATAGATAAATAACATAGCTAATTCGTAAACAACCCAGTACCACGAACTCAAACAACTTCGAGAAGTTCTTTTGTCTGAAGCTATGGTGAATGCCGTTCTGTTAAAAAGCTTCTTTTTTTTCTCCTTCTTCTTCTTCTTTTTACGCTGTCAAAGAGAGTAGAGGAAACGAAGGAGAAGGTTTCGGATGTTAAAAGAGAGAGAGAGAGAGAGAGAGAGAGAGAGAGAGGCTGTGTTAAAGATGGCGGCTCGAGCAAAATTCTTTAGATTATTCTGAGAGATTTTTTTTTTTTTTTTTTTTTTGTATGAAGTTAATAACTGGTTTGTGATTTTATTTATTTTTAAGTTATCGTTCGTGTTGCTGATATAGTAGAAGGTCAGTGATTAATTATGGTTAAGTATTTTTTAAGAATCATATATTTTATTCGGTGGCCGCGAGTTCGATTCTCGGCCATTCCACTGAGGTGTTAGAGATGTGTATTTCTGGTGATTAGAAGTTCACTCTCGACGTGGTTCGGAAGTCACGTAAAGCGTGGGAAGGGTTTCCCGTTGCTGAATAACCACTGGTTTCCATGCAACGGAAAAACACCATACAAACAAACAAGCAAAACAAACATTTTATTTCTCGTGGCTTCATTAGTGGGTGTTTTTGCTGTAGGTAGAAAGCATTTTAGGATTCTGCTTTAGTTATGGAATAATAGATATCTATTCAAAAACCCGTTCCTGTGTTGGTGATAAAGAAATGCACCTATGAATTATGGTTAGGTACTTGTTAAGATTCTCGTATTTTATTTTTCATGAATTCTCCAAAGTTTTAGCTGCAGGTAGAAAAATTTTTTAGGATTATGCTTTGAATGTGAAAATATGGAAATTAAATAAACAGTTGAGCTATATTAATTGCATATCCCTACAAGTTCCTCTATTTTCATGGGTTAATAAGTTTTTTTTTTTTTTTTTTTTTTTTTTTGCATTCTTCCTACAGAATATCATTCATAGAAAAAAAGTATTGTTTAATTTCGATCTTTCCATTAAGCCATGGATTGTTGTGATGAAGACTTCAGGAAATAATTATTGTCTCCTTTTGAGATTTGTATACATCGATGGGCATTATAAAACAAAACTATTATAACAGCAAATTCTCCTTAGATTTTTTCTTTGTGAAAAAAACGGGAAAAAATTAAAAAAGACAAATAACAGCAAAACATCCCTGTATGAAATTAATAGGGGAATAAAAAATGACAAATCATTAAGGGAAAACACAGAAACAAAACAAAATCAAAATTTGATAGAGTCGCCTTAAATGAGGTTCAATATTAAACATATTTGAGGGTTCGGGAATAATATTTATTTGTATATTGGACAAACGATTCGTAGTAAGCATTCGGCGAGGATTGTGATACAAAAACCGTTATAGCAACAAAATCTTGTTAAATTTTCCCTTTATGAATTAACAGCAAAATAGAAAATTACTAATAATTTACGTAGAAAATAAAAGAAAACGAAAATTTATGATAAAGTACCATTGAAAAATATTGAAACTGAAATCATCATTGTGATATTGGTCACCTCAATCCTTGCTTGAAAGGACGCTGAAGGATATTAAAGGTTAAATCATCTTTGCGATTTTGTTCATCTCAAGCCTTGCGGAAATGATAAACGACCATTGTCCACTTTCGAAAGTTATTATTATTATTATTTTTTTTTTTTGGTGGTGGGTTAATCCCAGACCTGATCACAATGCTATGAAGATTGCGGTTGTTTGCAGAACGATCCAAATCCCCCCCCCCCCCACCCCACCACCTCCTCCGCCACAGCCCTTTAGGACGATCAAAGTCTTACCATCGGCTTGGTCTTGTTTCCCCCCTCCCCCGCCCCCCTCTCTTTCCGGATCATCCCTTTTGGGTGGGGATACAGAAGGAGGAGGAAGAGGAGATGGAGGAAGGAAAGAAAGGAGAGAGAGAGACAGTTTATTTAAGCAGAGAGAGAGAGAGTTTCATTTCCAGAAGTAAACGGTACCCGTTCCAGTCTCAATTAGATTTGTGTTGAATGGTTCGAAGTCCTGGAAATTGTTTCTCTCTCTCTCTCTCTCTCTCTCTCTCTCTCTCTCTCTCTTTGTTCCCCCTGTTTATTACCTTGTCTTATTCCTCCTCCTCCTCCTCCTCCTCCTCCTCCTCCTCCCATCTTCGCTTCGACCTTTACTGTTTTTCTTTCGACAAGCGACGAGCAGCGAAGGAACGAACTTTTCTCGATTGGATGGAAACGGAATATGAAATTCAGGCTGAAGGCTTCGTCCGTCCGTCCGTCCAGGAGGGGTAGGAGGGGGGGGTTGCGTCCGACAGTGGGGAGCTTTCGGAGGAACCACCACCACTACCACTACCACTGACTCCACCCTCCGGGTAAGAAGGCCATTCAGAGCCAGGTGCCAATACAGAGAGGAGGGAAGGAAAGAAGGAAGTCTTGATTCAACTTCTAAAATGTGTCAAGGTGTTGAAAAGATTTCCCAGTTATCTCCCCCTCGTCTGTCGGTGGACATTCAGCTGTAAATAAGGGACGAGCTCTTTGTGATGGAGCTTCTGAATTGATTGTCTTGTAAGGTTGGCAGTCTTCATATGATTACCTCGTTTGCTGGGAGTTAGGGAGAATCCTGTTACCAAAAGTATATTAATTATAGTTTGTATAATATGAAAGTGAATGAGAGGTCTTTGCGCTGGAGCTTCTAATTATTGGTTTGCAGGCTGATTAATTGTTGGTTTGCAGGCTGACTAATAATTGGTATGCAGGCTGACTAATTATTGATTTGCAGGCTGACTAATAATTGGTTAGCAGGCTGACAAATAATTGGTTTGCAGGTTGACTAATAGTTTGTTTTTAGGGCTGATTAATTATTGGTTTGCAGGCTGACTAATGATTGATTTACAGGCTGACTAATAATTGGTTTGCAGGCTGACTAATAATTGATTTGCAGGCTGACTAATAATTGGTTTGCAGGCTGACTAATTATTGGTTTGCGGGCTGATTAATTATTGGTTTGCGGGCTGATGAAATACTGGTTTGCAGGCTGACTAATTATTGGTTTGCAGGCTGATTAATTATTGGTTTGCAGGCTGACAATTAATTTGTTTTTAGGGCTGATTAATAATTGGTTTGCAGGTTGACTAATAATTTGTTTTTAGGGCAGATTAATTATTGGTTTGCAGGCTGACTAATAATTGATTTGCAGGCTGACTAATAATTGGTTTGCAGGCTGACTAATTATTGATTTGCAGGCTGACTAACAATTGATTTGCAGGCTGACTAATAATTGGTTTGCAGGCTGACTAATTATTGGTTTGCGGGCTGATTAATTATTGGTTTGCAGGCTGACTAATAATTGGTTTGCAGGCTGACTAATAATTGGTTTGTAGGCTGACTAATAATTGATTTGCAGGCTGACTAATAATTGGTTTGCAGGCTGACTAATTATTGGTTTGCGGGCTGATGAAATACTGGTTTGCTGGCTGACTAAATTATTGGTTTCCAAGTTGGCAGTCTGCATATGATTAACGTGTTTTCTGGGAGTATGGCAGAACTCAAATTACCGTTAATATATCAATTATAGTTTGCGTCTACGAAACGGAATCAGATCTGCTGAATATATCAATGCATGAATGAAATCGTTTTGCCTTTTATATTTAAACTGAATGCTCCAACCCTCCGCAATCACGCCTGACAGCCTCGTCGACATATTAGGGGTCATCAGGAGATGAATCTCGGATGCATTAGGGAGGTATTGCTCGAGTGACCCTAGTTTTAGCAGGGACCTGCTGCCTGGATACTTTCCCCCCTCGGAACGAGAACCCAACCCTTTGCTTTTAATTAGGCATTGTTATTTTCCAAGGGTGACTTCGCTTAACAAGTCGCATGGGGGGGGGGGGGGAGTCTTCCAAAGCCCAAATCAGTGGCCAGCTCGACTCTAAATATTGACGACGAGGTATGAGGTGAAGGATCGGTCCTCTCGTTATTATTGTTTTTGGAATTTTTTTTTTTCTTTTTTGTTTTCGCTAATTGTAATTCTTTTACTCATGATATGTTGAGTGGGTTTTTCCAGTAGTTATCACACGAATTATAATATTATAATAATTATATATATAATATATATATATATATATATATATATATATATATATATATATATATATAGATATATGATATATATATATATATAGATATATAGTATATATATATATATAATATATATATATATATATATATATATATCTATATATATATATATGATATATATATATATATATCTTATATATAGATATATATATATATATATATATATATATATATTAATATATATATCTATATATATATAGATAATATATATAATATTTATATATTATATCGAGAATATAGATTATATCTATATAGATATATATGTATATATATATATGATGTATAGGATATATATATTATATAATAATATATATATAGTCTATATATAATATTATATATCGATATATTATATATATAATATATAATTATAATATATAAGTTATATTTATATTAATAAATTTAATATATAGATATTAATGTAATATTATACAGGTTGTCCATAAAGTCCCAGTACCATTACCTTCAATAAATACTTGTAATGGTACTGGGACTTTATGGACACCCTGTATATATATATATCATATATATATATATATATATATATATATATATATATATATATATATATAGATATATATAGTATGTATATATATATATATATATTATATATATATATTTATATATATATAATATATATATATATATATATATTCCATTTAATACTCATATCAATTATGTTCCCGTGGTATTTAATTATTTCTCCAGCAAAAAGAGACTTTCTGGGCAACAAACAAAATGAGTCTTAAAATTAAGTTAATATTATTATATTCTGAAACTTTTGCTTCTGTATCTTCACAGGGAGTCATTAACAAACTGGCCTTCAACAAGGGAGGCTTAGTGAAGCTTTAATTCATGATATTGCAGACAGTATATTCCAGTTAAAAAAATTCACCATTATAAAATAACTCAAGAAATTGACCTTCAATTCTACTGTCTCCTCCGTGTCCTACCTCACGGCAAATAATCTTGCTTTAATGGGCGTTATGTCTGTCCGTCCGTTTGTCATTCAATCACGGCCAAACGGCTGGTCCGATGGGCATGAAACTTGGCAGGGTTATAGTGGGGACTCCTAAGATGGTTTATAAGGGGATTCAAGCAACAAAAGGCATCAAAGGCGCCGGAGGGGGCAGGGCGCCTTACCCGGAACGGGGCTAGGAACAATAATGATAAAACGGAATTAAATATGTTATCTTTATAATCGTAAAATTAGGCTATGTGACCCAAAAGGCTTCCTCGCAAATGTTATAGTTAAGGGCCTAGAAACTATTGATATGATTTCCTCGAATCTATTTTTTTTTCGTGTATAACATCAGTTTTTAAAGATTCTACCTAAACTTTATATAAGGTCAGGGGAGCCCCTTACTCTTATACGAGTGTCAGTGACCAAGATCTTCAGATTAATACACGTTGTGCAGTAAAAGTTCCTCGAATTCATAAAACGAAAAGAATTTTGCATAAATAAATTGTACCCCATTTGAAATTCTAGATATATGCCTAGAGCCTCTCTCTCTCTCTCTCTCTCTCTCTCTCTCTCTCTCTCTCTCTCTCTCTCTCTTTCTGACG
>NC_061099.1:43364453-43429453 GCF_015104395.2 Macrobrachium nipponense | reverse complement strand
GCCTCTAGTCTTGGTCCACTTTTGAAAGTAGGGGTGATATATGCTAATTTGTGCTCATCATAAATCTTGCCTGTATCTACACTTTGTCTTAATAATATTGCAAGTGGCTTTGCGATAGAATGAACTACTTTCTTTAACAAAATAGCAGGGACTCCATCCGGCCCTGCAGCAGCTCCATTTTTAATTTCATTAATTGCCTGCACAATATCAGCTTCATTAATTTCTATGTCAGCTAAATATTCACTATTTTCTTCCCTTACTTCTATATCATTATCTTCATTATCTATTCTAGGGGTGAATTCTCTCTTATATCGTTCTGCCTTAGTATGTTTGCAAATTTCCTTTTTCATTCGTTAATCTCCCTTCAATTCTCAGAGGGCCTATTTCTATTCTTCTTTTATTCATCTTCTTCGCATATGAGTATAATAGTTTGGGGTTTTGCTTGATATTTAATAGGGTTTTTTCTTCAAAGTCCCGTTTTTCATTTTCTTTTGATTGTATAATCTTTTGTTCTGCATTTTCTATCTTACTTTTTAGTTCTATAACTTTCCATGCATTTTTTTCTTTTGCAAGACCTTTTTTCCACTTTCTGATTTTCTGGAACAAGATCCTTCTGTCTCTTGGTATGCATGAATGATGTTTACTTTTCTTCTTCGGTATATATTTTTTCCACTATTTTCTCCAATATTTTATATAATATCTCCGTATTTACCCTTATGTCATCACTTACGAAAATGTTATCCCAACCCTCTTTGTTTAATTCTTCATTAATTTCTGACCATTTTTATATTTTTACTGTAGAAGTTGTATTTTCCATATCCTTCCCACTTTTTCATTTCTTGCTTATCTCTATTTTCACTTGCTTTGGAATGAACTGTTCAATTCTATGACATTATGGTCTGAAATACTCGCATTATAAACTATTATTTCTTTAACATAATTCATCTCGTTCACAAATACTAGGTCTAAAGTATTTTCCTTTCTTGTTGGCAGGTGATTTATTTGTTGAATGTTGTATTCTAGTAGCATATCTAATAGCTTTTCAAATTGCCTCTTATCTTCTGCACTACTATTACTCTCTTTTTTATATGTATAAGTACAACCACAATCTCCTATTCGTTCTTTCCATTCTAACGAAAGGAAAAGTTGAAATCACCAGATAGGAGAATAGTCCAGTCCTTGTGATTTCTACATATATCATCCAATTTTTCAATTATTAAGTCAAACTCTTTAGTATTAGGAGGTCTATATATTACTATGTTCATCAATTTTTCCGATTCAAATTCTACCGCTATTAGTTCACATTCTGAGTTACTATATTTCTCATATATTTTTCCTTGTTTTTTGTCTTTCCCATATATTGCGGTTCCCCCTTGATTCCTATTTGTTCTATCTGATCTATAAGTTTGGAACCCTTTTATTTGATCATCATTCCCAGTTTCTTGGGAATACAGGTTTCACTTATATTCATTATATCTATTTTCTTTTCATTTTGGGTTAGTTCTTCTAAGTACTCTATTTTTCTTTTTGAGTTACTCGTAACTAAACCCTGCGCATTCATCACTATGATGGTTTGCGTGTTTTCTCCTTCATTTAATACTGGTAGTAATAAGGATTTTCCCATGTCTCTTTCCTGTTCTGGTATGTTGTTCTTTTTTTCATTTCCAGAAATTCTGACATTAAAAAATCAACTTTTCCATAATATTTGATCTTTCCTTCATCATAATTATTCATTTTGTGTCTGAATCTGCAATTTTCTCCGTTTCTGCAATATCCTCTTGCATAATAAATACAGTTATTATCTCTTGAGTAGAATTTCGGAGCTGATGCTTTGAAATTTTTTGCTGACACCTCTGCATATCTCATGGTGGTTTGCTTTTCTCTTTTACCTGATATTCTTGATTTCTCTCTTTATTTGTTTCTTCTTTTTATTTTGGATTTTATTACTGGTTGGTTATTTATTTGATTATGATTCATGGCTACAGGGTGCATATATTTTGCATTTTTGTCGAACTTACATCCTTTTCCTTCTTTTAGGTTTTTACATTATTTTTGGATGCAGATCTCTGCAATCATCCCATATCCATCTAAGTATGCACATTTACCATATATTTCATAGTTTTGACATATCTTAGGATGTTTGTAGTAACATCTTTCTCCAAAGATCTGCAATTCCCTCTTTTCAAAAGGTTGCAGATTTTGTCTTTCTTGTCTATTTTTTCCTCTTTCCCGTCATTGTATAGATCTGGGTAGAGCCTCTTCGGGATTTGCTTTTCTGTTGTCATATCGTAATTTATTTCTTCGTAGGTATGCTGCTTTATTGCCTCATATGTAGTATCAATGAGTATCTCTGCATCATACTTTTATCTTGTTCTTTGTTTTCTTATTTTTTTTTTTTTCTGTCATTTCATTTTTGTTTACTTCTCTTCCGTTTTCCTCTTCTTCTCTTCTTCTTCCTCTTCCTCTTTCTTCTTCATCCTCAACTATTTGTACATTCAATCTTGATTTAATAACATTGTCTATCCATGATAGACATGTTGAACAAAAAATTCTTGTATCTTTTCTCAAATCTTGCATTACCTCAGCACACTGTGGATGGGTCGGAATGTTGCATGCAGCACATTTTCTGATTAGGTTTTGTGGATTGACTATGCTATACCAAACCTTACACAGTTTGCATGCTTTTGGCATTCTTTTTCCTAATGTATCAATTAGGATAGAGAGAGAGAGAAGGCGGAGGATGTTTAAGAGGAGGGAGATGTAGGCTTATGAACTTTATTTTAGGGGACTTTCTCTTTAAGGATAAACTAGGATTAGAGTGTCGCGTATCCGAGAATCCAAAGAAAGAATTTACTCTCTGGGGAGTCGTGTGTGTATTTTTTCTGTTTTCGTTTTATTTTATGTTTGTGTTTTTTCGAGGATACTAAGTTGATTTCTTTGTTGTAGATATTATTGTTTTGCCATTAGCTGAAATATGAGAGCACGAGAAGTTGGCTGAATTCGGTTTATTTATTCATTCATTTATTCATTTATTTCGCCTCGTATACGTTTTGATTTCAGAATATGACATATCGTCTATATTCATAACCAGCAATTAAATATATTCACAGTACTTTCCGGTTCTCTCTCTCTCTCTCTCTCTCTCTCTCTCTCTCTCTCTCTCTCTCTCTCTCTCAAACAGTGCATGTGCGGGCACATTCTTATCTCCCCTAGCTGCAACTATTTTCATTCCTTTTACCTTTTTACTGTACCTCCTTCCATATTATCTTTCTTCCAACTTATTTTCCACCCTCTCCTAACAATTGATTCGTTGTGCAACTGCGAGGCTCTCCTCCTGTTACATCTTTCAAACCTTTCACTGTCAATTTCCGTTTTCACCGTTGGTTTTCCGTTCTCCCCTTTCAAGCGCTTGGAAAAATGGCCTTAGTTGCCCCAGTGCTTGGTAGTATGCCTAGAATCTATAAAATCAAATCAAATCCAACATTCTTATCTTCAATCACTAGAAGTAGGATGATGAACCAGTCAGCTTTACCATAGTCTTGAAAAAAGGATAATTATTAAGTGTTTATATACGTATTTTATAATATAGATATATATATATATATATATATATATAATATATATATATATATATATATGTATGTATATATATATATATATATATATATATATATATATGTATGTAGATTATACAATGACATTTTTCTTGACTAGTAGTGTTCCTTTTTATCTGAATAAGGTAAAAAAAAAGTCCTCATACAAGGGTAGAGAGAAGGCTTAAGAATGCAAACGACCAAACATTTCCCCCAAAAACCTCGAAGATGAGGACAGACTAATTTGTGACGACCTTATAAGGAAAACAAGATGGTGTACATTAGCTCATAAGAGTGCTGGTGTCTTCTTTTGATAACCGCTCCCCCTTTCTGCAACGTGAAGAGACGCGCCACAGGATACCATAGTTTCCCCTGCGTGGAGATAATAAAGAAAACGAGTTGAGCTCCCTTATACCGGATTTTATCAGCGGTGATAGTTTGTTCTGAATAAATGTGGAAACCTTGTGTAGATGTGATGAAGAAAATTCCCTGTATTTTGTGGATATATGCTAGAACCCTTGCTTCCCTTAGAGAATTAAAAGATCAAGAAATGGAAAATATTTTACGGTAGCCTTTTTTTTTATTATTTGTGCTTTTATCTCTGTTCTTACGTCCCACTTTTGAAATATTTTTGAGAAGTTATTGGCCGACGATGCGTTTCTGTTTTCTTCTGTGGCTTGGTAAAAAAAAAAAAAGTTAGAATCTGGAACTTGGTAAGAGACAGAATTTCCACAATTCTGATATATCATAGATTAGAAAATATTTGAACACTATTACTTCTTGTTTCATTCCTTTTTTCTTGGAATTTTGCTTTGTGGTTCATTCCTTTTATCTTTGAATTTTACTTCGTGTTTATTCCTTTTATTTTGGAATTTTTCACGGTACTTAAAAAGAAGTGGAGTGCACCAGAATTTTGATAAAAGGAAACATTCTTAAAACTCTTCTTAAATATGAAAAATCCTGCTTGTATTTCCTCGTCGAAATTCACGATAAAAACTGTGACTTCCTCCAAGGAATAAAACTTAAGTGAAACATAATCGTGCACGACAATCAAAATCATATGAATTCTGTATAATATATCATAGTATTTTTCGTCATCACTCATTTGTGGTTAGTTTGATAATCCACAGTTACGATGAGATCAAATTATGGACTAATTAAAGCTATTGATGATGCATCTTTTTTATCCAGTTAACTACACTAATTTTTAACTTTTTCATTTATGTCTTCATTTAAACATTTAATGGCAAAATTTTGACAAGAAAAAATAGGTCAAATGACGGAATAATATGTACAACGTGACATTGATCACGCGTCTCGTCCCAGCATAGATGCTCTCTCTCTCTCTCTCTCTCTCTCTCTCTCTCTCTCTCTCTCTCTCTCTCTCTCTCTCTCTCTCAGTGTTTGGGCGTATTTGCAGTGATAAAGGGCTTCATCTAATATGAGAGGCAATTAGTCGGTCTTTTATCTCATTCCATTGTGTGTGTGCGAATGCAGTTAGGCAAATTGAGCCAATCATCAAACTGTTTCACATTCATCAACAACATTCATTGTTCTGTATTCGACAGGAATTTTGAGCTCTTTAATGGTGTTGTAAGTTGTTACGTCGTTGGTTGTAGTTGTAAATGCTGTTTTTCCTCTCCATGTGACGGAGCCTTTTTCGTTTTTTTTTTTTTCTCACTCTTTCTGATGATGATGGACTTGGTTTTTTTTTTCTTCCCTCCTTACATTGACACTTTTATTGGTCCTCATCGCCGACAAAATCATTCCTTTCTCCTGATGGTAAAGACCCATTTTATTTATCGTGGTTGCTGACAAACCGATTATTGCTTTTCTCACATGCCAGAACATATCTTGTGTTGCCAAACCTCACGAAAATATAATTGTTTTCCCTTATGGGTTCAACACCAAAGTCTAATTCATTTTCCATCTACGTGACAAACGCTAATCTGCTCTATCACTTTCCCATCATCGATGAGAAACCCCATTTTGTCCTCCACCTAGTATGACAAACCCCATTTTGTCCTTCACCCAGTATGACAAACCCCATTTCGTCCCCCACCCAGCATGACAAACCCCAGTTTGTCCCTCACCCAGTATGACAAACTCCATCTTGTCCCTCACCCAGTATGACAAACCCCATTGTCTCCCCCACCCAGTATGACATACACCATTTAGTTGTTTCCTACATTCATGAAAGTTTCTCTCCCATTTATTTTTCCAACTCCAATGACAAACCAGTTTTTGTCTATCTGTTGTTCAGCTGACTGATGAGAGAGAGTAACGATGTGAAAGCAGTAAGCATGATATGGAAATGGGTTTTGTTCAGTATAGAATTTCGAATGTGTTGAATTTTGATGGTTGGAGACAGGAGATGTATATTGATAGTTAATTATTGTTCGAGGTTATTCTGTGCTGGATGTGTGAATAACAGCATCCGTTGGTTATGGTTATTGTTGATTTTTGTTATAGTTTTTGATAGTGGTTTTGTTACTGTTTCTACTAGTGAGTTTTTATTAATGATTTGATTTGGTTGTTAGTTTATTGTCAGTGAATCAGCGAATCAGTTTTTTTACTAGGCTTACTGAATAAGTTATTTATGGATTTATATGAAAGTTTGTACCAAAGATCAGCCTAGTGACTTTAGAGAGATAATAACGTAACTTTTAGGAGAACTTTTGTTTAAATTGTTATCAAAATGACTATATTCTAATTATTAATATTATTATTATTATTATTATTATTATTATTATTATTATTATTATTATTATTATTATTATTATTATTATTATTATTTAAACCTTCTTCTTCTTCTTCTTCTTCTTCTTCTTCTTCTTCTTCTTCTTCTTATTGGTTTAACTCCTAAGATAGTATTATTAGTAATTATCATTACATAAGTCATCATGTTTTTGTGTTTTCTTCTTCCTCTTTCTTTCAGATCATCCAATACTATGAAGAAGGAAACTTTGACTGACCTCATCACTGGACCGCAATGTGAGTAACCTTGACCTACTTTTTAAGGTCCCAAACTCAAATGTCGTTATGCAAAACTACGAAATCTCAGCATCAAAAGCAGTATTTTTTTAGAACATATGGGTGACCTTTTTTTTTTAATCTACGTCAATGTTGCTCTAAAAGAAGCAGCAATGTGAGTAACCTTGACCCACTTTTTCAAGGTCACAGACCCAAATTTTTTCTTATGTACCCAAATACCGAAAGTTCAGCATCAGAAACCAAAAGCGTTTTTTTTTTTTTTTTTTTTTTTGCACAACATATGGGGTGGCTCTTTTTGAGAGTTATGTCGTTGTTGCTCTAAAACAAACAACAATGTGAGTAACCTTGACCTACTTTTTCAAGGTCGCAAATCCAATGTGAGTAACCTTGACCTACTTTTTCAAGGTCACAAATCCGATGTGAGTATTCTTGACCTACTTTTTCAAAGTCACAAATCCAAATATCGCTTATACCAAACTACCGAAATCTCAACATCAAAATAATTTTTTCTTTGTTCTGCATAACATGGGTGACTTTTTTTTTTTATTAGACCGATATCATTGTTGCTCTAAAAATAGACTCCAATTTTTTGGAAACTATTCCAATGCTACCTACATTTTTTGCAGAATAACAGGAAGAGACACATCAGCAAAAATACTTTTGTGTTTATCCTAGTAAAAAGATTCAGTCAGAAATTTGTGATGTAGAAATGTTTAGAATTTTGCGATACTATTCTTATTATTATTATTATTAATTATTAATTATTATTATTATTGTTGTTAATTAGTTATTATTATTATTATTAGCTTACTATTATTATTTTATTATCATTATTTTAAAGTAAAAAAGTGTGGGCAAAATTGTGGATAAGAGATGTGGATAGTTTTTATCTATTACAGATGTGTTTCCACGGCATAAAAAGTTTATTGTTGCTACAGTTATTATTATTATTATTATTTTATTAAAAATTAATTGCTGCAATCAGCCCTTTCATTAACCTTATATAGCTTCTTCTCTATTTTTCTAATTGTGGTTTTCTCATAGTTGCTTAAACTGGTAAGCAACGCACCGAAGGTTGGCATGTCGAAAATCAGGAAAATATAAATGTCAGTTTTATTTCAACAAGACAACCTTCGGTGCGTTGCTCACTAGTTTAAGTAACTATGAGAAAACCACAATTAGGAAAATATAGAAGAACCTCCATGAAATTACCGCAGCTGATGCAGCAATAATTTTTAATAAAACATGTTTAAAAGACGGTTTACTTCAGCATATTATATTATTATTTATTATATTATTATTATTATTAGGATTATTATTATTATTATTGATTATTATTATTTGGTTTATTATTGCTTATACAATTCTTACTTATACAATTCTCTCTCTCTCTCTCTCTCTCTCTCTCTCTCTCTCTCTCTCTCTCTCTCTCTCTCTTTCTCTCTCTCTCTCCAACGCGACGTTTCTTCCTGATCCGCAGGACATTATCAAGCGATGACTGCTAAGGGACTGAATTCGAGTGGTTGTTGTTGTTTTTGATTAAGCTGACCTTGTGTCAGCACGGGCTCTTGCTCACAGAGCAGCCCGTAAGTTCGAGTGGCGAGTCCTTCTTAAATCGTGCTGTTGCGGGCTCTCGCAGTACGGTATAGAGAACCTATCCGGCAGGTCGAGTTTCCATTGGTTCCTGAGAAGGTGGACTCATACGGCGAGCGTTTACGAGTCTTGTTAAGAAAAACCTTCTCAGGTGGGGGGGTATCACTGGGGAGCCTCTTGATTGGCTTCTACCTGAGTGACGTTCACCCCTGGTATTATTCTGATAATGTGCTTCATGTCCGGTGTTTGTTTCATGCGCTCTGGTACTTTCGGTGGGGGGAGAGGGCGCGGTCCTCCTCACACACGTCGGTATCAGGAACGCTTCTTGAGTGGTATTAAGGGGAGGCTTTTGCTCGAGTATAAGCAGCTCTATAGGAGGCGCAGACCGTCGCGGGTCAGGGGCTCTCCCGATTATTTTGACATTCCTGATGATGTCGTCTCTCTTGATGTCTTTTTGGTGTATTGCAAGGGCGTGCTGCCTAATGGCGCCTCATTGGCGTGGCAGGAGATCCTTTTAGGACAGGAGCATCGTCGTCATGTCGATGTGAATCCCAGGGCATCCTTGGACGGGGCATACGTATCGGTACACAACGTTGGACTGCTTTAGGGGGTCTCCTACGGGAGGGGAGGGGTTGTTCTTCATCAGGAGGTCCATATTATTATTATTATATTATTTTATTAAAAGTAATGGCTACTTCTTTAATAAAGTATGCTTGAGAGAGGGGTCTGCTTCCTAAGTATATTAGTATTATTATTATTATTATTATTATTATTATTAAAATTATTATTATTATTATTATTATTTATTATTATTATTATTGCCGTTATTTGTGTATTCGTATTTTTATTGTCACTAAGTACACTGTCTTTGGTAAAAATAGAAACGTGGTGTTGGGGGGGTGATCAATAAAACATGCTTGGTAGCATTTAACGCATTTATTAAATGTAAAATAATGGCTAATATACTTAGAACATATTCATGAATTATATAGGCTTTTTATGCATATTTTATACATATTCATATTCACGTTTCCCTTATGAATTATTTATTATACTGTATAATTAATTTATATATAAGCGCTACTTCTTATGTAGGTCTGAATGTATCCCATCGGAAGGAACAAATGGTTGCTACTTCGTATGTAGGTCCAAATACATTCCTTCAGTGCAATATGGTTTCTAACTTCATATGTGGGTCTGAATACCTCCCAATCGGGTACAACCATGGTTGCCGGACTTCGTAATGTAGGTCCCGAACATTCCTTCGGTACAAACAAATGCTTGTACTTGTATGTAGGGTCTGAATACCTTCAAAATCGGTAGCAAAAACCTTTTGCTACTTCGTATGTAGGTCTGCATACATTCCTTCGGTAGCAAAAAAGGGTTGCTACTTCGTATGTAGGTCCGAATACATTCCTTCGGTACAAACAATTGGTTGTACTGTCGTATGTAGGTCCGGAATACTTCCTTCGGTAGCAACAAATGGTTGCTACTTCGTATGTAGGTCTGAATACCTACCACTGGTAGCAACAAATGGTTGCTACTTCGTATGTAGGTCTGCATACATTACTTCGGTAGCAAAAAAGGGTTGCTACTTCGATGTAGTCGAAAATCATCCTTCGTAGCAACAAATGGTTGCTACTTCGTAGTAGGTCCGAATTCATTCCTTCGGTAGCAACAAATGGTTGCTACTTCGTATGTAGGTCCTGATAACCTACAGGTAGCAACAAATGGTTGCTATCGGTATGTAGGTCGCTTACTTCCTTCGTAGCAAAAAAAGGGTTGCTACTTCGTATGTAGGTCCGAATACATTCCTTCGGTAGCAACAAATGGTTGCTACTTCGTATGTAGGTCCGAATACATCCCATCGGTAATAACGAATGGTTGCTACTTCGTATGTAGGTCCGAATACATTCCTTCGGTAGCAACAAATGGTTGCTACTTCGTATGTAGGTCTGCATATGTTCCTTCGGTAGCAACAAATGGTTGCTACTTCGTATGTAGGTCCGTATACGCCTTCGGTAGCAATAAATGTGTTGCTACTTCATATGTAGATCTGTCATTACATCCCATCGTAGTAACGAATGGTTGACTACTTCGTATGTAGGTTCCAGCCCATATATTACTTCCTTCGGTAGCAACAAATGGTTGCTACTCTCATACGTAGTCTCGTTTTCTTGTAGGTCTGCATACATCCCATCGGTAGTAACGAATGGTTGCTACTTTGTATATAGGTCTGCATACATTCCTTCGGTAGCAACAAATGGTTGCTACTTCTTATGTAGGTCTGCATACATCCCATTGGTAGTAACAAATGGTTGCTACTTCTTATGTAGGTCTGCATACATCCCATCGGTAGTAACGAATAGTTGCTACTTCGTATGTAGGTCTGAATACATTCCATCTGTAGTAACGAATAGATGCTACTTCGTATGTAGGTCTGAATACATTCCATCTGAAGTAACGAATAGATGCTACTTCGTATGTAGTCTGAATACATTCCATCTGTAGTAACGAATAGTTGCTACTTCAGATGTAGGTCTGAATACATCCCATTGGTAGTAACAAATAGTTGCTACTTCGTATGAAGGTCTGCATACATCCCATCGGTAGTAACGAATAGTTGCTACATCGTATGTAGGTCTGAATACATCCCATCGGTAGTAACGAATGGTTGCTACCTCCCCATTTATTTAGGTCTGAATTAACATCCCCATTGGTAGTATCAAATGGGTTTGTTCTACTTTTTATCTTAGGTATTAGGTCTGCATCACCCATCCCAATCGGTTTAGTTAAACAAATGGTTGCTACTTCGTATGTAGGTTCTGCATTACATCCCATCGTAGTAACAAATGGTTGCTATTCGTTATGTATGTCTGAACATATCATCCCTCTCTGGTATTGTAAAACAAACTTTGTTACTTCGTATGTAGGTTCCGTAATACATTCCTTCGGTAGCAAAAAAAAACAAACAAAAATGGTTTGCTACTTCGTTATGTAGGTCTGCATACGTTCCTTCGTAGCAACAAATGGGTTGCCTACGTTTCGTTATGTAAAGGTCTGCATACATTCCTTATTCGGTAGAAAAAACGTGGGGGTTTGCTACTCGTATGTAGGTCCTCCGAATACATTCGGTTAAGCGGTAGCAACAAAAGAAAATGGTTGCTACTTTCGTATGTAGGTCCGAATACACCTCCCATCGGTAATAACGAATGGTTTCTTACTACTTTTTTCGTATGTAGGTCCGAATACATTCCTTCGGTAGCAACAAATGGTTGCTACTTCGTATGTAGGTCTGCATACGTTCCTTCGGTAGCAACAAATGGTTGCTACTTCGTATGTAGGTCCGTATACGTTCCTTCGGTAGCAATAAATGGTTGCTACTTCATATGTAGATCTGCATACATCCCATCGGTAGTAACGAATGGTTGCTACTTCGTATGTAGGTCCGCATATATTACTTCGGTAGCAACAAATGGTTGCTACTTCATACGTAGGTCTCCATACATCTCATCGGTAATAACAAATGGTTGCTACTTCATATGTAGCTCTGAATACATTCCTTCGGTACAACAAAGGGTTACTACTTCGTATGTAGGTCCGAATACATTCCTTCGGTAGCAACAAATGGTTGCTATTTCTTATGTAGGGGGGTCTGC
Source organism: Macrobrachium nipponense (assembly GCF_015104395.2). Taxonomy (NCBI): domain Eukaryota; kingdom Metazoa; phylum Arthropoda; class Malacostraca; order Decapoda; family Palaemonidae; genus Macrobrachium; species Macrobrachium nipponense. The sequence continues at coordinate 43,417,614 of NC_061099.1, read as the reverse complement.
AATACATCCATTGGTAGTAAAACAAAATGGGTTGCTATTTCGTATGTAGGTCTGCATACATCCCATCGGTAGTAAACGAATGGTTGCTACTTTGTATATATTGGGTCTGCATACATTCCTTCGGTAGCCAACAAAATGGTTGCTACTTCTTATGTAGGTCTGCATACAATCCCATTGGTAGTAACAAAAAAATGGGTTTGCTACTTCTTATGTAGGGGTCTGCATACATCCCATCGGGTAGTAACGGAATAGTTGCTACAACTTCGTATTGTAGGTCTGAATACATTCCATCTGTAGTAAACGAAAATAGATGATTACTTCGTTATGTAGGTCTGAATACATTCCATCTGAAGTACGAATAGATGCTACTTCGTTATTGGTTTAGGTCTGAATACATTCCAATCTGTAGTAACGAATAGTTGCTACTTCAGATGTAGGTCTGAATACATTTTTCCCATTGGTATAACAAAATAGTTGCTACTTTCGTATGAAGGTCTGCATACATCCCATCGGTAGTAACGAATAGTTGCTACATCGTATGTAGGTCTGAATACATCCCATCGGTAGTAACGAATGGTTGCTACCTCATATTTAGGTCTGAATACATCCCATTGGTAGTATCAAATGGTTGCTACTTCTTATGTAGGTCTGCATACATCCCATCGGTAGTAACAAATGGTTGCTACTTCGTATGTAGGTCTGCATTACATCCCCATCGTAGTAAAAAAAAACAACAAATGGTTTTGCTACTTCGTATGTATGTTCTGCATTACATCCCATCGGTAGTAAAAACAAATGGTTTGCTACTTCGTATGTAGGGTTCTGCCATACATCCATCGGTAGTAAAAACAAATGTTGCTTACTTCGTATGTAGGTCTGCATACATCACATCGGTAGTAACAAATGGTTGATACTTTGTATATAGGTCTGCATCATCCTTTGGGTAGCAACAAATGGTTGCTACTTCTTATGTAGGTCTGCATACATCCCATCGGTGGTAGTAACAAATGGTTGCTACTTCTTATGAGGTCTGCATACAGCCCATCGGTAGTAACGGAATAGTTGCTACTTCGTATTGTAGGTCTGCATACAATCCCATCGGTAGTAACGAATAGGTGCTATTATTCGTATGTAGGTCTGCATACATCCCATCTGTAGTAACGAATAGATGCTGCTTCGTATGTAGGTCTGAATACATTCCATGGTTAGTAACGAATAGTTGCTACTTCATATGTAGGTCTGAATACATCCCATTGGTAGTAACAAATAGTTACTACTTTGTATGAAGGTCTGCATACATCCCATCGGTAGTAACGAATAGTTGCTACTTCGTATGTAGGTCTGAATGCATTCCATCGGTAGTAACGAATAGTTGCTGCTTTGTATGTAGGTCTGCATACATCCCATCGGTAGTAACGAATAGTTGCTACTTCGTATGTAGGTCTGAATACATTCCATTGGTAGCAACAAATGCTTCCTACTTCATATGTAGGTCCGAATACATTCCTTTGGTAGCAACAAATGGTTGCTACTTCATATGTAGGTCTGCATACATCCCAGCGGTAGTAACCCACGAATTGGTTTGCTTATTCATATGTAGGTCTGCATACATCCCATCCGGTAGTAACGAATGGTTGCTTTTATATGTTAGGGTGCCATATCCCATCGATAGTAACGAATAGTTGCTTCTTCATATGTAGGTCTGCATACATCCCATCGGTAGTAACGAATAGTTGCTTCTTCATATGTAGGTCTGCATACATCCCATCGGTAGTAACGAATGGTTGCTACCTCATATGTAAGGTCTGCATACATTCCCGTCGGCTAGTAACGAATAGTTGTTACTTTATATTGTAGGTCTCCATATCCCATCGTAGTAACGAATGGTGCTACTCATATGTAGGTCTGCATACATCCCCGTCGGTAGTAACGAATAGTTGCTACTTTCTATGTTAGGTTTGCATACATCCCATCGGTAGTAACGAATGGTTGCTACCTCATATGTAGGTCTGCATACATCCCGTCGGTAGTAACGAATAGTTGCTACTTTATATGTAGGTCTCCATACATCCCATCGGTAGTAACGAATGGTTGCTACTTCATATGTAGGTCTGCATACATCCCGTCGGTAGTAACGAATAGTTGCTACTTTATATGTAGGTCTGCATACATCCCGTCGGTAGTAACGAATAGTTGCTACTTTATATGTTGGTCTGCATACATCCCATCGGTAGTAACGAATAGTTGCTACTTTATATGTAGGTCTGCATACATCCCGTCGGTAGTAACGAATAGTTGCTACTTTATATGTAGGTCTGCATACATCCCATCGGTAGTAACGAATAGTAAACGCAATATTGCTTTATATGTTGGTCTGCACATCCAACGTCCATCGTAGTAACGAATAGTTCGCTACTTTATATGTAGGTCTGCATACATCCCATCGGAATAGTTGTAACGATAGTTGCTACTTTCGTATGTAGGTCTGAATACATCCCATGGTAGCCAACAATGGTTGCACTTTGTATGTAAGTCTGAATACATCCCTTTGTAGCAACAAAGGTTCTACTTTGTATGAAGTCTAATCATTCCCTTTCGTACAACAAATGGTTGCTACTTCGTATGTAGGTCTGCATACATCCCATCGGAGTAACGAATGGTTGCTACTTGTATATAGGTCTGCCATACATCCCATCGTTAGTAACGAATGGTTGCTACTTTATATGTAGGTCTCCATACATCCCAGCGGTAGTAACGAATGGTTGCTACTTCATATGTAGGTCTGCATACATCCCGTCGGTAGTAACGAATAGTTGCTACTTTATATGTAGGTCTGCATACATCCCGTCGGTAGTAACGAATAGTTGCTACTTCGTATGTAGGTCTGAATACATCCCTTTGGTAGCAACAAATGGTTGCTACTTTGTATGTAAGTCTGAATACATCCCTTTGGTAGCAACAAATGGTTGCTACTTCGTATGTAGGTCTGCATACATCCCATCGGAAGTAACGAATGGTTGCTACTTCGTATATAGGTCTGCATACATCCCATCGTTAGTAACAAATGGTTGCTACTTCGTATGTAAGTCTGCTTACATCCCATCGGAAGTAACGAAAGGTTGCTACTTCGTATATAGGTCTGCATACATCCCATCGTTAGTAACGAATGGTTGCTACTTCGTATGTAGGTCTGCAATACATCCCATCGGTGTAGAGGCATAAACAGGTGGTGCTACTTCTTATGTAGGTCTGCATACATTCTTCAACCCATCGTAGTTAAAAAAAACGAATGGTTGGCTACTTGTCTATGTTAGGTCCTCCATTACCCATTTCCCATTCCGGTTAGTAAACGGAATGTTTTGGCTACTTTCATATGTGTAGGTCTTGAGGAATTTACATTTTCCCGGTTCGGGGTTAGTAAAAAACGAATAGGTTTGCTAACTTTTTGGATATGTAGGTCTGCCATTACAAAAAATTTCCACGTTCGGTAGTAAACGAAATAGTTGCACTTTCGATATGGTAGGTCTGAATAACATCTTTGGTAGCCAACAAAAATGGGTTTTGCTACTCCTTTTGTATGTAAGTCTCTTGGGGAATACCAATCCCTTTGGTAGGACAAACAAATGGTTTGCTTACTTTTTTCGTATGTACGGTTCTGCATTAAAAAATCCCCAATCGGGAAGTAAAAAAAAACGGAATGGGTTTGCTACTTTTTTAGATTATAGGGTTCTGCATTTTTTTACATTCCCCATCGGGGTAGTAAACACAAATTGGGTTTGCTTACTTTCGTATGTAAAGTCTCGCTTTTAAAAATCCCATTGGGAAGTAACGAAAGGTTGCTAATTCGGGTAATTATAGGTCTGGCAACAAATCCCATCTTAGTTAAATAACGGGGAAATGGTGATACTTTCCGTATGGGTAGGTCTGGCAAAATCACCATCGGTAGAAACGGATGGTTGCCTACTTCTTATGTAGGTTTTTTTTCTGCAAACATTCATTCCTTCGGTAGCAACGAATGGTTGCTACTTCGTATGTAGGTCGAATACATTCCTTCTTTAGCAACGAATGGTTGCTACTTCGTATGTAGGTCTGAATAACACCATTCGGTAGCAACGAATGGTTGCTACTTCGTATGTAGGTCTGAAATACATTCCTTCGGTAGCAACGAATGGTTGCTACTTCGTATGTAGGTCTGCATACATCCCATCGGGTAGTAACGAATGGTTGCTACTTCGTATGTAGGTTTGAATACATCACTTCGGTAGCAACAAATGGTTGCTACTTCGTATGTAGGTTGAATACATTCCTTCGGTAGCAACAAATGGTTGCTACTTCGTATGTAGATCTGCATACATCCCTTCGATAACAACAAATGATTACAAAGAATTCGCCCTCTCTCGTGACTAGAGGAAAACCAAAATTAACCACGAATCCTCTCCTTTTATTTTTCCGTGCCGGTTTTCCCAAATTTCCTTCGTGGAAAAGGTTGAAGAAAAGTGCTTGAGCGGAGGGGGGCGGGGGGGTGGGCGGTTAATTAACAGCGTTGCGGCAATTAATCCAAGACTGGTCATTAGAGTTATCTTGTTAACGTTAAGGCGAAACGTCTCCAAGGAAGAAAATCTTGGATGGTGTTTCAAACAATTGCGATAGAAGTCCTAATTCCATTAATCGTATAGATTTTTTTTCTTGCTTTCTTTCTTTTACTTCTCAAACTGTGTTTTGGTGTTTTTTTTTCTTTAGTCTCAGAATCGTTAATAGCAAAATAAAGGTCTTTCTCTCTGTAATATTGGTATATGTATATAGATATATATATATATATATATATATATATTATATAAATATATATATATATATATATATAGATATAAGATATAGCATATATTTATATACAGATATTATAGGAGAGATATATAGAGATATATAGAGATATATATATATAAGATATATATAATATATATATATATATATATATATATATATATATATATCTATATATCTATATCTATAATATATATAGATATATAGAATATATTATATTGATATATATATATATATATATATATATATATATATAAGATTAAATTTTATTTTATATTGTAAAGATATAGCATATGATAATAGATATATACTAATATATATATATATATATATATATATATGATTTATATTTATATATATATTATAGAATATATATATATATATATATATATCCCTATAGATATATCTTGATATAAGATTATATCCTATAATTATATATTATTGATTATATATATATTATATATTATATAATAATATATATCTATATATTAGATAGATATATATATAATAGAGTAAGAATATAGATAGAATATATATAGATATATATATATATATATATCTATATATAAGAAGATATTTATATAGGATAGATAGGATATATATATCTATATATAGATATAATATATATATATTATATATATATATATTATATATATTCTATAATATATATATATAAAGATATTATGATATATATCTATATTTAATCTATATATATTATCTGATAATATAACAAATATATACATATATATATTTATATATATATATAAACTTATATATATAGAATTTAACTATTTATATAGTATATAATATATATACTATTATATATATCATATATATATATATATATATATCTATATATATATATAGAATTTATTATAGATAGATATATTACTATAGATAATATATATATTATATATTTTATATATATATCTATATATAGATATATATATATATAATATTATTATATTATATATAAGATAATATAGATGATCTAATAATTTATATTTATAATAGATATATATATATATAATATCATATATATATATATATATTATATTATTATAGGTATATATCTATTATATAGAATTATATATATATATAAGATTTATATGCGAGCTGGATAACTCTTCCTATAATATGAAAAGACTAGAATATTAGTGAGCCAATTATATAATATATAGTATACTAATATAATATATATCATATATATATATATAGATATATATCAATATAGATATATATATATATATATATATATATAGAATATATATATATATATATATATTATATATATAGATATATATATAGATATAGATATATATATATATATATATATATAGATATATATAGATCTATATATATATATAATATATAGATATAGATATAATAATATTAGATATATATATATATTAATTATATACATAATTTATAGATATATATAATATTATCGAATATATATATATATTATATATTTAATATCTATAGATTATAGATTATATATTCTAATAATATATGTATATTATATATACAGGATATTATATTATATAGTAGATATATATTATATTAGCTATTATAATAAATAATATATAATATAGTATATATAGGGGATTATACAAACATCATATATATATAATAATCTCATTACTAATAATTAAGGAATAAAATCGATATAATCCTACATCTATAGAGATATATATCCTATATATATCTATTATATATAGAATATTTTATATATCCTATTATATTAGATATTATTATATATATAGCGTTTATATATATTACTATAAAAAATATTAGTATATAGTAAAATAGATATCTATATAGATATAGCATAAGTATATATATAGATAGATAGAGATCTATAGATAAAAATATAAGATAGTAATCGATATATATAAGATATATATATATAATACTATATATATATATATATAGATATATATATATAAATATATCTATATGATATAGATATATATATGATAGATATATCTATATTATATATATAAATATATATATAGATATATATAAGTCGATATCTATATATCGAGTTATATATATATATTACTATAGATATATTTATATATATATATATATATATATAGGATATATATATATATTATATATATATATCATATATATATATATATATATATATATATATATATATATATATATATATATATATATATATATATATATATATATATATATATATATATATATAAAATGTTTTGAATTTTTTAATAGAAACGAGACAGAAACCAACGTGAATACACCTGACATATGAACAGAAAATCTTAAAAAAAAACTTACACTTGATAAGAATTATTTATAAACCAAAATTCAGGTTTGGTTTCGCGATCGAATCATTAGGGCGTGTTTTTTTCAGTTGCAACTATGAAGTTACATTTTAAAAAGTGAATACACAATCATGGTGGATAGCTAAGAGAAATCTTATGTTTTTCAAGATTTTTTTAATGATTGGATATGAGGTTTGCTTACAGATCTGGACGAGTTTTTTATTAATATATTTTTTTTATAGGTGACAGTATGAAGTTACATTTTAAAAGGTAAACACTTAGTAACGCGGAACAGCTATGAAAAAACTTGTGTTTGATAAGAATGATTTTATAATTGAATATCAAGTTCTTTTCTCTAACGAAAATCATTAAGGTTTGTTTGATTTTTTCACTGAAGTTACATTTCGAAAACTGAATACATAATAAACGGGTAATAGCTATGGAAATTTAATCACAATGAAATGCCGTAAGCGAGATTACCTTTTGAATTTTAACATGGCAAATGATTATTATTTTCGTGTCGTTTAGAGCATTTTTTTGCCCAACATTTTTTAGTAGAATGAACAGTTTTTTCGGGACTAGGTGACCACTACCCGGATAAATGGAAATTTGTCAGCGTACGAGAATTGTTAACAATTAAGTTGAAGGGGACAAAATGTGAGTTTTTTTCTGATAACATAAAATGGAAAAACCTACTTCCATTTTGTAACCGAGTTAATGTTTAATTGGAAGTGACTGTTATGAATCCAGAAATTAATTTTTTTAAATTGTTTTAGAAAATATGAATTGTGTTTCCATGCATTGGGGGGCAACGCATTACATTTTTATGTTATTAAATATCATTTCATTTTTATGTTATTAACACTCATTTCGTTTTTATTATTAACAGTTATTCCATTTTTATTGAACGTCATTTCATTTCTATGTTATTAACTGCCATTTCACTTGTATGTTATTAATTGTTATTACATTTTTATGTTATTACCTGTCATTTTACTTTTATTTTATTAACTGTCATTTCATTTTTATGTTATTAACTGCCATTTCATTTTTATGTTATTACCTGTCATTTCATTTTTATGTTATTAACTGTCATTTCATTTTTATGTTATTACCTGTCATTTTACTTTTATTTTATTAACTGTCATTTCATTTTTATGTTATTTACTGCCATTATATATTTATGTTATTACCTGTCATTACATTTTTATTTTATTAACTGTCATTTCATTTTTATGTTATTACCTGTCATTTCCCTGTTTATTGATTTATATTGTGCTCTTCCTTTCGCTTTTTTATAGTTTTCTCTCCTATGATATAATCTCTTGTTACTTATTCTGTCTATTGTTGTATTCCCTTTCCTTTATTTTCACTGCCATTTTCGGCTATTCTTCATTCCCTCTCTTACTTTTATTATCTTCTTTTATTCCTCATTATATTTCCCACTTATTTTTATTCTCGTCTGTCATTTCATTTGATTTACCTCCTTTAGGTAAATTCTGTTCTCTCTCTCTCTCTCTCTCACGTGATTTTGAAATGTCCTGAACTTTGACCGCCGTTGGGATGCAGTTGACCCCCCCGATATTCGTCGGTCACGTTTACGAATTTCTCGCTTTATAAATAAGTTCCGATTATGATGGATAAGCTACACAGTTGCCATTTAAATGTGTCTGGCGGGACAAGGAGAGCTTTATACCGATAAAGCTGGAATACTTCGTGAAATCGAAGCATAATTATTTATGAGTACTTTAAAACTTTTAAGTTTGATAAGTGGTCATTGATATCTCAATAGATATATATTATATAATATATATAGATATATATATATATATATATATAAATATAATATATATATATATATCATATACTATTTAGATATCTAATTTATTTATTTATATATATGTATGCATGTATGTATGTATATATAATATGTATATATATATATATATATATATATATATATATATATATATATATATATATATACTCAGAACACTGAAGAAGATGCAAGTCCTTTGGTATAAACGAAAACACAGGAAAATAAGGCAGAAGATAAGTTCCAAGCACTTTGGTGCTTGTCCATATACATACATACATACAAACATATATATATTTCGCGTTTATTAACAAGAATTGCAGTCTGCATGAAGATATTTCGTTTGATAATTGCCGTATGAAGAAAAACAAGCTCCATTTCAGCAATTCTCTGTTTTCTCCAAAAACACAAGGATTATTTTTAAGGGCACTTTAGAAACCTTTCGTGAAAAAAAAAAAAAATTACTTTCATTTCGTGGGCTAGGAATTGTTTTGGCCCTGAAATTTATGGCTTTTGAATTAAATCTTACTGGAGTCCCTCATTTTTAAAAATTATTATTATAAAGCGCCTCAGTGGTGTGGTTGGTATGGTGTTGGCGTGCCACCTCGGTGGCCGCGAGTTCGACTCTCGGGCATTCCATTGAGGAGTGAGAGTAGTGTGTTTCTGGTGATAGAAGTTCATTCACTTTCGACGTGGTTCGGAAGTCACGTCAAGCCGTTGGTCCCGTTGCTGAATAACCACTGGTTCCATGCAACGTGAAAACACCATACAAAAAAACAAACAAACAATCCCTTATTTTTATCGATACTGACTCTTTCCTGTCATCTGTGTCTTTCCTCGTGTGTCTTTCGAATGCTAAGTGTTCCATAAATCCGGAGTCGACTGAAACACCTTCCAAGATGGATATTAAGTAGAAATCAGTTGTCCGTACGTGTCTCAACTTTCCATTAGTGAAAAATATCTCTTTTTACTAACAGTATTATGTAGTAAAACCCCCATACTAATGACGGTGTTTCATCAGGGCCTGCGTATTCCTGACCTAAGTAGCTTCCGGGTCGCAAATTCCCGAGAGGTTAAGTTAGGTTAGTCCAATAACACATTCTACAGGGCATTTGTGTGTGGGAAACACAATGAGATTATTGTCAAGGCGATTCTATGGTTAGTATTTAAGATACGGCGCCCCGCTTTCTTCAGGGCAGGTCCCGGTACTGGGTTACAATTCGCCGGGCTAACAGGCTAGCCAAACCCTTGTTCAGATTGTTAATGGAAGAGAGAAAACTGAGAAGGACGCATAAAGGAGGAAAAGTGTTTGAGTAAAATCAAATAATTGGGTAAATCTGACATTCAAACAACCGGAGGTTTCAGAGGTTAAGGAAATGAAATCAGGAATTAATTCCATTACATTGTGGGTTAATTAAAGGAAGAATAAAAAGTCACCAAATGTATCATTATAGATAGAGCAGGCCAAAGAAAATGTATCAGTCATTTTCCCATCTCATTGATAAGTCTTTCAAGCATTTATTTGTACTATATAATCTATTGTTAATAAAAACAAGTAAACAACGTGCGGACGTTTCTTCGGCGCAATCGAGTTTTCTTTACAGCGTCGCATGAAACTTTCAGCTACGGCCCGGTGGTGGTCTTTCCTATAGCTAACTTTAACCTTAAGTCAAATAAAAACTACTGAGGCTAGAGGGCTGCAGTTTGGTATGTTTGATGGTTAGAAGGTGGATGATCAAGGCATCAATTTTCAGCCCTCTGACTGCTAGCGTTTAAGATCTGAGGTGGACAGAAAAATTAGGACGGACAGACAAAGTCATATCAAGGATTTTCTTTTACAGAAAACTAGAAATAGAAGAAGAAGACCCACCATCAGGAGCATAATTATGTTCGAGTCTCGTAAACTCGATAAGGTCTCTCATCCAGCCAGCCCCTATCTGCTTTGATTAATTGAACTGGCGTGATTGAGATGGCTAAAAAAAAAAAACCTGGAGAACAAGGAAAAAGAAAAAACGATGTCAGCAGAATGGAATGAAGCTTTGCTTCGAAGCCTTCAAACGGGAATTGTGCTGAGTTTTAAACTGCGGGTGATTTTTTCTTATCGAGTTTTTTTTTCTTTTTTTATCAGTTTTTCAATCTCGTCTTCGTGTTATGGAGCAGATCTTCGCGTTGTGGAATAGCACAGTTATGGATATATGGAGTATGGAACGTTGATTGTATTTTCAGCCGCGTTTTCTATATGATGCTTTTTAGATTCTCTCTCTCTCTCTTTCTCTCTCTCTCTCTCTTGTATTTCCAGCTGTGTTTTCTGTATGATGCTTTTAGACTCTCTCTCTCTCTCTCTCTCTCTCTCTCTCTCTCTCTCTCTCTCGTATTTCTAGCTGCGTTTTCTGTATGATGGTTTTAGACTCTCTCTCTCCTCTCTCTCTCTCTCTCTCTCTCTCTCTTTCGTATTTCTAGCTGCGTTTTCTGTATGATGGTTTTAGACTCTCTCTCTCTCTCTCTCTCTCTCTCTCTCTCTCTCTCTCTCTCTTGTATTTCCAGCTGCGTTTTCTGTATGATGTTTTAGACTTCTCTCTCTCTCTCTCTCTCTCTCTCTCTCTCTCTCTCTCTCATACACACGCGAGCGCTCGCAAAAACGGTGCATAGAGGTTGCTTTCACTAGGGCATAACTAAAGTAGACAGTGACATATTTACGTTAAACGAAAACCAGACAAGAAATAATGGATGGAAACTAGAACTGAAGAGATACAACACATCCCATTTTGTGGAACTTCTCTACATACAAGAAATGTGACGTATGAGATATGCTGCCACCCGACGTTGCAAACAGCAACAGTGTTCAGAAGAAAGCTAAACAAAATCATCAAGACACTGAATGAATCGTAAAACCGCCTCCTAGAGAAAAGTGAGCACACGATGTCTCCTCTAAGGATGGACTAATAAGTCTTTTATTCACTAAATATCGTTCTTTTTTTTATTCCATTATTATTTCATCCTCCTGATGATTATGTTCACGTGAGTAGTGAGTGGTCAGATCTGCAAAAGTCATTCTTTTTCATGTCGGTATGCATGTGTATATTACTCGTTTGAGAGTAACAGTAATGAGAGTGTTCTTTACCATTATTTTTCTTTTTGTTATATATTTGATTTATATAGGTTTTTTGGCATTATGCCAAGCAGTGGGGCAACTAAGGTCATTCTGCGCTGAAACGGAAATTGACAGTAAAAGGTTTGAAAGGTGTAACAGGAGGAAAACCTCAAAGCAGTTCCATTATGAAACAACTGTTAGGAGAGGGTGGACATCAAGATAGAAGAAAGAGAATATGAACGGCGATACAGTAAAAGGAATTAAAGTAGTTGCAGCTAGGGGACGAAGGGACGCTGCAAAGAACCTTAAGTGATGCCTATATTGCACCGAATGAGGTGCACTGGCGGCACTAACCCCCCTACGGGGTTTATGTTATATAGTATATCATATCAAAACATTTAGTTAGACAAAAAATTAAGTATGCCTTATACTAAGATATGCCATGTTAAAATTCTTGTTTCCGCAGCAGGTGAAGATCAGAGCTCTCTCTTTTTTTTATACTGGAAAGGAAATGGATCAAATTCGGCTGTTAAAAATGATCACCTCTCCAACTGTAGGAATTGAAGAAGGCCCTGAAATTTTTAGAAGGAGCTTTCGTCCTGTCAAATCTTATATCTTTTGTAGCTCACGAAGGTTCGGTTTTTTTTCTTTTTGTAGTTCACGATTTGTACTTCACGAACCTTCTATTTCTTTTGTAGTTCACGATTTGTAGTGCACGAACCTTCTACTTCTTTTTGTAGTTCACAACCCTTCCATTTCTTTTTGTAGTTCACGATTTGTAGTTCACGAATCTTCTATTTCTTTTTGTAGTTCACGAACCTTCTGTTTCTTTTTGTAGTTCACAAAGGATCTATTCCTCGGCAGTGAGAAAAAGTTTCCCCATTCAAAGAACTTCTTAGGAGTTATTCAAACGTAAAAAGGACTTTTAGAATAGACCTAGCCTGCCTTTTTATTTAATTATTTACTTTTTTATTTATTTATTTATTTTGTTGCCAGGAGTAATTGAGAATAGCAACACGTGTCATAGACGTTTGTTAGGCTGAGAATAGTCCCATACGGCTATTAGCCTTGAGGTGGGAGAGCTATTACAGGGATGGAAATTCCCGAGATGTATACTATCGTAGATTCACATCACCCGTGCTTCTGATGTCTAGGCCAGTCCCTTACGCCACTCCTGATTGGCTGTTGATAAGCCAATCACAGGGCTGGAAACTCTTAGCCTCTCGAGAGAGTTCACATAGGCAGGATGTATGTTCCACCTATCCTGAAGGAAACGTCTTTCAAAAATATCCCTCAGGAGAGATGGAACATACATCCTGCCTATGTGAACTCTCGAGAGAGACTGAGAGTTTCCAGCCCTGAGATTGGCTTATCAACAGCCAATCAGGAGCGTCTTAAGGGACTGGCCTAGACATCAGATGCACGGTTGATGTCAATCTACTATAGTATTGCACCGGCCCTGGTTTTTATGCCATGCCCCTAGGTTAAGTTAGGTTAGGTTAGGTAGCCTGGGTCAGAAAATTTGGGTGTGGGAAACATAGTGAGATTATTTTCAAGAAGATTCTATGGTTAGTTTTTAAGATATTACGGCGTCCTGCTTTGCTCAGGGAAGGTCCCCAGTACTCGGTTACAGTTCGGGAATATGTAACTTTTTCTGCAAGCGTTGTGTTAAGGTTTTTCGTAAGATTTCGCCATTTCCTAATTTGTTTCAGTCCTCGCGGGAATCCTCAACAATACGTAGTATTGCTACACCTGTTGGAGTTGTTATAAGACTTTTATTTATATGTTACGTAAACGGACGGGAAAGATTCACGTTTTTTATATGTTACGTGTACTAACGGAAAAGATTCACGTACGTAAGATTTCGTCCTTTTTCAGTTTGCTTCAATTTTTTATGTTACGTAAACGGACGGAAAAGATTCACGTTTTTATATGTTACGTGAACTAGCGGAAAAGAGTCACGTTTTTATATGTTATGTGAACTAACGGAAAAAAATTCACGTACGTAAGATTTCATCCTTTTTCATTTTGCTTCATTTCGCGCGTTGATCTTCAACAATATGTATGTTATGTATGCTGCTAGAGTTCATATTATGTGAAATAATGTATAATTTGATATACCTATTTCCTTTCGCCTTTTCTTTCCGTACATATCGCGATTGAAGGAGAGGAAGTCAAATATGAAAGGCAAGACATTTATTAGTTGGCGCGCCAGCTCGTTGGCCGCGAGTTCGATTCTCGGGCATTCCATTGAGGGGTGAGAGATGTGTAATTCCGGTGGTAGAAGTTCACTCTCGACGTGGTTCGGAAGTCACGTCAAGCCGGTGGTCCCGTTGCTGAATAACCACTGGTTCCATGCAACGTAAAAACACCATAAAAGCATACAAACAAACAAGGCATTTATTAGTTATTATAATTATTATTATATATCCCCTTTGTATGGTATTAAGTCGGGTATATTTCCCAGGGCATTATGATTGAAGTTATAGATAGGTTCGTTATAAAGTACTTACGAATAAGTTAAAAAAAAAAAAGGATGAAGTGGTGAAATACTTCCCTGTGAATGATTAATATCTTACTGATATGTTTGATTGAAGTTACAGATATAAAGTCGTTACGGATAAGTATTAAAAAAACGGAAGTATGTAGTAGTGAAATATTTCCCCCGTGGCAATAATTAGTATCCTACGGAACAAATTGGTTCGTGATAACAGGTACTTAGGATTACGACTGTTCCTAAGAAATAAAAATTTTTTGTCGATTTAAATAAAAGATATTGCCCTACTTGTAGATGAAAAGATTCGTAGCCTCTAATTACCTGTAAACTTTCATGCCCTGATGATTTTATAGTAACTGGTTCCGTCAGCCCTAAGATCTTAAAAAGAAAGAAAAAAAAAACACTACCAAGGCTAAAGGGCTGCAAATTGCTATGTTGATCATTCCCCGCCAATCGTCTAACATACCAAATTACAACCCTCTAGCATCAGTCATTTTCATTTATTTGAGGTTAAAATTAGCCAGGTTAAAGTTTGCCATGGATCGTGCATCTGATAGCGCTATCCGAGGGTAATGGACGCACCATCACTCTATCGGATCTGGTGAGCGACTGAAGCGCCATCGGTCAAAGCTGATGGTTTTATACAGTATTATACGTTGAGTAGAAAACTCGATTGTGCCGAAGAAACTTCGGCGCACTCTTTACTTATAGTAGGTTACTTATCCTTGTGAAATGTGTATTTGTTATTAGGCAGGGACTTTATCCTGCTCAGAAATTAATGTTTTGGGGTTCACGCTAATTTTCGTACTTAGACTATACCACTATACAGACGTATAGACCACATAAATTGCCACATCAGAGCAACTATATAGTTGCTCACTAATAGATCATAAGCGCCTAACCTCAGTGGCGTGGTTGGTATGGTCTTTGCCTGCCACCTCGGTGGCCGAGAGTTCGATTCTCGGGCATTCCATTGAGGGGGTCAGAGATGAGTATTTCTGGTGATAGAAGTTCACTCTCGACGTGGTTCGTAAGTCACGTAAAGCCGTTGGTCCCGTTGCTGAATAACCACTGGTTCCATGCAACGTAAAAACACAATACAAACAAACAAACAAACTAATAGATCATATATTAGGTTTAGAAGGTATCAGATTTCTTGCATCTAATCCGTTTCAATTAGATTATACCGGAGAGTTGAATTAATATGCAGTTAAAACTCGTACATTGTACTTGTATTATTATTATTATTATTATTATTATTATTATTATTATTATTATTATTATTATTTTGAAATCGAAGCAATTGATGCACTTTATTGGTGCCTTTATTAGTAATATTACTTAGATCATCGTAAAATTGGAGAAACTTCTAAATGTTAAGGAAACTTATATTACGATAGAGTTATTACCAAGATTTGAGAAATTGACGAGTGAGTATTCATATGGTGAATTCAGGGTTACTTACAAATCTGCTGAAATAGGCTTTAAATTTAGGTCAATTAAGCTTTTTGAAAGAAAGATTGAGTAAACTTGCAAGGTCTAATGAATGATTACAGCTATTGAATAATAGAATTAGTAACTAGCTATAACGAAATCATTTGTTCACGTTGCAAATGTCGAAGTGTTTGGTCTTGCTTTCATGTGTGAATTCTTTTAGGTTATGTACGTAAGATATAGAAAAGTAGATTTCTCCTCAACGAAAAAAAAGGCTTGATCCGACCTCCAGCTTACACGGGGCGCGTGCTAAAATCTGTGGTCATATAGCGCATTGTTTCGACAACGAAAATTGAAATAAATACGCTATATTTTATTACAAATAAATGTTCTGTACTGTTTAATATGGACATTATTATTTTTTTTTTTAAATTTCCATTCTAATAAATAGATCAAATCATAACCATCCTATAAGCTATGTTTTTTTAGAAATAATTGTTCTGTACTGTTTAACATGCACATTATTTAGTTTCTACATTTTCATTCCAAAAAACAGATAAATCATAACTATCCTAAACTAAAATTCCTGTATCTTTAACTCAACACGAAACAACTTTTTCAGACCTTTTTACGCTTTTCCATAGGGCTTTTCTGACTCCCCAACAAGGTCAACAACAACAACAAAGTAGGTTTCTCTTCAATTTAAAAAAAATTGATCATCTTGTTAAGCTTTTTCCATAGGGCTTTCCTAACTGTCCAACAAGGACAACAACAACAACAACGTAGATTTCTCTTCAATTAAAAAAAAATTAAACATCTTGTTTAGCTTACCTTTGGTCTTGAACAGACGAGGGAAGGGAAAACAATAGATGAAAATAGAGAAACCAGGTCCTGTGTGTGAAGAGTTCATGTTGAATGTCCAAAAAGGGACAGTATGACTCCCAAACCTTCCGCTTCGCCGGAGACGGGTTTCAGGCCCCATGGTGGCCATTTGATGGGTGCACTAAAAACTAATTGAAATTTCCATTGGAATGGTGGACAGTACCCCCCCCCCCCCCCGCTCCCCCCCCCTACCCCCGCCCCGCCCCCACCCTCACCCCCCACCCTTTGGAACGGTACTGTGATTTCAAACACGTCAAATTGGTACTGGTCCCATTTCACGAAAACCCTGAAATTTAGATTTATATAGATAAAACAAACTGATTGAATTAGTTGATGCGCGGTAATCCCATAAGTGAACTCAGTTTAGTAAGGTTGCAAAGTTTCGTATTTTTGTAATGTTTAAATTTATCAGGATAATCATAATCATCGGTTGATCAGATAAAAAGTTGAATAAGTTGATGCGCGATAATCACATAAGTGAACTTAGTTTAGCAAGGTTATGAAGTTTCGTATTTTTGTAATGTTTACATTTATTAGGATAATCATCATCATAGGCTAATCAGTGTCCCAGGTTTACAAATCTAAACTATTTTTAGTTGTAAATTTCACACTCTTGGGAATTGAAATTTATATACTAGGTAAACAATGAAATAAATAAGTTGAAGGATGGTAATCGCACAATCTTATTTTATCATTCTTATACACAATAGTTTATTAAATTAAACTACTAATAATTGCAAATTTAAATTTCATATATGCAATGTAGAATAAGAAGGGATACCAGTCTTATTTTTCTTTATATATTATTTGAATGAGCTACCGACGATGTATTGTCTGCCAGTATGCCCGAACTACAATATTAAACTATAGTAATATAACTACATCTCCACCCCTTGTTAGTAATATTCGTGAAGTATGATTTGGTTAAAAAAAATTATAAAATAAAAAAAAATCATGAAATCAGGAAAACGGAGGTCAACCAAACGAAGGCATAGAATAAAGACATTACAAACTCACCTGTGTCACGCAAGTCAGCCCAATGAATACAGCAAGATTATACAGCAAGATTTTCAGGTACTTGCCTGTGGGTAGGGTATTTTGGCACCGTCCCCCCAACTCGGCAATAGCCCCTCCGAGGTTAAATTATTCGAAATTACAGTCATCCTGAACCAGTGGCACAATGGCGCCTGTTGCAGACTTGGGCGAAGTGGAGAACAAGTAAGGGAATATGTCCGAAAAGTATAAATAGCGACTGGGACTGCACCGTTGCCAATTTAATGGCGCTTCACACATACGCCAATGCATTTACAAACTGTTTCCATGAATTCTAGTTGTCCTAGTAATGCAATAATGATAGAATTGCTCTAATATGTATATATACTACAAATAGGTAGGCGAATTTCCCTTATTTCCACGATTTTGTGTAAGTTCTTATACCCAGTTTGGAGGGTAAACACATACCATTTGGCAACACTGCTTGGGAGGCCAATCAGTCATCTGCAACCGTCGCAATCATAAGAACGAACGTTAAGTGCCAACGTTATTCTGGAGTTTTGGGGATGTGGGGGAGAGAGGGGGGGGCGGGGGGGGGGGGGGATGGCTGGGAGTTTTCGTTCACGGTCCTGGCGTGTATTACGAAATTACAGCAATTGCGGGGACATACCTCATTCCTGTCAAGAGGTGTTTTTGGGCAGTTTGCCCCGTTACTTTCCATTTATTTATGATCCTGTGTATTTAATAATGTGCCTTAACATACGTGAAAATACTTGCCATATATACTACATGCAGACGCTGATTCATCGGAAAGGCAAATCCTTGCCTGCGAAAATTTGAAATACGATTTGGGAATGAATGCCGGTCCACACGTACGTACTATATTTATACCTACTTTGTGGGCGTCAAGAAATTTGTCGTCGCTTCAAATCTGCATCTTGACATTTTCATTTGCTGTTATGAAAATGTGAGATGTTAGGTTTTCTTTTGGATTAAAAACTTTCAAATATAAAAAGTTCTCCTAAGTTTTGTTCGCAAATATGATATAAACACGTGGGAATTTATATGTTATTTCGGAGGTATTCCACTTTTATTGTGTAGAATTATTCGGGTCTAAGAACGTGTGTTGATTTGAGGTGAAAATTTTGTTACTTGGCTGAATGTTGAATGCGGGGCTTAGATGTTTTAATTTAAGATGTTTTCTATATATGTATAATTTATATATATATATATATATATATTATATATTATATATATATATATATATATATATATATATATATATATATATATTACTACGAATATTTTTGAGTAAGGTTTCGTATATCTGTCTGTCTGTATACCCTCTGTCCATCGAAATTTTATTATTGTACTTCTCGATAAAATACCCTTTATTCCCCATTTATGACTAAACACGATTTTTAATTAGCTGGTCATATTTGCTCAGTTTTCTTTTTTTCTATAAGATCAAAATTCACCAGTTTATACTCACTTGAATTCAGTGCTTTGCTATTAGTTGAAAATAAATTTAGCCTTGCACTAGATTTAGCCAGTGGTTAGGAAC
The DNA here is from genome assembly GCF_015104395.2 of Macrobrachium nipponense. Lineage (NCBI taxonomy): Eukaryota > Metazoa > Arthropoda > Malacostraca > Decapoda > Palaemonidae > Macrobrachium > Macrobrachium nipponense. The sequence goes on along the minus strand of NC_061099.1, from coordinate 43,398,219 downwards.
TCGGATTGTTTGTTTGTTTGTTTTTTCATGAAGAAATACTTTTCATTGACTCACTTTTTTTCTTCGGTTTGATATGACGTTGTCTGTTCGTTACTTAATGATTTTGGTTTCATTATTGTGCTATATAACTTGCCAGTGACTGAAGTGTTTTTGGCTGACCTTATGTAACTTGATTTTCAGATATTCAGTTTTTCCACAAAGTCCCACTACCATTACAAGTATTTATTGCTCAGAATGGTACTGGGAGCTTTATTGACACCCTGTACTTTTATTTCATATCAATATATGGTCGATGCTACTTTTTAACTATTCAGTTGGTGGATTGTCACGCTGAGCTGCAATTGATCTCGAATAGCTTAAATTTTTAACCTAGATTTTATCTTGTAAGTTATTCCTTCCTCACATTTCATATTTGCTTAGATACCTTCAACTGTCCAAAAGTGATATTTCCGATTCTACAGAAACTGTTGTTCAAACAGAAACTGTTGTTCGGAATTGTTCTCCTCCTCCAGCAGAAGTTATGGAACGATTGACGTTGCACAAAATCTGCTGGAAAGTGAACGCAGTGATTCCCTGGAACAACTGGTGGACCAGGGGTTACTCTACTCCGCTTGTTTTGGCATCCGCCGATGGGAATACCGAGAGAAACTCTCCGAAATGGAAGGAAGGAAGGAAGGATAGAAGGGAAGAGCCAGTACAGTGAGATTGAGTGGAGAGTTTGGAAATCCTTCGTAGGAAGTTTCTGAAAGGCAGTTACATATATATATAGTATATATATATATTATATATATATATATATATATATATATATATATATATATATATATATACTATATATATAAAGGAGGCAAGTTTCGGTTCGGCTCTCCGTAGTGTGACTCGTTGAAGTGAAAAGTGAGTCAAAATGAATTTGAAGCGTCTCAGTGGCGTGGTTGGTATGGTCCTGACGAGCCACCTCGGTGGCCGCGAGTTCGATCCTCGTCCATTCCATTGAGGGGGTCAGAGATGTGTATTTCTGGTGATGGAGTTCACTCTCGACGTGGTTCGGAAGTCACGTAAAGCCGTTGGTCCCGTTGCTGAATAACCACAAGTTCCATGCAACGTAAAAACATCATGCAGACAAACAAACAAACAAACAAAGAAAAACGAATTTGAGCGAAAGTGCAAATAGTGGGGTGGGGGGGGGGGGGGGGGATCAGTAGTGGTATAACACATTATGATGTATTCAGACCATCGACAGATTGATTTTTAGATTTTTAATCCATTTTCTATTTTTTTTATCCCTGGGTTTAAATACTATTAATACGTCACTCCTGCGACTAAACGGCATTAGTTCCTCGTTGGACGAGTGGTTTTCGTGGTTGACTGACTACCAATCCGGTGGTCCGAAGTTCGATTCTCGGCTCGGCCAACGCGGAATCAGAGGAATTTATTTCTGGTGATAGAAATTCGTTTCTCGATATAATGTGGTTCGGATCCCACAGTAAGCTGTAGGTCCCGTTGCTAGGTGACCTATTGGTTCCTAGCCACGTAAAGATATCTAATTCTTCGGTCCAGCCCTAGGAGAGCTGTTAATCAGCTCAGTGGTCTGGTAAAATTAAGATATACTTGAGTTTTTTTTTAACCGCCGGCATTTCTTCTACGTTAATTCCCTGGAACTAAAACCCTAAACTTGTCGGTTAATTTGCGAGCATAGCTTGAGGAAGGGTTAATCCCCAGTTCCTATAATTGGGTTGTTGAGATCCCGTGTGTAATTTTCATTACTCTCGCTGCTTGCAAGCAAATGAATATCGGCATTCCACTGAGGTGTGAGAGTTGTGTATTTCTGGTGATAGAAGTTCACTCTCGACGTGGTTCGGAAGTCACGTAAAGCCGTTGGTCCTGTTGCTGAATAACCACTGGTTTTATGCGACGTAAAAATACCATACAAACAAACAAACAAGAAAAGAAATATCTCATGGTGTTAGTTAACGAAGGGAATAGAGATGCCAGAGGTTTCCAAGGATATCAAAGTCTTGGAGAAAGAGAGGCTTGGGTAGTGTCGGTTAGTGCCAAATATTTATTCTTCATTTCCATCGTATAGCATTTATGATGGATGGATAGCGAAGTTTTAATGCATATTTTTATCATTTTGTACGTGACTGGACGGGACGGCAGTCTAAACCCCAGCCCCACACCCCCTGTTCTATAAAAAAAAAAAAAAAAAAAAAAAAAAAAAATGACACTACCACCTTCCTCAACTTTCTTTAATGGCCATCTTGCGTCATCCTTAAGAAATGTTGTTCCGTGAAGCCAAGTTTCTTTTAGCTGAAAAAGCGAACGCCTGTCAGATATATTCAAGTCCTAGAAAAACAAATTACCATGAGCTGTTTCTTTCTTACTTATAAAATTTCTTTTACGTTCATGTCATTTTTTTGTGTATGTCAGTGATATTATTTGTAAAGAGTAAATAGCGATTTTTGTGATTAGGTTTTTTTGAGAAAGGATTTTTCTTAAGTTATTTGTTTTTCGTCAGTTTTCTAAAGGACTTAACTGAATGAGAATCTAGTAATTTTTGTCTTCTGTCTTTTTACATTCTTCTATTTATAGATGGCAATATGATTGAGTCCTTTCTATTACATTCTCCAATTTATAGAAGGCAATATAGTTAAGTCCTTTTTTATAACATTCTTCTATTTACAGATGGCAATGTAATTAAGTCCTTTTTCATTACAGCCTTATTTACAGATGGCAATGTTATTAACTCCTTCTTCATTACATTCTTTAGTTTACAGATGACAATATAATTAACTTTTTTTTTTTTTTTTTTTTTTTTTTTACATTCTTCAATTTACTGATAGCAATGTAATTAAGTCATTTTTTTACATTTTCAATTTACAGATGGCAATGTGATTAATTCCCTTTTCATTGCAATCTTCAATTTACTGATGGCAATATAGTTAAGTCCTTTTGTATTACATTCTTCAATTTACTCTACTGTATCTAGTGAGCGACTGAACCGCTACCGGTCACAGCTGTTGGTTTTATACAGCATTAGACGTTGTACAGAAAACTCCATTGCGCCGAAGAAACTTCGGCGCAATATTTACCTATTTCTTTTTACTTTGATACCGAGATTATAGATAAAGTCACAGGTGGGCCATTTTCATGTTTCTGAATTAGCAGAGAAATAAATTAACAATGTAAACAAACTTTCTTGAATATCCACCCAAATGCCACATGTGGCCACCAAGATTACAGCTAGAGATGTTAACCTAGTGAAGGAGGGAGGGAGGGAGGGAGGGAGGGAGGGGGAGGTGGTAGGGGTGATGAGGGAATGCTCATAGGGGGTTGAGGGGTTTCCTCAGGAAGTGCATAGTATCAAGCATTGTAGGTAGGGCTAAAGGGGAGAGATCTTCTGAAGGTTGTAGGGAGTTTCTGACCCTTCGCACGCTAAGTTTAAAGGAGAATTGCCTCTCTCTCTCTCTCTCTCTTTCTCTCTCTCTCTCTCTCTCTCTCCTCCTTTTTGAATTTCTCACCCTTTTAACTTTACAGTAGAGTTACTCTCTCTCTCTCTCTTCTCTCTCTCTCTCTCCTCCTCCTACTCCTCCTCCTCTCTCTCTCTCTCTCTCTCTCTCTCTCTCCTCCTTTTGAAGTTCTCACCCTTTTTAACTTTACAGATAGAGTTACTCTCTCTCTCTCTCTCTCTCTCTCTCTCTCTCTCTCTCTCTCTCCTCCTCTCCTCCAAAGTTCTCACAACTTTTACAACTTAACAGTAGAGTTATCTCTCTCTCTCTCTCTCTCTCTCTCTCTCTCTCTCTCGATTCTCCTAATATCATTTTAAAAATTGGCGGCCGTCCGATGCCTTTCAACTTGGCATTTGTTTCATCTGAAATGAAATGAGAGAAATCCCCCCCCCCCCCACCCCCCCACAACAACCACCCCCCCCCCCCCCCCCCCCCCCCCCCCCCCCCCCCCGACCCCCACCCCAAAAAAATAATAATAATGATAATAAAAAAAAAATAGAAGCAGAACAAAGCTGTGGCGCAAACAGGATATTTTAGTTCCAACATTATAATTAACACATTTTTTTTTTCAACTTTTTTGTTTCTTGTTTTTGTTCTAAGAGGTGCTTGCTTTAAAGGTGTTGTTTCGAGCGCAAATAGCGCATTGGGTGAGATAAACAATACATTTCTCTCCGTTAATGTGGAGGTTGAAAATAGCTTCGGTCGTAACATCACTCGCACGTCCCAACCACGTTTTTATATATATGAGCAAGGGACGCCTTCAAAGCTTTTAGACGCATGATTGATTATTCAGATTGCTTTTACCCAGAATTAGCCATAGTGATTGTAATGAGAAGTTTATTGGCGTTTTCGTATGATCCCGAATTCCAGGCTGAAGAAATGAAGAAATTAACCATACGTTTACTGATCTCTCACCTTTGAATGATTTCAGATACCTCATGTTGCAAGTGAGTTACTGTTCCACACAGAGAAAGGTTATACCATAAAGCAAACACACACGTCATTATGGATGTACCGGTAAATTTGAGGAGCTGCAGTACCTTGCGGTAAGATCTAAAAAAAAGGACAATTGAAATGCAAAAAGTTTAAGAATATCTTAGTTTAACAAGACCACTGAGCTGATTAACAGCTCTCTTAGGGCTGGCCCGAAGGATTAGATATTTTTACGTGGCTAGAACCAATTGGTTATCTAGCAACGGGACCTACAGCTTATTGTGGGATCCGAACCACATTATATAGAGAAATGAATTTCTAATCACCAGAAATGAATACATATGATTCCACGTTGGCAGAGCGGGGAATCGAACTCGCGACTACCGATTCGGTAGGCGAGTACGTAACCCACTCGTCCAATTTGAAATGTAGACCACTAGAATGCCGTCAGAGAAGAAATTAAAAGAGTAGGATAAGGCATGTTTCTTTGTCTAATGATCTTGATGGAATGGAGCATAGAAATTAGGCCAAATGCCAAGCACTGGAACCTATGAGGTCATGCAGCACTGAAAGGGAGGTTGAGAGTAAGAGGGTTTGAAAGGTGTAACAGGAGGAAAACCTCAAAGCAGTTACACTATGAAGCAATTCTTAGGAGAGGGTGGAAAGTCAGATGGAAAAGAGAGAATATGAACGGAGGTACAGCAAAAGACAAAGAACCTCAAGTAATGTTGAGATAGTAACCCACCTCTCAGTTGTTTAATGGGAGTCCTTTGGGAGTGGCGTTCGTTCCCTGTGCGTAAACTAGCCGGCCACTTACCGTCACCAAGTAATCGCCTTGACCATATATCCTAATTACTTCCAAGTGCATGGCTTTAACCTTAGTAATCTTTCATATGATCTTTTTATTTGACCTAATTATTTATTCCCTCTTGAATCTTAAAATGCCGCAGTGAAGATTAAGTAGTGCAAAGCAACATATAATATCTACGACTTTAATGTTGCCGAATTCAGCATATCTTTAATTATTATTATTATGTTCGACTGGGTGGTATTTATAGTGGTGGGGTTCCGGGTTGCATCCTGCCATCCTTAGGGAGTCCATCCCACTTTCTTACTATGTGGGCGGCCGTTTCTAGGATCCACCACTATTCCTGCATGAGTCCTGGGAAGCTACTGTTCAGTCTCTAGTTTTTTACTAGATTTCCTTTTTCAGGGATCTTGGGATCGTGCCATAGTGCTCCTATGATTATGGGTACGGATTTCCACTGGCATTTCACTCCGAGCAAAAAAAGAAAAAAAAAATCCCATATCCCTTCTTAGTTTTCTATTTTCAGATCTTGGATACTTATCCATTGTTTTTTCCCCTCGTCTTTTCTCTTCAACTCCTGTTGTCCCATGGGTATTGCGGATCATCGAATGATTGATACTTATTTCCTTCTTGAACTTTTGTCCAATCAATGCTCACGTCTTGGTCTAGTTTGCACGGTATCCACCCGTATCTGTGTTCTGATACCATAGTTCCCAGAAGGATCTTTTGCGTGGGGGGGGGGGGGGGGGATCGGTTTCTATCACTCGCCAACCCATTCCAGGTTGGTTCTCAGTAACCACTTATTTTACTGCCCAAGGTAGCTGATGTTTTCTTGCACAGGCCCTCCAGTGGATGGCTTTTGTCACTGAATCATGCCTCTTTTTTGGTTACTGGTTCTTTGTGCAAGTGCCGGGCATTCGCTTGCTCAATGTGGTTTTATGGTTTGCATTTTTTTTCGTATTGCACTTCCTTGACCAATATGGGGAGAGATGTGTTTATTTCCAGTCTTCTATCGTTCTTTGGACATAATCTGGTTCTTAGGGCCTGATTTTGTGCCGCTGTTATCATTCCTTCAGTTTTTCCTTCTTTAGCTCGTCCCCCTCTGTAGCCATTGCCATCGGTGTCATCGCTGGCTAGTTTTTCTTTAAGTCTGGTATCAATGTATTGTCCGTGCATTGCGGTTTTTTGTTTTGCAGTCCTCTGTTCTGTTTGGTCACTTCTCCCTGTCTCTATATATTTCTGGGTCTTTCGTCTACTTTTTATTTAGTCCTTCGTTCCCAATGCACTCTTTAGCCACTCGTCTTCACCCTGGTTTTCAGAATATTGCCCCAGTGCTCTTGTTCTCGATGTTGGAACTACATCGGCCTGTCCGTATTTGCTCTTGGGTGGTAGTGCTTTGTGTATTGTCAGATGTTTTTCCAGGTTTTCTGATCTTAGCTGCGGAGTTCTGCCTTCGTCCATTCCATTTCCACTATTCCCCTGGCGCAGCAATATTGATTACTGGGCACTGCCCATGCTGTTTAATGGCCTTTTAATCATATTTCCGGCGTTGAGTTTTGACTTGAGGTATCGCCTTGAGTCTCGCATATATTCTTTCCTGATAGTGTCCCTTCATCCTCTTGGTGTTTTTATAATCCCCTCCTTGCCATTATTTCCCAGGTATTTGTATACACCAGTCAACATTCTATGTGGTTTGATGTTGCTCCCATCTATCTTGGTTGCTTTATTTATTCCCTTCAGTTTCTCGTTACTTTGGCTTTTTGGTATGTTGGACTAAGGGCCATTTTCTTTTTATTAATTGATTATTATTATTATTATTATCTTTTTTTTTTTCGCTTAGATCCACAGTCCTCCAATTAGACTGAGGTTGGTATTTTATAGTGTGGGGTTTTCCGGCCGGTTGCAGCTCCTGCCTCCGTTAGGAGTCCATCACCCTCTTCTACTATGCGTGCCGTTTCTTTCCTAGGAATCACACTCTTCTGCATGAGTCCCTGGAGCTAACTTCAGTCTCTTAGTTTTTCCTAGATTCCCTTTTCAGGGATCTTGGGATCGTGCCTAGTGCTACCTATGATGATGGGTACGATTTCCAACTGGCATATTCCCAATATCCTTCCTTATTTCTAATTTTTCACAGATCTTTGCATACTTATCCCAATTTTTTAAAACCTCTCTTTCTTCAACAACTCTGGTGTCCGATGGTATTGCGACATCAAAATGAGTAATACTTGCTTCTTTTGAACCTTGTCAAATCCAAACCGTCCACTCTGGTCTGTTTTTGCACGTATCACACCCTATCCGTTCTGATACCATAGTCCCAGAGGATCTTTGCCTGATCGTTTTTCTATCACGCCCTCAAGGTTGGTTGGGGCCTCGTACCACTTATTACTCGCAAGGTAGCTGATGTTTCGTTGCACCAGGCTCCCAGTGGAGGGCTTTTGCTAACTGAATCATGCCTCTTTTTTCTACTGGTTTCTGTGGCAACATGGACGGGCATTCACTTGCTATGTTGGTTTATGGTTTTCACTTTTCGTATTGCACTTCCATAACATATGGAGAGATGCTTATTTTTCCGATCTATCGGTACTTTGAACAATATCTGGTTTCTTAGGGGCCTGATCTGTGCCGCTGTTATCATTTCCTTCAGTTTCCTTCGTTGAGCTCTCCCCTCTGTAGGCCATTTGCCAATTGTCATTAGCTGGCTAGTTCTTTTAGTTGTCTCCTGTTCCAGGTTTTGTTCCCGTGCATTGGTTTGTTGTTGCCAGGGGTTCCTTCTTCATTTCTTTCTTCTTTTCTACCTGTCTCTGTATTTATTTTCTGGGTCCTTTCGTTCTGCCTTTTATTAGTCCTTCTTTCCCCATGCACTCTTTAGCCACTCGTCTTCACTGGTTTTCCAGATATTGCACCCCAGTGGCTCGTGTTTTCGATGGTTGACGCCAGTCCATGCTATACTTAGTAGTCGCCTCTCCCTCCTTCCCTTTCGTGTTTATGTATAGTTCCTGGTCCCGTATTTGCTCTTGGGGTTAGTAGTGCTTTGTTTGGGTTATGGTTTCCATATGTTTTTCCTGGTTTGAAAAAATTGATCTTATGCTGGCGGGAGTTCTGGCCTTCGTACCATTGCCACTATTCCCTGAGCTGTATCTGAATTACTTGGGCACTGCCCATGTGTTTATGGCTTTTATCAATTTATTTCCGGCGTTGAGTTTTGACTTGAAGTATCGCCTTGAGTCTTCTGCAGTATATTATTTCCTGATCGTGTCCGTTCATCTCGTCTTCTTGGTTTGTTTTATAGCTCCTCCTTCCATTATTGCCCAGGTATTTTGTAAATCCTGTCTATCTATTTGTGTTTTGAATGTTGCTCCCATATGGTAGCTTTATCCCTTCAGTTCTCGTTACTTTGACCTTTTTGTATGTTGACTTAGGTGCATTTTTTTCTATTCCAAACTCCCCATCCTGATGTCAACACCCCGAATACAATCCTTGACAGTCTGGGATTAGGGAATCTATTTCCTTGATGCTCGTTACCATACAGATTAATGTCGTCCCATGAAACATCAGAATGGTTAACTTCTGTTGCCGTACTTTTCTTGAGTTGGGTACCCGGCATCCATCCATTCTGTTTTTTTATTAGTTACTTTTTGTCATGGGAAATCATGGCTACTACGAAGAGTAGTGGGGACAGTGAGTTGCCCTTGGGGGGGAAAGATCCCTGCTCCTGATATTTAACCTTATGCCTTAGTCGTTATTCCAGAGACTTGTAAGTATTGTATTCAGTTGCGCATGTTGTATTTTTGAGGAAGCTGGATGGTATTTTTCCTCTGCCCCATATATTTCAGGCATTATTGATTAGCCATGTTGTTGTGGTTATTCATGTCGAAGGCTTTCTTATAGTCCTATCCATGGCCACGCTTAGGTTGGTTTTCCTTCTCCTACTGTTCTTCATTACCATTTTGTCTATCAGTGGAGCTGGTCTTTGGTTGCCCCATACACTTTACCTTCTGCAGGCCTTTCTGTTTTGGGGGATGGGGGAGGTTTGTCTTTCCTTTCCCTAGGTAGTTTGTATAGCCTTTCACTGGATGAAGACCTGTTAGTAACTTTCCAATATTGGTAGGCAAGGTGATAGGCTCCTTGTAGTTACTGGCTATTATTTCCCTTACTCTTGGTCTTTTGTACTAAGGATGTTCTCCTGTTGGTCATACCATATTTGGTGCTTGGTGAATATTTGGAGATACCCAATGATGGAGTTGTTCATTGCTATTTCGTGGGTGTAGGGACTTTGAAGTTTTTTTCCAGCCAGTATCCATGGACTTAATCGGGACCTCCTGGGGCTTTTTCCAGTTGGGCATTTTCTTTAGTTGGTTGGTGTCTCTGACTGTTTGTCCTGTCCCCGTGATGTCTGTGAATCCTTTGTTTTTAATTCTCCCTGTTTCTTCTTCCTTGACTATTGCTGAGGAGCCATGGTTGCATGTTTGTTTTGTTGTTTGATAACCGGATTGCGCCATATGTTGTTTTTCCCAGAGATCTTCTTGACTTGGTTCGGCTTCAAGGAATTTCTGGGTGGGTTGTTCTTCGCCCCTCGTTAGTTGGCGGTGTATAGTTCTTTTCCTGGTTGGTTCCGAATAGTTTTGTTCTGTTGGTAATCCCTTATTCCTGTTCATGTACCGTTTGGATCTATGTGCTTTTGGCAGGGCCTTAAGCTCCCTGTTTTACATCTTCTATTGTGTTGTTTAAATCCCCTCTCTTGTACTTTGTATTTCTCGTTGAGTTCCTTCTTGTTTTCTTGCTTCTTAGCCTTTTTTCTGCCATCTCTTACAGTTTACTCAAGTCAGATCTCATCACCATGATCTGCTTTTCCAGGCGCCTTTTCCAAGGAGGTTGCTGTTTTGGTTTCTGTTGGGTTGGTTGTGTTGGTGGTGTTGGTGTTCGAATTCCCATCAGTTCTGCTACTAATCTTGCTCCTGCATATGTCAAGTTATTTGTTTCTGTGATACTGGTGGTCTGTATTATGCCCAGTATTTCATTTACCTTCACTTGTTTTCTCCCTTAATTTCTTGGTGTTGTAGGCTTTCTATGGAGGGGATCTTTGTTCTCTCTGTATCTGGCTCCATCCATTGTCTAGTCTTTCTACCCATTCCGTCCTCTCTGTTATTCGTCGTGTTTCTTCGTGTGTCGTTGTTTGATACTTCATCCTCCCTGTCGTCTTCTGTGGCATCGTCTCTCAGTTCGTCTTCGTGTAATTCGTAGTCGTGTGACATTTCCCTTTCCAGTTCTTCTCTTTCTGCTGGGGAGAGCCAGTTCTTTTTCTTTATGTTCCTTACTTGGTCTGCCAGCCTCTGCTCTGTTTGGGGGGTGTTATTCCTCTCATTCCAGATGTTGACCAATCTTCTTCTATATCCTCTTTCCGTCGGGTTGCTTCTAATGTAGCATCTCCATATTTCCTTATTTTCTTCTCTTGTCCACTTCTTCCTTTTTGCCTCTGTAGCTCCAATCTCAGGCTGTTGATTATTGTCGTTGTGGTGATCAGTTGCTGGATGACGACCTCCAAGTACTGACCGTCTTCTTCCCTCATTGGGTTGAATACCTGGTTGCCGGACGAAGCTCCTCTGTTGCCAGAGGTTCCATTTACGTCATTGTCGTTTAATCCTTTATTTCTTTCCATCATTATTATTATTATTATTATTATTATTATTATTATTATTATTATTATATTATTATTATTCCCAAGGGATTCTTCACTTTAATGTTGTCGACGTCATTATAGCTTTAATTATTATTATTATTATTCCCAATGGATTTTTCACATAGTTTTCCGTTCCAAATACGTTTTCCATTCCAAGTACGTTTCTCGAGGAAGGAATCAAGACAGGATGACAATATATTCTGGAATATAATATATATATACTGGTTGAGCTGCCCTTCCAGTGGCTAAGAGCAGTAACTTGACCGGAGTCGGTCACGGATAGAAAATACAAGTTTTATTCTACGCAAATCTTTTGCAGAATCTAACAACAGAACTCCTTCCTAAGCTCTGCTTCTTCTTCTTCTTCTTCTTCTCCTCCCCTCCCAGGCGAAATAATATCCGTGCGCGTTTTCTTTCTTTGTTTTCCAAAAACGTCCTCTTTTAAAAAACGGGTTTTTTTTAAAAACTTTTTTTAACTTTCTTTTTTTTCAAAAACGTTCTTTTTTCAGAAACGTTTTCTTTTTCAAAAAGTTCTGTTTTTCAAAATCGTTCTTTTTTCAAAAAAAGTTTACTTTTCAAAAACGTTATTTTTAAAAAGTCCTTTTTTTTCAAAAACGTTCTTTTTTCACAAACTTTCTTTTTTCAAAAAACGTTCTTTTTGTCAAATACGATTTCTTTTTCAAAAAGTTTTTTCAAAAACGTTCTTTTTCAAAAACTTTATTTTCAAAAACGCTCTTTTTAAAAAAGTTCTTTTTTTCAAAAACGTTCTTTTTTGAAAACGTTCCTTTTCAAAAGAGTTCATTATTCAAAAACGTTCTTTTTTCAAAAACGTTCTATTTTCCAAAAACGTTCTTTCTTTAAAAAAAAACAAAAAAAAAGCTCAAAAGGCGAAAGGAATCCAGACTGATTTGGAAGAGATCAAAACTTTTTCTATTGTTTTTCCATTATTTTTAGTATTGATGACTTTCAGATAATTCCGTTTTATAGGCGTCCTTATAACTTTCCTGATATCTTATCTGTCCTAAATCAGAGTTTTCTTGGCAGTTTCCCATCCGAATGGCAAACCAACTTTTTTTTTTTTGTTTTTTTTTTTTTTTTTTTTTTTTTGTAGAGCCGCGTGATGGAGAGGATTTTTATTTCTTTCTCAAATTTTCCTTACTACACATTTTCCTTACTATCATGACATGCCGGTTCATTATATTATTATTATTATTATTATTATTATTATTTTAGCGTGATAGAGATGATTTTTTATTTTTTTCTCAATTTTGTTTTCCTTACACTATCAAAACATTTCAGGTCTTTATTATTATTATTATATTATTTTTTTATTTATTATTATTATTATTATTCTTATTATTATTATTATTATTAGTGATAGAGGCTATTTTTATTTTTTTTTTCTCAAACTTTCCTTACTATATCATGACATTTCATTTCTGGTTATTATTATTATTATTATTATTATTTTTTTTTTTTTTTTTTTTTTTTTTTTTTTTTTTTTTTTTTTTTTTTTTTTTTTTTTTTTTTTTTTTTTTTTTTTTTTTTTTTTTTTTTTTTTTGCTCTATCACAGTCCTCCAATTCGACTGGGTGGTATTTATAGTGTGGGGTTCCGGGTTGCATCTGCCTCCTTAGGAGTCCATCACTTTTCTTACTATGTGTGCCGTTTCTAGGATCACACTTTCTGCATGAGGCCCGAGCTACTTCAGCCTCTAGTTTTTCCAGATTCCTTTTCAAGGGATCTTGGATCGTGCCTAGTGCTCCTATGATTATGGGTACGATTTCCACTGGCATATCCCATATCCTTCTTATTTCTATTTTCAGATCTTGATACTTATCCATTTTTTTTTTTTTTCCCTCTCTTTCTCTTCAACTCTGGTGTCCCATGGTATAGCGACATCAATGAGTGATACTTTCTTCTTGACTTTGTCAATCAACGTCACGTCTGGTCTGTTTGCACGTATCACCCTATCCGTTTCTGATACCATAGTCCCAGAGGATCTGCCTGATCGTTTTCTATCACTCCCTCAGGTTGGTGCTCGTACCACTTATTACTGCAAGGTAGCTGATGTTTCTTGCACAGGCTCCAGTGGAGGGCTTTTGCCACTGAATCATGCCTCTTTTTGTACTGGTTCTGTGCAAGTGCCGGGCATTCACTTGCTATGTGGTTTATGGTTTCATTTTTCGTATTGCACTTCCTACATATGGGAGAGATGTTATTTCCGTCTATCATACTTTGAACATATCTGGTTCTTAGGGCCTGATCTTGTGCCGCTGTTATCATTCCTTCAGTTTCCTTCTTAGCTCTCCCCTCTGTAGCCATTGCCAATTGTCATCGCTGGCTAGTTCTTTGAGTCTGTCTCATGTATTGTCCGTGCATTGGTTTGTTGTGCCAGTCCTCTGTTCTTTCTGTCTCCTCCTGTCTCTGTATATTTCTGGGTCTTCATCTACTTTTATTAGTCCTTCTTCCCATGCACTCTTTAGCCATCGTCTTCACTGGTTTTCAGATATTGCCCCAGTGCTCTGTTTTCAATGTTGACGCAGTCCTCTATACTTAGTAGTCCTCTCCCTCCTTCCTTTCGTGTTATGTATAGTCTGTCCGATATTTGCTCTTGGGTTGTATGCTTTGTGTATTGTCATTTGTTTCCTGGTTTTCTGATCTATGCTGCGGAGTTCTGCCTTCGTCCATTCCACTATTTCCTGCGCTTTATCTGATTACTGGCACTGCCCATGTGTTATGGCTTTTATCATATTTCCGGCGTTGAGTTTTGACTTGAGTATCGCCTTGAGCTCTGCATATATTCTTTCCTGATCGTGTCCTTCATCTCTGTTGTTTTATATCTCCTCCTTCCATTATTCCCAGGTATTTGTATCCTGTCTCATCTATGTGTTTGATGTTGCTCCCATCTGGTAGCTTTATCCCTTCAGTTCTCGTTACTTTGCCTGTAGTTTGACTAAGGCGCATTTTTCTATTCCAAACTCCATCCTGATGTCCCCAGATACAATCCTTACAGTCTGGATTAGGGTATCTATTTCCTTGATGCTCTTACCATACAGCTTGATGTCGTCCATGAACATCAGATGGTTGATTTTGTTGCCTCTTTTCTTGAGTTGGTACCCGGCATCCATCTTCTGTAGCACTTTTGTCATGGGAATCATGGCTACTATGAAGAGTATGGGGACAGTGAGTCGCCCTGGAAGATCCCTCTCCTGATATTAACCTCTGCTAGTCTTTATTCCAGAGCTTGTAAGTATTGTATTCCAGTTGCGCATTGTATTTTTGAGGAAGCTGATGGTATTTTCCTCTGCCCCATATATTTTCAGGCATTCTATTAGCCATGTGGTGGTTATCATGTCGAAGGCTTTCTTATAGTCTATCCATGCCATGCTTAGGTTGGTTTTCCTTCTCCTACTGTTCTTCATTACCATTTTGTCTATCAGGAGCTGGTCTTTTGTGCCCCTACACCTTCCTGCTGCAGCCTTTCTGTTGGTGGGGGAGGTGTTTGTCTCCTCTAGGTAGTTGTATAGCCTTTCACTGATGATACCTGTTAGTAACTTCCACATTATTGGTAGGCAGGTGATAGGCCTGTAGTTACTGGCTATATTTCCCTTACTCTTGTCTTTTTGTACTAAGGATGTTCTTCCTGTGGTCATCCATTTGGGTGCTTGGTGATTTGAGATACAATGCTGGAGTTGTTCTGCTATTCGTGGGTGTAGGGCCTGAAGTTTGAGCCAGTATCCATGGACTTCATCGGGACCTGGGGCTTTCCAGTTGGGCATTTTCTTTAGTTGGTGTCTGACTGTGTCTGTCGTGATGTCTGTGAATCTTTGTTTTTTTTATTCTCCCTGTTTCTTCTTCCTTGACTTGCTGGAGCCATGTTGCATGTTTGTTGTGTGATACCGGATTGCTCCATATGTGTTTTCCCAGAGTCTCTTACTTGGTTCGGCTTCAGGAATTTCTGGGGTGGTGTGCTTCCCCTCTTAGTTGGCTGTATAGTCTTTCTGGTTGTTCCGAATATTTGTTCTGTTGGTATCCCTTATTCCTGTTCATGTACCGTTGGATCTTGTGTGCTTTGGCCTTAAGCCTCTGTTTTACATCTTTCTATTGTGTTGTTTAGTCCCTCTCTTGTACTTTGTATTTCTCGTTGAGTTCCTCCCTTGTTTTCTTGCTTCTTAGCCTTTTTTCTGCCATCTCTTCAGTTTACTCAAGTCAGATCTCATCACCATGATTTGCTTTTCAGGCGCCTTTTTTTTTCCAAGGAGGTTGCTGTTTTGGTTTCTGTTGGGTTGGTTGTGACGGTGGTGTTGTGTTCGAATCCCCATCAGTTCTGCTACTAATCTTGCTCCTGCATATGTCAAGTTTATTTGTTTCTGTGATACTGGTGGTGTGTATTAGGCCCATTATTTCATTGACCTCACTTGTTTTCTCCCTTAATTTCTTGGTGTTGTAGGCTTTCATGGAGGGGATCTTTGTTCTCTCTGTATCTGGTTCCATCCATTGTCTAATCTTTTCTACCCATTCCGTCCTCTCTGTTACTTCGTCGGTGTTTCTTCGTGTGTCGTTGTTTGATACCTCATCCTCCCTGTCGTCTTCTGTGGCATCGTCTCTCAGTTCGTCTTCGTGTAATTCGTTGTCGTGTGACATTCCCTTTCCAGTTCTTCTCTTTCTGTTGGGGAGAGCCAGTTCTTTTTCTTTATGTTCCTTACTTGGTCTGCCAGCCTCTGCTCTGTTTGGGGGGTGTTATTCCTCTCATTCCAGATGTTTACCAATCTTCTTCTATATCCTCTCTCCGTCGGGTTGCTTCTGATGTAGCATCTCCATATTTCCTTATTTCTTCTCTTGTCCATTTCTTCCTTTTTGCCTCTGTAGCTCCAATCTCAGGCTGTTGATACTGTCGTTGTGGTGTCACAGTTTGCTGGATGACGACCTCCAAGTACCTGACCGTCTTCCCCTACAATTGGGTTGAATACCTGGTTGCCGGACGAAGCTCCTCTGTTGCCAGAGATTCCATTTACGTCGTTGTCGTTTATTCCTTCATTTCTTTCCATCATTGCTGAGTTTTGCTATTTAACCCATAGCTGGACCCTACCCCATCAGGGATAGGTACTCATTTACAGCTGAGTAGACTGAGGAAATTATGGTAAAGATCCTTTCCCAAGGAATCAACGCCGAGGAGAGCGGTCACCCATCCAACGACTGACCAGCCCCAATGTTGCTTAACTTGACTTAAGTCTATTGACGACCTAGCCCACTCCTCCACGGCGCCCACACATTATTATTATTATTATTATTATTATTATTATTATTATTATTATTATTATTATTATAAACCCAAACAAAAACTTCTTTCAGTTTTCCTTCCTGAAAATTGAAAAGAAACCCACCAAAACCACTATGTAACTTGTTTCTTCTAAGTATTTACATTTAGCTTTACTACACACTCGAGTACTTTCAGGCCCTATCTGTGGCACCCATTTTCAAGAGATGTTTGGGATGTTAGCCTGGGTCAAGGCCCAGCAGTCTTCTGGAACTTCTTCTCGTTGAGCTGTCATTTATGTGATGGCTCTCTACATTTGCTCTCTAAAAAATTCTTCTAGCTTTGTTGATGCCCTTTTTCTGAACCATTCCGGGCACTCAACAAAGCTAGAAAATTTTGTACAGAGCAAATGTAGAGAGTACATGGAATAAAGAAAACAAGAAAATAGTTGCCCTCCATTTTATGCCTAAAAATGAAACAAATCACTTCAAAAATGAAATAAAGTAAAATATAATTTGTATATACCTTTGATAATACCGTCAAAAACAAAGTATGTAAAAATAAATTGGAAGGAGAAGACAGTAATACAGATGATGTAGCGGGGGGGTATACATAATCAATTGCAACAATTGTGGAGACAGATATGTAGGGAATCAGGAAGGGGAATAAGGACTAGAAATCCAAGAACATAGAAGGGCAGTACAGCTTAACTCTCAGGGGAGTGCTATAGCTAAACATTGTTGGGAAAATGACCATACGATGGATTTCAAAAACAGTAGGCTTATATACAAAAGCAAACAAATTAGTCACAGGAGGGTAGTAGAAGGTGCACTCATAGAGAGATTGAAGTAATAGAGGAAACAAAGGTTTTACCTCAGAAGATCCCATAAGCCGAGCTTTGATATTAAAAGAAGCTAAGATTGACCCTGTTGACCTGGAGATTAGGTTTCCTACCCAACAGACTTTGGTGACCACACCCTTACCTCAAGTATTATCCCATTGACCATCAGCTCAGGATATCAGAGCGACAAGAGGGGATTGGCAACTCTCAAGGAAACCAGAACAGCATCACATAAATGACAGCTCAACGAGAATAAGTTCCAGAAGACTGCTGGGCCTTGGACCCAGCCTGAACATCCCAAACACAAACTCTCTTGAAAATGGGCCACAGATAGGCCGTGAAAGTACTCGAGTGTGGGAGTAAAACTTAAATGTAAATACTAGAAGTAAACAAGTTACAAAGTGATTTTGTGGGTTTTCTTTTTCATTATTATTATTATTATTATTATTATTATTATTATTATTATTATTATATTATTATTATTATTATTATATTTTAGTGCTTGGACACGATTTTTATTTTTTTTAATTTTTTTTACTATATCTGACATCACAGTTCGTTTATAATTTTTATTATTAGTTTATTATTTATTATATTATTATTATTATTATTATTATTATTTTATGATAGAGAGATTTTATTTTTTTCTTGTTCATTATTATATCATGACATTTCAGTTCTTATTTTATTATTATTATTATTATTATTATTTATTATTATTATTATTTATTATTATTATTATTATTATTATTTGTTGAATAAATTTCTGCATTATGCGAGTTGATTTTATTCTGATTTTTTCTAAATTTTTCCTTATTATTCGTTTTTCATGCACGCAATATTGGTAAGTTGGTGGCCAATGTTCATATTTTCGCTTACTCGGGGAGTAAGCCTACAGACTACTTTGTTTTGTTGTTGTTGTGGCGAGGGATGGGGGGAGCGGGGTAGGAAATGTCTAAAAAGAGTCTGAAAAGTTTTTTTTGCGCGTTGGTTTAAAGATACAGGAATTTTAGAATGGGATATTTACGATTTATTTTATCGAATGAAAATATAAAAAAAATTAATAATGTGAATGTGAAACAATACGGAAAAATTATTTCTAATATATATATATATATATTAATTATTAAAAATAACAAATTAATATATATATAATATAATATATATATATATATATATATATTATTTTATTTTATTTTTTCATTTTCGTTGGTGAAACAACGGGCTATCTGTCCGTAGATTTGAGCACGTTTTATTCTATTTGATGTACTGAATTCAGAGGCTATATTCTGACCAGTTATTTTGCACCTCCATTTGTGACTAAGAATATACGAACGTGTTTAATTTTTGTCCTTTTTAAAAATGGACATTGTTAATTCGTATAGGTAACTGAAACAAAAGTTTGGAAGGGTAAAAGATGGCTCTATGCAACAACAGAAGTTGGAGTGTATGAATGCATTGTCCATTCGGCAATATTTGGTGGATGGGAAGCGCGAATGCGGAATACAGAAAAAGACATATACAAAAATGGAAGCTGTTGGGACGAATGTTTTTGCCTAGTATTTGTAGGGCAGGACAGATTGAAATGGTAAGAAATGTAGGTACACGTATGGCGTAAAAAAAAAATAAATAAATAAAAGATAGGATAGGTCAAAAGACGGATCGCTGCGTTGAGGGGTTTTGGTCAGGTGGATGAAAAATTGGTTTGGTTTGCAAGTTTTTAGAGGAACGACGAGAGAAAGGCCAATTCATATGGGTCAATAGAGCTTAGTGTATAACGCCAATGTGCTTGTAGAGGTAGTTGGCGTTCATGACACAATATTGATGAGCTCCCTGCGTAGTTAAATGAACTGGCTGGCGTCGTGGAAGCAGAAACCAGAATTTAAAGAATGACAAGATAGAAAAGTTCCTTAAATTAATAATAATATATATTATTATATATATATATATTATTATAATATATTATAACCTATATATATTATATAGTATATATATTATATATATATATATATATATAATATATATATATATATATATATATTTATATATATATATATATATATATATAGTAAAAAAAAAAGTTATTATTATATTAAGTTAAAAAAAAAAAAAACCAAAAAAAAGTCCTCGGCCAGACGTGTAAGACCTGAGAGTTGGCTCTGTGGTCTGGTAAAACTATCATATAATAATAATAATAATAATAATAATAATAATAATAATAATAATAATAATAATAATCTGCAAGATGGGAGGGCCCCATTGATTCAGCATGTAAGGATGAACATGTCAGCCACTATAGCTGGTTCACTTAAGGTAGATTCTTGGGTGAGCCCTATGCCTATTATATGCCTATTAGACGTTTGTTTGGCGGCCGCCGATTGGCTGGGACCTGCCTCCCTTCCGATACCAGCCAATCAGCGGCCGCCAAACAAACGTCTCGTAAGCATAGAGCTCATCCAAGAATCCACCTTAAGTGAACCAGCTATAGTGCATCCACAGTACTTTAGTAAGAACTGACTGAAGTACGCTGTTGAATTTTGCCCTTTCTTAACGTTATTGTTTCTCAGACAGATGACAATTGAAGGACATAGGTTTACGCAAGAAGACTAATCTTCTCCGTTCCCTCTACGTAGAATTTTTAAGAAAATAACCACTAAAGCTTTTGCAAGCGGACCTTTAATTCACTGTTCCTCTTGGCAGATATTGGACCATATCTCCCACATCTTGATCCATAATGGGTAGTAGCCCCTCAGTGGCGTGATCGGTATGGTCTTGACCTGCCACCTCTCCCACATGTTGATCCATAGTAGCGCCTCCTCAGTGGCGTGATCGGTATGGTCTTGACTTGCTATCTCGGTGGCCGCGAGTACGATTCTCGGGCATTCCACTGAGGGGTGAGAGATGTGTATTTCTGGTGGTAGAAGTTCACTCTCGCTCTACGTGTTTCGGAAGCCACGTAAAGCCGTAGGTCCCATTGCTGAATAACCACTGGTTCCATGCAACGTAAAAACACCATACAAACAAACATAAAGAAACAGGTCAGCTAGAAACACATCATGCTGTGGTATTAAGGCAATGATATATTTTAAAAGTTTCTGACGCCGATACTCATATGCTAAGGGACTATTAATCAATATACTATCTTAACAGGCGAAGCAACAACGTGATCATGAAGAATAGCCCCAGCGCCATTATTAAAGTGGATCTTTTGAAACAGACCAACGTAGTATTCCTATTCAAATGCCCCCGAGATGTATACTAGTATTGCGCCATTCCTGTTTTTTTTTTTTTTTTTTTTTGTTTTTTTTTTTTTTTTTTTTTTTTTTGTGGGGGGGGGGGGGGGAGCCACATGCCCTTAGGTTTCTTCTTCTCTCACCCTTTAAAACATTCTGTACTCACAGTTTTCCTTCCGGCGCTGAATGACCTCAAAGATCCCATCGCTTGACCTTTAACCTAAATTTTACATTCAATTCCCAATGGGTACCCACTATAGTAGATTCACATCAACCGTGCATCTGATATCTAGGCCAGTCCCTTACGACGCTCCTGATTGGCTGTTGATAAGCTAATCACAGGGCTGGAAACTCTCAGTCTTTCTCGAGAGTTCACATAGGCAGGATGTATGTTCCACCTCTCCTGAGGGATACGTCTTTCAAAGTATCCCTCAGGAGTGGTGGAACATACATCCTGCCTATGTAAACTCTCGAGTGACTGAGAGTTTCCAGCCCTGTGACTGGCTTATCAACAGCGTTGTAGGGGACTGGCCTAGACATCAGATGCACGGTTGATGTGAATCTACTTTATTATGCTTTTTCTGACAGGTAGTCACTTGTGGTCGTACTTTTAATTGGTATAAATTCCAGATACGCAATATTCATCCAAAGCTTGTATCTTGAGTTATCAAGAAGAGAAACTTACAGCTCTCTTGACGACGAATAGTCCTTCGTTGGACGAGTGGGTTACGTGCTCGCCTACGGATTCGGTAGTCGCGAGTTCGATTCCCCCCTCTGCCAATGTGGAATCAGGGGAATTTATTTCTGGTGCTTAGACATTCATTTCTCGATATAATGTGGTTCGGATCCCACAATAAGCTGTAGGGCCCGTTGCTAAGTAACCAGTTGGTTCCTAGCCACGTGAAAATATCTCATCCTTCGGTGGGTCAGCCCTAGGAGAGCTGTTAACCAGCTCAGCGGTCTGGTTAAACTAAGAATTACGTGACATTGAACGATGTATACAAAACCGTATACAGAAAGTATCCATACTCTACTCTGTGAAAGATGGTAAGGAAGACCCGGAGAGAGAGAGAGAGAGAGAGAGAGAGAGAGAGAGAGAGAGAGAATCGTAAGGTACTCTGTGTTAGCCTTCAATCCAAACTCGTATAATCTATCACTACTGCACACATGTCATAACTATTAATTGTAAAATAATATAAAGTATACTGACAGCTATTGATTACTGCTGCCAGTCTGTATATGAATTATAATAAGTGATCAACAACATGGCAATTTGACTGATATTGCTGTCAGACACTAAATCAATTGAACATAACCAAGTCGTATATACAGTACATAGTTTTGAGAAAAAATATTTTCCGGGAGAGAACTAAGTTAAGTGTTGAACGCATGCAAAAACAAAATTGTTTTAATGCTGCAGTATTTGAGGAAAGTACTCTAGATTTATATTTTCGTTAGAAATGTGAAAATAATCTTCATTTACCTCTTAGAAAAAAAATAAACATCAATACAACAGTCGACTATACTTTCGTACCCAACAAAATAATATATATATATATATATATATATATATATATTATATATATATATATATATATATATATATATATATATATGTGTGTGTGTGTGTGTGTGTGTGTGTGTGTGTATGCGTATGTATGTGTATGTATGTATGTATGTATGTCATATCACATTACCGTGATTCGTATACATACATCGAGCTACAAAATGTCCTTTAATATCTAATTCGCTCTACCTCGGAATTAATATATTTTCATATATGTTACCCGAAGCGGATTTTCTCTATTGATTTAAACATTTCCCCTTCGGTTAACATATATGAAAATATATTAATTCCGAGGTAGAGAGAATTAGATATACAAAGGACATTTGTAGCTCGATGTATACACACACACACACACACACACACACACACACACACATATATATATATATATATATATATATATATATATATATATATATATATTATATATATGAAAAATTGAGTATGTAATGATTATTAACAAAAATCGCCAGATCCACTTTCTACGTTCCATAAAACACTATATATATATAAAAAAAAATCTTGATAACGTACCTTTCCACTTCCAGGGGGGGTTCCTGTCCGAGGCTGTAAATTCCCTCAGATGAAAAGAATGGAAGAGAATTGCTTTGTTTACGATCTTCCCCGTTATAGTCTCCTTCTCTCTCTCTCTCTCTCTCTCTCTCTCTCTCTCTCTCTCTCTCTCTCTCTCTCGGATGTTCCTGGCCGTTTTATGACCTGACGGGATGCATTAGTCCGAAAGGTATCTGGGAAGGTCCTTCTGTGAAGAAGTGCTTTTGTTTCGTTAGAGAGTAAAGGGGCTATGAAATATAGTGTATAACTGACTGCAGCTTTGCGTGTTATAGTCAAACGTCGTTTATATAGTTATATTTCGCTTATAGTCATCGTCTTACATAGTACAAAATCCGGAAATAACTTCTTGCCACCTCACATTTGAACGTGCAAGAGACAGGCCGTATAACCAGCCATTGTAATGTTAACGTCAAGCGAGAAAACTATGTCACACGAACTGACGTTACTGCGCATGAGCGAGATAGATCTTGAGGTTATAAAAGCGCTGTGAAACGAAAGCGCTGAATTTTAGATGCCATGGAGTACCTGAAGCAACGATTGGACTGAGGTGCAGCAAACCGGAAGGAAAAATGAAGGATGGATGGTTGAGCGGAAGTTTTATAAAGCTGGTCAGTGCGATTAGAAAGCACAGAAGAATAAGAAGACTCCTTTTTTTTATGTAAGATTTTGTCTTCGTTTACTCTCGTGCTTCTGGACGTTATCTATAAAGATAAGAGTAGGTATATATATAATATTAATAAGCTACAAATGTACTTCAATAACCGATTCACTCTACCTCGGAATTTAATGTTTTCATACATGTTAACCGAAGGGGAATTTTTTAGTCGGTCATGTCACTGAAGTCCTGATTTTTCCTCTGTGCGCTGGTTCGAATCCGCGAGAGAACGAAATTATTATCAACTAAAAAAAATTCACCTTCGGTTAACATATATGAAAATATGTTCATTCCAGGTAGAGCGAATTGGATATTAAAGGTCATTTGTAGTTTAATGCATGCATATGAATCACGGTGATGTGATAAACATTTATAATATTCATAAATTAATTAGACAGGACGATATATCCTTTAATGAAATACTTTGTGGTTTTATTATGTTCAGAATAAAGTTCGGAAGTGTCACTTGTTATCTCACAATCCTCTTTACTCGTTCGCGATTTCTGTGATGTAAATGGAGCCATAGACTTAGTCGCTTATCGAAACAAACATAAAAGAACGGCTAAGAATCGCTCATCGAAACAAACCTAAAAGAACGGCTAAGAATCGCTCATCGAAACAAACCTAAAAGAACGGCTAAGAATAAAAGACCGAAAGATCTTTCTCTTAAATTGGGAACGATCGCAGGGCATAAGAACCGTAGGAAGATGACCGAAGCTTTTAAGTTTTTCGATATTCGGAAGGAATCAATCACCCGACCGAGTGGTCAGGGAACTGCTGCTGATTTCCGGAAAGGAATCGTGGGATGTGATGTGTTCGCGGGTGCTACGTAGCGTCCTGGACGATAATTGATTGATTGATTGATGCTATAATAATCTAGCATCGCGACAACTAGGTCACTGGCGCCGAATCCAAAGGAATGCGGGATTGCTGTGTTCGCGGGTGGCTACGTGCGTCCTGGGCGATAATTGTTGACTGATTGATGCTATAATATTAGCGTCGCGACACTAGGTCACTGACGCCGATCATATATAAAAAGACCCTATAAATTTTAATAATAATAAAGAAAGAATTAAAAATTTTTTAAAAAAGAATAAAAGGTAAGGTAATTACCAGAATAAATAATATGAAATATGAAAAAGGAAAAAGCCAATTATTAGGAAATATAGAAAGATACATATTATATTATATATTATATATATATATATTATATATATATAATATATATATCCTATATATTATTTATAGCTATTATATGTATATATATATATATTATATATATATTATAGATATATATATCTATATAATATAGATATAGATATATATATATACTATATATATATATATAGATATCGATATATCTATATCTATATCTATATCTATATCTATACTATATATATATATATATATTATATTATATATATATATATATATATATATAAGGATATATTATATATATATATATATATATTATATATATATATATATATATATATAATATATATATATATATATATATAGATAGATAGATATAGATATAGATATAGATTAGATATATATATATCTATACATATCATATATATAGAATATATATATATCTATATATATAGATATAGATATATATATATATATATATATATATATATATATATATATAAATTCTATTTATCTATATATATATATATTATATAGATATATATATATATCCTCAAATATATATTCATATATCTATATATATCTATATGTATATATATATAATATATATATATATATAATTATATTATATATTATTTATATATAGATCGAATAGATACCACTATTTCAATAAGAATAAAAGCGAGGCACACTCAAAGCATTATAGTTTATCTAAAATACCAGTGTTGGAAAGAAATCCAAATAAGCCAGTCATATTAAAAATCCAATTTGCTCCTAAAATTTTTTACAACTTAAAAACATTATTCTCCTTCCCATAATATAGATATTGATTGCGCTGTTCCAACAAACTGGGGCACTCAACTAGCAAGTGCATAACAGTCAGTGGAACTAGGTAATCTTCACAGTATGGTTCGTCCTGAGGGATAGCGGCTCGATTTCTAATTGGAAAAAGGACTCGACTAATTTCGTTGACAAGAGGTTCAAATGATATCGATGTCACCTTGTAGCGAAGGCGTGAGACCTTGTAGCGAAGGCGTGAGACCTTGTAGCGAAGGCGTGGGAAAGAGGCAACGTCTATAAACTTACATATTTCTTCATACAGCAGACGGGTCAGTCAGTAGCTCTCGCTTGGCTTTTGTTGACAGATGAGATTATGCATATAAATTGCTACGCAATGCTGGACTGAAGTTAAGGTACATATCTCTTAAAAAGCTGACATTGCAATGCGTATGATGAAGATGACGAAGCGTTTAATTCGACAATGATGATAAAGGAGACATAAGATGCGTGACGTATGATGTGAGATTAACAGTATAATGTTCTGTGTTTGCAGTTTAGGGCTTCGTGGATGTGAGTTTAGGCTAAACGTCTCTTTATTTAATTACCAGTTACACGAACACTTTATTTAATATGCATGTATGTGTGTGTGTGTGTGTGTGTGTGTGTGTGTGTGTAGAATAGAATTTACATTGTCTCTTATTTAATTATCAATTTAAGCACACTAACAATTTAATTTAATTACACTAACAATTTATTTAATATGCGTGTGTGTGGTATTGTTGGTATTGTGTATGGTGTTTAGAATAGGGGAACCCACATTTCCTCTTTGTTTAATTATTCAATTTAACCACTCAAACAAAAATTGAATGTTTTAATTTGCGTGTGTATGTGCGTAGAATAGAACTTACATTGTCTCTTATTTAATTATCAATTTAACCACAATAACAATTTAATTTAGCTACACTAACAATTTATTTAATATGCGTTCGTGTGTGTGTGTGTTTAGAATAGAAACTGTATTGACCATTTGTGTGGCCTGTGGGCTAAGCAACCCCATCCAAAATTTCTATGTTCAGGAACCCAACAAGAGGAAGTACTTCAGGAGCACCCACACTAAACAATGTTCCAACCTTTTTTAGATTAAATAAAGAAATATATTAGGTAATTTCGTTACAGCAGCAGCTGACGGGTTCAGTCTCCAGAGAAAAGTATGAGGGAGGATTTTTTTTTTTTCTTGAGCCCTCTCGAGACGGGCCATTCGTCTTGCTGTTCTCTTTATTGTTGCAGATACAGTTTTGGGATTCGTGGGGAGATAAGAGAGAGATAAAGTAAGGGGAGAAGGTTAGTAGTTGTTATCTTTGAAATACGATAATGATCTTTGCCTCTTCATTCAGAGGCGAGATGAATTTGTTACCGTTTTCGCTTGCTCGGGGAGTAAGTCTACAAACTACTTTGTTGTTGTTGGGTGGGTAAGGGATCCTAAAGATGTCTGAAAAAGGCGTTTCGCGTTGAGTTTAAGATGTACGATTTTGTGGATATGATATTTAGGATTTGTTTATTAGAATCAAATTGTGAAAAGTGAATAATGTGCATATTAAACGCTCCACATCCTCAATTTGCAAAGCGGCCTTTGCCGATTTTGGAGTTTTGAGATAGATCTCGTCTCTTTCCCTTTACGACTAGGCTTTGGGTTTCTGTTTCCATTTCTTTTTCTTCTTCTTCTTTTTTTGTATTCTTATCTGAAAAGCAAAATAAGGTTTCTTTCACTAAAAAAATTCATTGACGTCATTAGATTGTTGTATATTAAGAATCCACAATTATACAAACAACTTTATTATATGTAAAAGTTAAAACCAAAGACTTCTGAACACCTGAACAGGTTTTTCCTCAAAGTTCAAATTAAAAATAGTTTTAACTCAAACACGTTCAGGTTTTCGAAAGTGTTTTTAACTGACAATATAATACAGTTTTTGATGTTGTGGATTCCTAATATACAAGGCCTCTTTTGATGTTAAATCTTAGTCTCAGCTTCACGTTGACTTTCTCTTTTTCTCTCTTTCAAGTCTAAGCTCACTAAAGTTAAGTTTAGCGTCTCAGTGGTGTGATCGGTATGGTCTTGGCCTACCACCTCGGTGGTCGCGAGTTCGATTCTCGGGCATTCCACTGAGGGGTTAAAGATGTGTATTTCTGGTGATAGAAGTTCACTCTCGACGTGGTTCGGAAGTCACGTAAAGCCGTTGGTCCCGTTGCTGAATAAACATACTGGTTCCGTGCAACGTAAAAGCACCATACAAACAAATTAAGGTTAATTTGTAGGTAACATTGTGTAGAAAAAAACATTGATATAGAAAAAACATTAATAGTCAGAGACCAGAGTTAGATGATGAACCTCACAGAGGACCAAAGGAGCGAAAAAGGAAGTTTTTGGGCGAATTCAACTTACCTCAGAAACGATTGGGTTAGTAACAAAACAGAAGCCTCAAGAGAAACCAGATTTAAATTCTAAGCGACTGTCTTTGAGAGTTCAACCATCTTTTTTAGTTCTCGGCTACAAAATAATTCAGTGCCGAGTTTATAATCCCTTGAGGACGGTCTGTTCAAGCCATGCGATGAATAAGTAAAACAACAAATCTCCAAGTTTTTTCAACTTCATTTTTACTTTTCTGTAAAGGAAAACTATTGAGATCACTTTATCCGTCCGCACTTTTTTCTGTCCGCCCTCAGATCTTCAAAACTGCCGAGGCTAGAGGGCTGCAAACTGGTACGTTGATCATTCACCCTCCAATCATCAAACATACCAAATTGCATCCTTTTAACCTTTGTAGTTTTTATTTTATCTATGGTCCGAGTTAGCCATACTCGTGCATCTGGCAACGATATAGGGCAGGCCACCACCGGGCCGTTTTTAAAGTTTCATGAACCGTGGCTCATACAGCATCATGCCGTGACTGCCGAAAGATAAATCTATTTATCAGTGGCCTTGATTATACGCTATACAGAAAACTCAATTGGGCTGAAGTTTCTTCGACCCATTCTGTACTTCTTTTA
The DNA here is from genome assembly GCF_015104395.2 of Macrobrachium nipponense. Classification (NCBI taxonomy): domain Eukaryota; kingdom Metazoa; phylum Arthropoda; class Malacostraca; order Decapoda; family Palaemonidae; genus Macrobrachium; species Macrobrachium nipponense. The sequence continues at coordinate 43,370,184 of NC_061099.1, read as the reverse complement.
TCTTGGCTAGACTGGATCTGAATAATATAAGAGATTTTGAAACAGATTTTCGCAAGTGTATTCCGGCTCTTCAGAAAAATAGGGAGAAGTCTGTTCTGAACTGTTTCAACACTTCTGACAGTTCTTAATATCTCTGTGTCCTCCAGAAGTCTAACTTGGATCTTATTAAAGTTTTCTGATACATATTCTCCTCCCAGTGCGATAATGCATCAACTTATATAAGGACCATAAATAACCAAATCACACACCACAGACTTAGGTGTTCAAAAGACAGCAATCCACTAAGGTGGAAGCAAGCCCAATATAAATGCAGCACAAGAATAATTCAAGCGGGGTAACAAAACAATATAAAAAGCCAAATATATTATAATTCAATAAAATGAAAGAAGTTATAATTAGGCCACTTCATTACACAAAACACATGCACGAGTGAATAGGCAACACATTCAACCTCTGAAGGAGGAAAGGGAGCCCAGAGAGGAATAGAAAATAACAAAAAGAAAGGAATAACCTGAATTTTACAAATAGATGATGATGAAATATGATGAAGGTCTCCTCCCAAAAGCACTCCAGTAAAGACAGAGGACAGCAAATCTCAATACAATAAAACTATGAAGCTCCATCAGCAAATTCAGCTGACTACTGCAGCACAGCCGTTTATTTCTTCTATTTTGTGGAAGAGAACCTTTTGTAGTTAGTGTAGAAATGGGACTAATCTCTTTTACTCATAAGTGCGGTCTGTTTTGGCAGTGCAAGATTATTCATTGTTATATTCTGAGTGCAGGAGCTTTTAGAAAAAGGCCTCAGAGGTTTCAAATTATCCGTTTTTCATTCCTTACCTCATTGGCTAATGCCTCTCCCTCCTCTTTCATCAGTTACTGATATACTGACGATGTTCTGTTGGGCGTCAGCTGAAGACTTGACAAATTAAGACCTTAAATGGTCTCCAGCTGTAAACTATCTTCGTCAGTGCTTCTGAGTTAGCTACTGGTTCTATTCTTTCTCGTTTATTCCAGGATCAAAATAAACTATATGAAATATAGTTTATTTTGGGATTAGGGAAGTATATTTGGGAATGTGAGACGTAGGTTCCTGTCTTGGGGACGTGACAGAGAAGGTAATTTTACTCTAGTCACAATTCTCGGAAAGAATTGTAATATAAAACATTTATATATCTTTAGTGGAGAGGCGGGTGAGCCTACTCAACAAAAATTTAGATTATACATAGAATGTCTATGTAAGAATTTACATATGTGAACAATTATACCTATATACATATATATCTTTAAGTAGGAGGCGGGTGGGTGAAAGAATTTATATATGTGAACAATTATACTTATACTCATATATATTTAAATATTTTTTATGTAATGCATTTTAGATTTAATTTTTTTCCTATTTAAATTTATTTCGGTGTCAATAACCTAGATGTTGTGACGCCAGTTTTAATAGACACAATCAGTCAATCAATCTGAGTAAGAGAGCTAATGCGATCGACTCTTTTAAATAACTTAAGAAAATTACTTGAACAGAATTATTTTCGGGCTCAGAATTCACTTTGTAAATAAGTGTCCCGTTCCTCATAGTTAGGCAGAAACTGCGTCCATCTGAGGAAATCCATCTGTTTTATTATCTCTGGGGGAAATACTTTTTAAATGTCTATTGGGAAGGATGAGTGAACAACGGCCCAAGCTACGTATTGAGGTAAGAGTGTCAGGCGCCTAAAAATGTCGTGAATTTGTTCCGAGTGACCAGGGAAGCTCTTATTTATAATCCTCTTTGTAGGCATAACGCGTCCACAAAACTGGTTTAGAGGTAAATTTGAATCTTTTTAGCGTTTATATCGCATCGGTATGACTTTTTTTTTTTAATATATATTTTTCCAAAGCGTGTAGGAGATGTGTCAGATACTGAAATATTTATTTAAATTTTCTTTTTATTAATTTTTTTTTTAAATGTCATGTAATCCTTTTAGTAAGATTACCAGATCCCTTTGTATATTTACAATACACTGAGGAGAAAATACATGGAATGAGAGAAGTGCTCTAGTACGTTCAAGGTTCAAAGTTGAGTGGCGCAGTCTGTACCGGGGGGGAGGAGGGGGGGGGGGGAGCTCGACAGATTGCTACATGAGCAATTTATGTAGCTACATGAAGTGGTAATGTTAGGACAGTCTTCCGCACAGGTTCATCCACGACCCAGAATTAAGTATGAATGGTACATTGATCATCATGTCTCTCTCTCTCTCTCTCTCTCTCTCTCTCTCTCTCTCTCTCTCTCTCTCTCTCTCAAAATAAAAACAAGAAAATAAAAAAATAAAAAATAGGTACTGACCAGCGTGAAACTCATCACTTAAGAGTATCTCTCTCTCTCTCTCTCTCTCTCTCTCTCTCTCTCTCTCTCTCCTAGAGATAAGTGACCACACGATGTCTCCTCTTAGGATGGACTAATAAGTCTGTGAGACATCCTAATCCTTGTAACTAATCCGTGTAACTCTCTCTCTCTCAAAATAGAAATAAAAATAAAAAAGGTATTGACTTACGCCGAATCTCCTCTTCTTTATTTACAGCCTCTCTCTCTCTCTCTCTCTCTCTCTCTCTCTCTCTCTCTCCTCTCTATATATAAAAAGGTATTGACTAACGCCGAATCTCCTCTTCTTTTTTACAGCCTCTCTCTCTCTCTCTCTCTCTCTCTCTCTCTCTCTCTCTCTCTCAAAAATAGAAATAAAAAATAAAAAAAAGGTATGACTAACGCCGAATCTCCTCTTCTTTTTTACAGCCTCTCTCTCTCTCTCTCTCTCTCTCTCTCTCTCAAAATAGAAATAAAAATATAAAAAAGGTATTGACTAACGCCGAATCTCCTCTTTTTGTTATTTTTAGAGTCTCTCTCTCTCTCTCTCTCTCTCTCTCTCTCTCTCTCTCTCTCTCTCTCTCTCTCAAAAGGTATAGAGATACTACTACTACTACTACTACTACTACTACTACTACTACTAGTACTCCCGGAACACTCTTGGAGGTTGTGCAGGTGATTAAATTGATCAGATCGTCTCCCGTGAATTCAATGTAACTTCCCTCGAAGATTTCCTCTCTTTCTTTATTTCTCTTCCACGAGTTTTATCTTTTGCTGGTTTTTTTTCCTTAGGTCTAATATTCGTATGTAGAGTATGCACACGAAATTGATCTCTACTGACAGTTTGCGTATGAACTATTATAGTAGTAGACGAAATTTATAGGTTGTTGTGTGTAAAATGGATTCCGTAGGATAGATTTAGATTTACAGAAAAAGAGAGAGAGAGAGACAGACAGACAGAGAGAGAGAGAGAGAGAGAGAGAGATCTAACTTGTGGTCTACGTAGGAACCCAAATAGTAGATTCATGGGGCGGGGGGTGGGGGGGGAGGAGATTATCAAGTAAATCTTCTTGTGTGTCTCCGTCAGAGAGAGAGAGAGAGAAAGAGAGATTGCTCTAACACGCGGGTTTTGTAGAAGTTAAACTAGTAGAACGATTAATAGGTTCTCAGGGGAAAGAGTAATTCATTGAAATAGTCGCGTGTGTGTGTGTCTGAGAGAGAGAGAGAGAGAGAGAGAGAGAGAGAGAGAGAGAGAGAGAGAGAGATTGCTCCAACGTAGGAACCAAAATAGCCGCAGGAATTAATAGGTTTTTGGGGAAAGAGTAATTCAAGTAAGTCGTCTTGTGTGTGTGTTTGAGAGAGAGAGAGAGAGAGAGAGAGAGAGAGAGAGAGAGAGAGAGAGAGATGTAAAAGTGAGAGGATTCGACGTTACTGAATACCTGTTTATTTGTATTTTTAGAGAGACAGAGAGAGAGAGAATTTTGCTAACTCTTATGAAGTACTCTTTAAGAAACGGTCTCTCGTCTTACCCAATTCGACGTGTTTTTTTTTTTTTTTTTTTTTTTTTTTTTTTTTTTTTTTTTTTTTTTTTTTAGGTTGTATTTTCTTCCTTTATTCCGTACTTGAAATAAATCCTAGTGACCGGTGGCAGAAAGAACGTATTTCGCTCTTGCTGTACCATTTTATATTCTTTTTACGTTATTGGTAATTTGTCCAGACTTTAAATGATTTCTATTTTAATTTAAGAAAAATTCTTTGAATAATTTAAATTTCAATTCAAGAAAAATTCTTCTAAAATTCTGACAAGTGTTTATTCTGAAAAAAAAAAATCTTTAAAGACGGCTAATTATTAAATGCAACTATGGACAAATGTTTATTCTTGAAAGAATTGTCTTAACAATTTCTTAAGGAACCGTAGATTTTAATGTTTAGTTTTTCAGCTTTTTTATCTCAATGTTTTAAACAACAAGATTATTGGCATTACCATTTAATGTCCCTATGGTATATGCCCTTTAGTAAGTGATAAACTTTGGTAAACTGCAGATTTTAAAAATAAAAAAAATATATATTTATGCGTAAACACGTCGAAATAGTAATTTCCAATACTTGTCTCCTTGCAGATATTTATTTGGCTTAAAAATTCCCAAAATTAAAAGCTCTCAATTGATTTCGACTTCTCGAGGATGACGTCAACAAATTCCGCGGAACTTTTGCATTTTCCCCCAGTTTTAGTTACTGTGCCGGCTTTGTCTGTCCATCCGCTCTTTTTTCTGTCCGCACTTTTTCTGTCCGCCCTCAGATCTTAAAACCTACTGAGGCTAGATGTCTGCAAATTGGTATGTTGGTCATCCACCCTCCAATCATCAAACATACCAAATTACAGCCCTCTAGCCACAATAGTTTTTATTTTATTCAAGGTTAAATTTAACCATAATTGTGCATCTAGCAACGGTAAAGGACAGGCCACCACAGCCGGCTGAGAGTCTCATGGGCCGCGGCTCATACAGCTTTTATGCCGGGACCACCGAAAGAGAGATCTATTTTCAGTGGCCTTGATTATACGCTGTACGAAAACCACTGTTTCTTAGGCGCATTTTTTACACTTATTTTTTCTTTCTTTCTTTCTTTTATGCTTTTGGTCAATAACCTTCGTTCAACATCGTCCTGCTTCCTCCATTGTCAGGATGTTGACGGAGGTTATTTAAGGAAGGAAAGTCAAAGGATTTTAAGGCTGCATGAAAGAACTTAAGAGCTTGATTTGCGGAGAGTTAGTGTAGGACTTTTGTCCTTGCCATGGCAGATCCTTACCCTGGCTTTGTCCGTCCGTTCGCCCTCAGATCTAAAGACCTTCTGAGGCTACAGGTCTGCAAATTGGTATGTTGATCATCCAACCCCCCAATCATTAAACATACCAAATTGCAGCCCTCTAACCCCAGTAGTTTTTTTTTTTTAATTTTTATTTAAGGTTAAAGTTAGCCATGGATCGTGCATCTGGCAGCACTACGCCAGGCCCTTACGACGCTCCTGATTGGCTGTTGATAAGCCAATCACAGGCTGGAAACTGTCAGTCTCTCTCGAGAGTTTACATGGGTAGGATCTATGTTCCACCACACCTGAGGTATACGTCTTTCAGGAGAGGTGGAACATACATCCTGCCTATGTGAACTCTCGATAGAGACTGAGAGTTTCCAGCCCTGTGATTGGCTTATCAACAGCCAATCAGGAGCGTCGTAAGGGACTGGCCTAGACATCAAATGCACGGTTGGTGTGAATCTACTATAGTTGATGATTTTTATGCGTTATACAGAATACTAGCCGATGATGATTTTGATACAGCATTATACGCTATACAGAACACTCGATTGCGCCGAAGAAACTTCGT
>NC_061099.1:43344453-43361953 GCF_015104395.2 Macrobrachium nipponense | reverse complement strand
TTATCTCTCTTCAATAAACACCACATTCTTTGGAAGCTTGAATTTCAAGTCAATGGCTCCCGTAGGCTTCTTCCATTTGAAGAGTTTATCTCTACAATAATAATAATAATAATAATAATAATAATAATAATAATAATAATAGGACTCATGCAGAAGAGTGTGATCCTAGAAACGGCACACATAGTAAGAAGAGTGATGGACTCCTAAGGAGGCAGGATGCAACCCGGAACCCCACACTATAAATACCACCCAGTCGAAGTAGAGGACTGTGATAGAGCAATAATAATAATAATAATAATAATAATAATAAGATCCCTGAAAAGGAATCTAGAAAAACTAGACGCTGAAGTAGCTCCAGGACTCATGCAGAAGAGTGTGATCCTAGAAACGGCGCACATAGTAAGAAAAGTGATGGACTCCTAAGGAGGCAGGATGCAACCCGGAACCCCACACTATAAATACCACCCAGTCGAATTGGAGGACTGTGATAGAGCAAAATAAAAAAAAAATATTATAATGATAATAGTGAATTCCTTTGGAATTTATTGATACAACCATTGACAAATGTATCAAAACACACGGTAATCACGCTTTACCCGTCAACGAAGTTGTCATTTCCAAAACTCCAACATAGAATTTTATTACGTAACAGATAATATTATATAAGAACATTCCTCCTATTTGAACTCTTATTACTCCCAACGGGCGCATATCGTAATTGATATCTGGAGGTCAGTTAGCTGAGCAGATTAGGTGGAAAGCAATTTAGGATTTTGTTAAGAAAAAATAGGCAGGCAGCCGGACACAGGTCGCTGAGGAAATCTAATATCAGAGAGAGAGAGAGAGAGAGCCTCGTTCAGCGTCGGCTAACTAGAAAAACATGCAAATAGACTTACAAACAGACCAAAACAGATGCGTGTGGTTTAGGCCACAAACAAATTCGTTACCACAATTCATGAATTGAGGAGAACAAACTGTACAACGGAGAGAGAGAGAGAGAGAGAGAGAGAGAGAGAGAGAGAGAGAGAGAGAGAGAGAGAGTAGCCCTGAAGAGTCGGAAAGAGACATAGAGGGAGTTAACAGACAAACTAGACAGACATGACAATACAAAAAAGACGAGTCCTTTTATTGCACAACAAATTCGCTCGCACAAATTGCAAACCGAGATGGATACAGACAACAAAAGAGAGAGAGAGAGAGAGAGAGAGAGAGAGAGAGAGAGAGAGAAATTAAGCGTCAGACGAATAATGAAATATCTCAACAATATCTTTCCGAGTTTCTCCTTAGATCACAAGATCCTTTCGTCCGGGACGTCGTAGAGGCATCGTCTCCTGGTATCTTTCCTCTCGTTTGAAGAAGAAGAAGAAGAAGAAGAAGAAGAAGAAGAAGAAGAAGAAAGAGGAGGAGGAGGAGAAGGAGGCGAAAGGAAAAACTATTTCACGACTGATCTGCTTTACCGCATCGTAAAGCATCTGGAATAACAACCGGCTTGATGGCGCTCCGTTGGAGACTCGGCAGCGGTTCCAGGCCCTGGGAATAATTCCCGTCTCGGGAATGGTGGGTGGAGTGGAGTTGTTGTCGTTGTTATTGTCAATGTTGTAGTTTTCGTGGTCTAGACCGACGTGTTTATTATTCGTTTGAATTTCAGTCAGTGAAAACTTAATAGTTTGAGAATTTCATGACGTTAAACAGGACAATATCCGATCTTTGAATGACAAATATTCGATCAATTTCAAGATGGATTTTCAATCGTTTGATGACCACTTAACTTTGCTGTTTGTTCATGGGGCGTATCCGAGAACTGGGGGGAACTGAGAGGGCGGGGAGGGGGTAAGGGCGGAGGGGGTGGATATCTCTGAAGAATATGCAAAATGGGAAGGATGCAAATAAAAAAAGGGAGCTATATTGAAAGGAAGTTAGACCCAATATAATACGATGGTTAAATCTTAGAGAAACTCTGGCTTTATAAGAAAGACAATTTTTTTGTTTTATCATAATTGCAGCTAGTCGTGTAGAGAGAGAGAGAGAGAGAGAGAGAGAGAGAGAGAGGTGAACGGTATGAAATCCGGGATGATACTTGTGAACGCGTTACTACAGTAGATTCACATCAATCGTGCATCATCTGATGTTTAGGCCAGTCCCTTACGACGCCCCTGATTGGCTGTTGATAAGCCAATCACAGGGCTGGAAATTCTCAGTCTCTCCCGGGAGTTCACGTAGGCAGGATGTGTTTTCCACCTCTCCTGAGGGATACGTCTTTCAAAAGTATCCCTCAGGAGAGATGGAACATACATCCTGCATATGTGAACTCTCTCAAGAGACTGAGAGATTCCAGACCTGTGATTGGCTCTATCAGAAGCCAATCAGGAGCGTCGTTTAGGGACTGGCCTAGACATCAGATGCACGGTTGATGTGAATCTACTATAGTAAAAGAAACATCAAAAGCATTGACTTGGTTTATGGTTAGCTGAAAGTATGGTACTTCGAAAGGTCGGTTGATCTGAACGATACTGGGAAGAGCCGTTTACGCCAAAAGGCCAAGTAATATTATTCGTCGGTTACAAAATCCATCCAAATAAGGAGATATTCCCGTACCTACAAATCCGAAACTCAGAGACGACGGTAAAAGGAATTTACGAAATCTTTTCAATCCCTCTTTGGGAAGTGATACTCAGGCAGCTCTGAGAGAGAGAGGAGAGAGAGAGAGAGAGAGAGAGAGAGAGGAGGAGCCATTCCTACCAGACTCGGAAACCAAACAAAACCATACACAAAACTCCCGCGTCTATTCGCCATTGCATATTTGCAAGATCCTTCGCAACTTTATTTCTGAGTCTCGACAAAAGACGCCTACAGTTGTCCAAACAGGAAGACTGTGACCCCCCGGACGTGGGGGCGGGGGAGGGGGGGGGGGGTTGTCTTCCAACCAATCCTTTGTCCCTATGCAGGAAATCCATTTGCTCGGTCTATTGGCTGACGAGTCGTTTTCATTCTTTAAAAAGGAAATATTACCGAATATTACCAATAAGTCTTAAACGTTTGGAAAAATAAAATTGGATGGTTATTTATAAATGAAGCTGAGAATTTTTTAACGCGGTTTATAAGAAACTGAAATATTCCTTCATATTTAGACCTCACTATTTCTATTTTAATCTTCTTTATTTGGTGCCTTTTATGCTTTTTACTTTTTTTAGACTTGATTTCGTTATAATGCTGTATGAAACTTTCAGCCACGACCTGGTTGTGGCCTGTGCTGTTGGTACCTATAGCGGCGGCAGACGTCGGTTATAGCTAACTTTCACCATAATTAGAATCAAAACTACTAAGGCTAGAGGGCTGCGATTTGGTATGTTTGATGATTGGAGGGTGGATGATCAACGTACCAATTTGCAGCCCTCTAGCCACAGTAGTCTTTAAGATCTGACTTTTGACAGAAAAAGGGCCTAACCATGACTGTGCATTTAATATTAGCATTTGTGTTTATCCATATTTTTTTTTCAATCCTGCGGACAGTTATCCTCCTGTAGTACAGAATTTGCGATAAGATGTAGCCTCCATCTATTTCATTGAATATTGCTTGAATAACAAGTGACTGATGGTTATATTCACGTCTTGCCTAAGATTCTTTAAACTCATTTTAGAATTCCTGCCTTTAGGATCTGTTTTTCTTCTTAATTAAAAGGGTGAATCATACTGATTTTTTTCTATTTACGGAAATTTCTGAATTCCGCATAGAAGCTCTCCATCTAACTTCTCTTAACTTCCTGTTCACTCGACGAATGTTTCGATAACTGTTTTCTGTTTCTTTGATTGTTTCTTTTCCGCTGCGTGATGGAGGCACGGACATCTTTCCTTATCTCTCTCTTCCATTTTTCTTGATTTCCCAAAATACTCGAATTTCTCACGAGATTTTTTCACGTGAGTCTGCAATCTACAAGGTTCATTTTAATTGCGATTTTGAGTAATTCTTACTTTTTAGTTTTCTGTAAAAGAAAACCATTTAGATGACTTTTGTCTGTCCGTCCACACTTTTTCTGTCCGCATTTATCCTGTTCGCATTTATCCTGTTCGCATTTATCCTGTTCGCATATATCCTGTCCGCATTTATCCTGTCCGCATTTATCCTGTTCGCATTTATCTCCTGTTCGCATTTATCCTGTCCGCATTTATCCTGTTCGCATTTATCCTGTCCGCATTTATCCTGTTCTCATTTATCTCCTGTTCGCCTTTATCTTGTCCGCATTTATCCTGTTCGCATTTATCCTGTTCGCATTTATCCTGTTCGCATTTATCCTGTTCGCATTTATCTCCTGTTCGCCTTTATCCTGTTCGCATTTATCCTGTTCGCATTTATCCTGTCCGCATTTATCCTGTTCGCATTTATCTCCTGTTCGCCTTTATCCTGTTCGCATTTATCCTGTTCGCATTTATCCTGTTCGCATTTATCCTGTTCGCATTTATCCTGTCCGCATTTATCCTGTTTGCATTTATCCTGTCCGCATTTATCCTGTTCGCATTTATCCTGTCCGCATTTATCCTGTCCGCATTTATCCTGTTCCCATTTATCCGTCCGCATTTATCCTGTTCGCATTTATCCTGTCCGCATTTATCCTGTTCGCATTTATCCTGTTCGCATTTATCCTGTTCCCATTTATCCGTCCGCATTTATCCTGTTCGCATTTATCCTGTCCGCATTTATCCTGTTCGCATTTATCCTGTCCGCATTTATCCTGTTCGCATTTATCCTGTTTGCATTTATCCTGTTCCCATTTATCCGTCCGCATTTATCCTGTTCGCATTTATCCTGTCCGCATTTATCCTGTTCGCATTTATCCTGTCCGCATTTATCCTGTTCGCATTTATCCTGTTCGCATTTATCCTGTTCCCATTTATCCGTCCGCATTTATCCTGTTCGCATTTATCCTGTTCGCATTTATCCTGTCCGCATTTATCCTGTTCCCATTTATCCGTCCGCATTTATCCTGTTCGCATTTATCCTGTTCGCATTTATCCTGTTCCCATTTATCCGTCCGCATTTATCCTGTTCCCATTTATCCTGTTCGCATTTATCCTGTTCGCATTTATCCTGTCCGCATTTATACCTGTTTCCCATCCTGTTCGCATTTATCCTGTCCCATTTATCCTGTCCATTATCCTGTTCGCATTTATCCTGTCCGCATTTATCCTGTCCGCATTTATCCTGTTCCCATTTATCCTGTCCGCATTTATCCTGTCCGCATTTATCCTGTTCCCATTTATTCTGTCCGCATTTATCCTGTTCCCATTTATCCGTCCGCATTTATCCTGTCCGCATTTCTCCTGTTCCCATTTATCCGTCCGCATTTATCCTGTCCGCATTTATCCTGTCCGCATTTATCCTGTTCCCATTTATCCTGTCCGCATTTATCCTGTTCCCATTTATCCTGTTCGCATTTATCCTGTCCGCATTTATCCTGTTCCCATTTATCCTGTCTGCATTTATCCTGTCCGCATTTATCCTGTTCCCATTTATCCTGTCCGCATTATCCTGTCCGCATTTATCCTGTTCCCATTTACTGTCCGTTCATTTATCCTGTCCCGCATTTATCCGTTCCCATTTATCCTGTCCGCAATTTATCCTGTTCCCATTTTATCCGTCCGCATTTACCTGCCATTTTATCCTTTGCCATTTATCCTGCCGCCCATTTATCCTGTCCGCATTTATCCTTCCGCAATTTACCTGTTTCCCATTTATCCTGTCCGCATTTATCCTGTTCCCATTTATCCTGTCCGCATTTATCCTGTCCGCATTTATCCTGTTCCCATTTATCCTGTCCGCATTTATCCTGTTCCCATTTATCCGTCCGCATTTATCCTGTCCGCATTTATCCTGTTCCCATTTATCCGTCCGCATTTATTCCTGTTCCGCATTATTGTCCTGTCCGCATTTATCCTGTTCCCATTTATCCTGTCCGCATTTATCCTGTTCCCATTTATCCTGTTCGCATTTATCCTGTCCGCATTTATCCTGTTCCCATTTATCCTGTCCGTCCTCAGATCTTTAAAACTGCCGAGGCCAGAGTGCCGCAAATTGCTATGTTTTTCATCCACCTTCCAATCAGATTGCAGCCCTCTAGCCTCAGTAGTTTTTTTTTTATTATTTAAGACTAAAGTTAGCCATGATCGTGCGTCTGGCCACGCTGTAGGACAGGCCCCTCACTGGGCCGTGGCCGAAAGTGTCATGGGCCCAAGCGCTTAAAGCATTATACCTAGACCACCGAAAGATATAGATCTATTTTCGATGATCTTGATTATACCCTCGATTACGCCAAAGAAAATTCACCGAATTTTTTATTTATTTATTTATATATTTATTTTACTTTTTTGGTTTTCGGTTTGATTCATTACACTATTAGCCCATGCCATCGTCATTCACATCCCGTGGTTATACAGTTTAATTCATTAGATACAGCATGACAACGAAACTCTGTGAAGGAGCCGTAGGACATAGTCGAGATGAATGTTTTGCCTTCTCGTCGAACAGATACTTAATCTTTTTTAATCAGGACTTCGTTGGGAGGTCGCCTAATTATGTTTAGGCAACATTCAACCTCCTCTGAACTCTAAAGCTCATCAATTTGGTGCCAAAGATTTTAAGTGCTCCTTCAAGGGGAGTTCCTGTGTCTTTATAGACGATAAAAGTATGGATCACTTTCTTAAAAGCTGTTTTAATTTTCACGTCGAATTTTTTTTTTTTTTTTTTTTTTTTTTTTTTTGCTATTTACTATAAAGTCGTTTACTTTTGTGTTCTAATTGGGTGTTCGTTCTGGTATTTCTACACTTGTCTACCAGATTCATGTAGCATTATAATAAATCCTCTTTCGTGTAATTTTTATATTAGGTTGTAATTTGCAGTAGTTCATGTTGGAGGGTCAATGCTTTGCTATTCATATCTTTGCGTTTACTCCTTGATGCACAAGTTCGCTGTAACCCCGCCCCCTCTCCTTGTTCTTATTTAACAAGGGAATTGGCCTATTTTTGAATAACGGTATTCAAATACCGACTTAAAATACTTGGTGCGCAGGTGTTTAATCGTACAACATGTACTAATCTCAGTGTCTAATATTCCTTTTTTTTGTAATCCTAAGCGGTGTATAATATTCCTTTTTTTTTATTATCCTAAGTGGGGGAACATGAAAGACAACTCTCCTTTGTTTGATTTCTTCCTCTTAATGAGGACACCCAACAGGAATAAAAAGACAGTCCCATTATGACTCCTCTTATGTACTCTTAGAATTTTGAATGGCTGAAGTGATAGCACAAAGGAAGGTGGTCTTTCATACTGCTTACTGAGGTAGGTGACTGAAGCCTTCTAATTCCCTGTATCTCAAAAGGTTAATTACTGGAATGCTCTTCATTACAGAAGCTTGATGACTTCCGGTTTCTTTCTTCTTGTATAGCTAATAGGTTGGGTGTTTTTTTAATCATGAAGTATGTTTGCAAGCTTCAATAGACAAATTTTCTTTCTACTCATAATCTAGTAAGACTAATTTGCTTCTGAACTTACAAAGCCCTTTGTGTATTTTGCTTGGGCATGGCTTTTACATTGTTATGAAAGATTAAAAAAAAAAGGGGGGGGGGGGGAAGCCACGTATGAGCTGAATTCGGAGGCAACAAAGTTCTATTTCCCCTCAGCATTCGTAACAATTAAGTTTCACTTTCGTTTATATGTTTAATGACCAAGTCCATTTTTTCTTTGAAATGTATGAATAAGACCCCCCATATATATTTTTATATTATATTATACTAGATAGCCAAGCCTCCTATTTTTCACGTAAAAAGCTCCCAACCACTTATTTTTAAATATGCCGTTACTTTTAAAATTAGAGCAATCTTAATCTTCAATTTATGAATCGAGATTCACTCTCCTTAGTTCATATGTTTATGCTGATCTCTCGTTCAACATTAGTTATCGTCTTGAAGGTGACCTGGTTTACTTAATTCCCGAAAAGTCTTTGTTCCTCTTATTGTTCTTTTTCCTCTCGTCATCTGGCGTCTTATCTAAGGGTTAACATAAACTGAAAAGATTTTAATCTTCTTCGGATGTTATACGGTTTAAAAGTTTTGACAGTTACACGCCCACATGAAAATTTACACACACATACATACACACACACACACACACACACACACACATATATATATATATCCATTCAGGAAATCTTAGACAACCACATCAGAAGAAACATTTATTAGAGACGTTTCGCACATAAAAAATCACGCAATCAATTGCAAGATAGAGGTGAAGAAACAAAACTTCTATATTTTAGGCTCGGTTAAAGACTATGATTACTTAACTACTCTAGAGTCATTATACATTGAACATCTTGTTCCCTCGTTGAATAGTGGAGTTTCATCTTCTCCGCTTTATCTGGCATAGTCAACGTTTTAACTTCTTGCCCAAGTCTAGTCATTCTACCTCCTTCCCTCTCAACTAACGTTTGATTGCGCCTTGGTATTTGTTCTTTATTTGTACTTTTTACCTTTTAATTTTATTTGTCAATTTTTAGTCCTTTATGTCACTTTTAAGTTAATTTTTAGTCTTGTATTTTTAGTAGTTTTACTATATTAAGTATCCTGCTCTTATTGAACGTTAATATGTATGTGTTTTTATCTCAACAGACTGAAGATGCACATTGTATGTGCGAAACGTCTCTAATAAATGGTTCTTCTGATGTGGTTGTCTTCGATTTCCTGAATGGATGTATGTGAAGGTATACCCTCATAGCATATAGTAAATATATATATATATATATATATATATATATATATATATATATATATATATATATATATATTTGCATAACCGCCTAATACACACACACACACACACACACACATATATATATATTATATATATGTGTGTGTGTGTGTGTGTGTATCAGGCGGTTATGCAAATATATATAATTTAATATATATATATATATATATATATATTATATATATATGTATATATATATATATATATATATATATATAGATATTATATATATATATATATATATATATATATATATAATGTAGAATCTACTGGTCATTTTTTACCAGATACATGTGTAAATGTAATAGTCATAATGCCCTCTTAACTTCTCAAATTCTGTGCTCTTTTTTGGATACGCTTGTCACTACAAAGCCTCGAGATCCAACTTCAAAGAAATATGAAAGAAATCATAATGTCCGGTAGCGGGAACTGACCTCGTCTTGTTTATGGTATGGTATCGCGTGTTCGTTTCCCGCTACCGGACATCGTGATTTCATTCATATTTCTTTGAAGTTGTTTTCCGTAGCTTTGTAGCGACAAGCATATCCAAAAAGGGAGCGAAGAACTTGAGAACTAAGGAGACTGTCCGTAGGAGGTTCCATATTTAGGCATAACCCACCTTTGGTCATTTTTTGTGTTATTGTTTTCTGATGTTCCATTAGGATTGGAGCTTTATAGATACCTTTACTGACGTGTAAATCAACTCAGCGTACAGCTACTTGGACTTTTGTTGTTGGTAGAGACTTTCGTGTCGTATTTCCTTATGGGAAATGTTGACTTGTACAGGAATCTGGAAAATTTTTTTATTGATTATGCAACTCAAGAAATGCCCTTAAGATGTGGTCAGAGTGAAGCTCAACTCTGTATTTTGCTCGCTAATTTCTATAGATAATGAAGATAAACTTAACGTAAGTTTCATCATTAATTGCTGTTGCAGCTGTTTAGCTTCTTGATCAGGTGTATTCATGAATGAGAACAATTAAACATGCGTTCAGGTGTTCTTGGATCCATAGAAAGTGTGACATTGTGGATGAACGAAAGAAGAGATGGGAATTTTGAAGCCATGATCTTGCAAAGCGATTCAGAAAATCGGAAAAAAATAGTTGGTACGAGAGACTGACACATCTCGTGAAGAAGGCAACATCTTGGGTGCATCCTTGAGACTCTCTCTCTCTCTCTCTCTCTCTCTCTCTCTCTCTCTCTCTCTCTCTCTCTCAGAGCAAACAGAAAGAATTCGAAGTCGTCCTGAATTTGTTTGCGGGCTGGTTTTGAAGGCAACATATTTCTTCCTCTTCATCTACATAGGATGCGTGAAACCTGCTTATGCCTGCCTCTCTCTCTCTCTCTCTCTCTCTCTCTCTCTCTCTCTCTCTCTCTCTCTCTCTCTCTATCATTTTTCCAGTTTTCTGAAGAGACCTGCATATGCCAACCTCCTCTCTCTCTCTCTCTCTCTCTCTCTCTCTCTCTCTCTCTCTCTTTCTCGAATTTTTCCAGTTTTTTTAAGAGATCTGCTTATGCGCACCTCATCTCTCTCTCTCTCTCTCTCTCTCTCTCTCTCTCTCTCTCTCTCTAATTTTTCAGTTTTTTGAAGAGATCTGCTTATGCGCACCTCATCTCTCTCTCTCTCTCTCTTCTCTCTCTCTCTCTCTCTCTCTCTCTCTCTCGAATTTTTCCAGTTTTTTGAAGAGATCTGCTTATGCGCACCTCATCTCTCTCTCTCTCTCTCTCTCTCTCTCTCTCTCTCTCTCTCTCGAATTTTTTCAGTTTTTTGAAGAGACCTGCAAATGCCCACCTCCTCTCTCGCTCTCTCCAATCTGCCTAACGTCGGTCGCTTGTAAGATTTTTGAGTCCGTAATTACGGATCAAATTGTGGATCACATTGACAGAAAAAACTTGCTGTTAAACAGTCAACACAGTTTAAGACAAAACAGATCCTGCCTATCAACCCTCTTGGAGTTTTATCATAACATGCTTTGTATTTACGACAGTAGTAGAGCAATAGATATACTCTACTTAGATCCAAAAGGCCTTTGTCAAAGTCCCACACAAGAAACTAATGATAAAAGTTAGAAACAGCAGGCTGGATCGAAGACTGGCTGACTAATACCTTTTGATTTACATAAATGACATTGATGTAGGCTTAACTAGCAGGATAGCCAAATTTGCAGATGACGCCAAACTTGGTGTAAATGCAGCAGACCCAGATGCAGTGGAAAGTTTAAGAAATGGTTTAACGAAAATAGGATAGTGGTAAAAAAAGATGGCAAATGTCTTTTAACTGGATAAATGAAAACTGTTACAAATAGGAACAAACAACCCTCATGCCAACTGCATGCTGCTTAAGAATGACATAAATAGTGTAGAACAAGAGGAGGACCTTGGATTCATTATTACCAAGGACTTTAAATCCACAAAACAGTGCATAAAAGCTGCAAAGATGGCACAGAAACTAGTAGGATACATAAAGAGGCAGTTCAAATACAGAAACAAGGAAACGGTGCTGCAGCTCTACACATCAATAGTTAGACCTCATCTTGAATTTGCAGAACAGTTTTGGTCATCAACACTAAGAAAAGACATAAATAGATTACAAGGGGTACAAGCAAGAGCCTCAAAGTTAATTCCATCCATCAGGCAAATAGGTTACCAAAGACGACTAGAGAGCCTGAACATGTATGGATTAGAAACACGACGATTGCGAGGACAACAAACAGAAACATTCAAAATACTGAAAGGCATAACAAAAGTAGACAGTAACATATTTACGTTAAACGAAAACCAGACAAGTAATAATGGATGGAAACTAGAGCTGAAGAGATACAACACATCCCACTGCGGGAACTTCTACACATACAAGATTATCGTGACACGTGCGAAAAAATAAACTGCCAACCAGAAGTGTTTAAAACAAGCAACAGTGTAGGGGATGAGTTTTAAAAAGAAAGCTAGACAAAATCATTAGGACGCTGTGAATGTACAGTAAAAACCTGCTCCTAAGTAAAAACCTGCTCCTAGAGATAAGTGAGCACACGATGTCTCCTCGGATGGACTAAGTCTTTGAGGTATCCTAATCCTTGTAACTTGTAACTCTCTCTCTCTCTCTCTCTCTCTCTCTCTCTCTTTTCATTTTTCCATTTTATGAAGAAAGCTTCTCTGCTCGTTGGGTAACACAGATAAAACGTTATCCACACCATTCCATACAAAGCAGTCAGTTTAATTGCATTTCCTGGAAAACACATTATGGAAACTAGTGTTCACTCCTTGAAGGCGATGACGTACAAGTAAATTCATTTTTAGCATCGGCAACTGATTACTTCCTCGTCTTTCTAATTCCAACCGTCTTGCAGGTTACCGATATGATCAAATGAATCCGCTCAGTTTACTTTTACTTTGTCTCGCCTTGATTATTAAATCTCGGTACGACCAAGGTAACCTTGTGAGTACGACATTGGTTGGAATCTCGCTTCTTGACCCTACCCGGAACCCCGTTTTCATTAAACGTTATTTGAAGGGGAAACTTGCACCGAGCGGGATGCCGCTCATATCCTCAGCGGCGGCGATATATAAGATAGGGTTGCGCTTGATTCATATCATAATGATTATTATCATGCTTTGTGCAGCGAGATGCAGCCTCTTTGTTCCGGGTTCAAGTGGTCGAGGGTTTGGATGGGATAAGGAAAGTGTTCACTTCATTTCCCTTGTGTTGATGTCGATTCGAATTTTCAATTTTAACGGCAAAAAGCAGGTGTGTTGTTGAGTAGTTAGAGTGGCAGTTTTGGGTATGGATGTAATTATATTAGGCAATTCTGCTTAACTTCTTCAATTAGTTTCTATGATTTTATGGATAGAATGAGTAGAAAATCTATATTTTAGATAATTACATAGTAAATCCGAGAAATGAACAAATGAATAGAACGCTATTGTATTGTAATGACAGATTTTTTTTTTTTTTTTGTTTTTTTTTTTTTTTAGCTGATAGGTAAGATGGGTGAAAGAAGATTGAGGGTAGTTAGCTAGCTAACCATGGTAGGGGATAGTTTAGAAAGTTAAGTATTAGTGGTTTATCCACAATTTGATTTGGGCAAGGGTATAATTTTTCTAATATTAACATAATACAATAATGATTTTACATTATATTAACATGGTGAATTGTACAGATTACATATTACGAATTTCATTTCTTAAATGTAGTTTAATCATATTTAAAAAAGTTCCAATTTTCTCAATTTAATTGCAGATATGAGTAGATATTAACAGTACCATTTAAAAATTTACCACATCTTCAGTTGAGATTAATTTTGCCTAGCTGTTTTCAAGAAATTCTGGGAGATATAGTGTCTATTGTTAATCAATGTCAAAGAGTTTATTGGTGAGACGTAAGAAAACAAGGTGTGATCCGACCTCCAGCTTACTCGAAGCGCATCCTAAAATCTGCAGTCAAATAGAGCGATGTATCACCAACGAAAATTAAAATAAATGCACTATCTTTTATCAGAAATAATTGTTCTGTACTGTTTAACACGCCCATAATTTATCTTTTACAATTTATTGTAATGAATAAATCATAAATATCCTATCTTGAAATTCTTGTGTCTTTAACTCAGAGCGTTTCCAGACCTTTGTAGGCTTTTCCATAGCGCCTCAGTGGCGTGATCGGTATGGTCTTAGCCTGCCACCTCGGTGGTCGCGAGTTCGATTCTCGAGCATTCCATTGAGGTGTGAGGGATGTGTATTTTTGGTGATAGAAGTTCACTCTCGACGTGGTTCGGAAGTCACGTAAAGCCGTTGGTCCCGTTGCTGAATAACCATTTGTTCCATACAACGTAAAACAACATACAAACAATGGATTTATTTATGATATAGTTTTGGCTAAGGTGTTTCAGTACAGTGGCGGGGCTACTGGGGGTGTAGGCCATCATAATGTCGTAGTAGATTGATTTGGTAATATACTTGTAAACATGTTTAGGTAACAGAAATAATTAAAATTTAAATGATAATGATTCTAGAGGTAGATTAGTAGTAGTAGTAGTAGTAGTAGTAGAAGTAGTAGTAGTAGTAGTAGTTTTTATTCTTATCTATACTATAGTATCATCATTAAATGGCAATTCATTTTGCTTTTCATGATAAGAGACCCACTCAAGTAATTTGTGCACCAGGGCTCAAAATGACCTAGTTCCTCCAAACTTTGAGTGGTTTTGCGATAAAGATAGGTTCCCACCTGAAAGTATGCAAAACATTCTCATTTAGTACTACTTTTATACGTACAATTTTTTTGTGTGTGAATGATACAGATTTGTCTATGAATAATATGTGTGTATTTACATGTATATATATATATAAATATATATATATACATACATACATATATATACACACACACACACACACACACACACATATATATATATATGTGTGTGTGTGTGTGTGTGCGTGTGTTTTAAGTGTGCATAAACAAAACATATTCAAACACTTGCAATATTTCTTGTTGTTCTTTGTTATGATTTGAACGCATATGCGTTCCTTGTACACACACAGAGCATCACCAAATGGCATCTTCATCTTTAATGTAAAAGCCTCGAGTGACCTACCAACAGGTGGTTTTACGAAAAAGTTTCTTTTCTTCGGAAAAGGTTCTACTGTCTGTCGTTCCGGCGGGAAATTTAGCGGAAACCATGCTACAATGATTGATCCTTCGCGTCAACACTCCAGGGAGTCCATTTCTCTACACACACCACACAAACACGCACGAACTATGACGACCATGAGAGCTATGATGGCCATGAGGACTATGAAGACCATGAGGAATTTTAACAACGTATGTACTATGACAGCTGTGAGGAATATGTCGGCCGTAAGGAATATGACGGTCGTAGGAGACGACTGTGTAAACAGTGACGGGCGTAGAAATCGTTCTATATATATATATATATATATATATATATATATATATATATATATATATATATATATATATATATATATATATATTTCTGACTCCCATCAGCATCGAAACCAGGTACAAGTATGATTTATTTTTTCGTTTTTTGTAGTCTTATAGGCTTACGTTATTTGCGCTTGAAGTTGTATTTTTCTTGATGTTGTAATTTTCTTTGTAGGCCATGTAGTACTTGCAAGAGCAGAAGAGATTACTGTCCACTTCGTTTATTTTGTATTATATCTCTTTGTGGACATATTTGTACTAATAATTGTATATTTTTTTATTTTTTGTCAATAGAATAACTAACAATGGCTTTTAGTGGTGGAGGCAGTCTTGCCTTTCAGTTGGAAAAGAGACCTGGGTTCGATTCCTGATGTGAGTCAGAGATTTATTTCTGTTCCACACGTTACTGTTTGTTGATTATATATATATATATATATATATATATATATATATATATATATATATATATATATATATATAGAGAGAGAAAGAAAAGAGAGAGAGAGAGAGAGAGCGAGAGAGAAAGAAGAGAAGAGAGAATGAGAGAGATACTATATATATATATATTAGATTATATAAATATAATTATATATATATATGTATATATATATAGCTAGCTTAATATTATTTACCCAAATAGTTTACGAAAATCCCAGTATTACAACCCTGCCAATGGAGTCCGTTTATAAAAACTACATCACTGGAATTTTTGACCAACGATATGAAGAGAGTTTTTTTTTTTTTTTTGAACTTTACTCCAGGAGTCTGTCGTAATTAGATCACTGTACAAAAATTTCACGCCGCGTTGAACCTAATCCGTTGGGAAGAATTGATGTGTGCATAATCTTATTAATCCTTAAAGGAGAAATTCATAGTTCAGCACCTTTAAATGGAATATCTGGGAAAAAGTTGACGGAATTCTTAATTAATTTCAAGATTAGGTTGGCGGGGGTTACTCGGAACTCTCTCTCTCTCTCTCTCTCTCTCTCTCTCTCTCTCTCTCTCTCTCTCTCTCTCAACTTTTTCTCACTCCGTAATACTTCTGTACTTGTGAATTTTCTCTCTCACTCTCACATAACCGTCTCTCTCTCTCTCTCTCTCTCTCTCTCTCTCTCTCTCTCTCTCAGTTTTTTCATCCCGAGATACCTCTTTATGAGTGAACATTTCCTCTCTCTCTCTCTCTCTCTCTCTCTCTCTCTCTCTCTCTCTCACACAACTTTTTTCACTCCAAGAGAATCCTTTAATGACTGAAGAAACCTGCTTATGCTCCTCTCTCTCTCTCTCTCTCTCTCTCTCTCTCTCTCTCTCTCTCTCTCTCTCTCGTTTGGCACTTATAATTTACGGTATAAAGTTGAATTTCTATTTCTTGCTCTTTAATAGCTACTCTTTATGCGACTTACGCGAAGTGGGAAAATTATGCTACCTTTTTGCGAACATTTCTGAATTTATTTTTTCTCCGTTTTCACTCCCATTTTAGGGTATACTCTGACATACCTCTTAAAGGTCACAGTTGCAGGAGGTCAAGGTTGCTTTGTACACGAATATTTCGAGCTGATTTTAGTGTTTTTATTTATTTATTTATTTATCTTTTGCGTAGGTCTCTCAATTTCAGTAACCTACACTTTATTAGAATGTTTTTTTTTTTTTCACTAGCGAATGTTATTGATATTGTTGTTTTCTTTTTTATGATTGCAGTCATGTTTTGATATTCGATATTTAACTCTGACGTTATACAGGGTGTCCATAAAGTCCCAGCACCATTACAAGTTTTTAATTGGAATGGTACAGGGACTTTATGGACACCTTGTATATTTATGAAAGTTTACGAGACTTGTTCTATTCAGGTGTTGAATTTTGTGTGTTCGATACATCGTCCTGATTTTTTTTTCTTTCTATTTTTTGCTGTGTTGGAAGTGCGCTTTGGGTTTCGTCTTTGTTTCTTATTGAAGTTTTTACATTTTCAGATTATTTCCATCGACTCATTCTTCCATTGTTCGACAGAAATTTTCAAGAGAGATGATTATACCTTCCCTGTTTCACTCGATTAAATCTATTTACGATAAAGTAGAACTTTTATTTCATTCCGTTTTCTTTGCCATTATAGTAGTTTCTCTCGAGCTAATACATTTTCCGTTTTCTTTTTTCGTTTCAGATTGATTATAACTTCCCGAGTTTTCTTCATTATTTTTTTTTCTCGCGCAAAAATAATCGTGATAATTGAATTTTGACGAGTTTTATTTTATTCTTTGGTTTCATTTGTTATTTTTCCTTCTGTTTATTCATTGTTTTAGGGATTTTATTTTTAATTAGACGCTCTGTAGATTTCCCCTTGTTTTTAATTGCATTTATTATTAATATTATTAATTTTTTTTTATCACAGTCCTCCCATTCGACTGGGTGGTATTTATAGTGTGGGGTTCCGGGTTGCATCCTGCCTCCTTAGGAGTCCATCACTTTTCTTACTAGGTGCGCCGTTTCTAGGATCACACTCTTCTGCATGAGTCCTGGAGCTACTTCAGCCTCTAGTTTTTCCAGACTCCTTTTCAGGGATCTTGGAATCATGCCTAGTGTTCCTATGATTATTGGTACATTTATTATTATTATTATTATTATTATTATTATTATTATTATTATTATTATTATTTCAGTAGATGAAACTTATTCACATAAACGAGCACAACAAAAGGACCATGACTCGAGATTCCAGCTTCCAAAGAATATGTTGGTTTCACCCTCCCACCGCAGACCCCACACTGCAGCAG
>NC_061099.1:43331953-43339453 GCF_015104395.2 Macrobrachium nipponense | reverse complement strand
AGGACTCGATCTCATTCCTTTACTGTGCCTCCTTTCATATTCTCTTCCTTCCCTCTTACTTTCTAACCTCTCCTAACAATTAATGCATAGTGTAACTGCTTTGAGGTTTTCCTCCTGTTACACCTCTCAGACCTTTTCCTAACCTTTTCCAAACCTTTTCAGTGTCCATTTCCGTTTCAGCGCTGAATGACCTCATAGGTCCCAGAGCTTGGCCTTTGGCCTAAATTCAGCTTCAGTTTACGCGGTGAGGATAATTAATTACCTGGGCACGTATATCTATCGATACCTATCCGTAGAGTCACGCTGACATTAAAAATAGCCGAGTTGCTTTAGAGAGAGAGAGAGAGAGAGTCATAATATAAATCCTTAGCTTCATTTAAGATTGTTAATTTTTAACCCAATATCGTTACTTGAATGGTATATGGTATCCCGACCTCCTCTGCCACAAGGTCATTTGAGGGTTCTCCCACCCCCTCCCCTTACTTCCTCTTTGGACACCAACTCCACCCACCCTTCCCCCCTAGTACTCACAATGTAGACATTCTTCCTCTGGGCACTACCAAACCCAACCCATACCCCCTCTCCCCCTTTTTCCAACTCCCCGGTTTCCCCTCATCCCCATACCCTCCCCCTCCCCTATTCCCACCATCTGCCCTCCCCCTCACCCATTTTCCCTCCCTGCATAATGCGACCGAATCTGTTCGCTCGCACCTGAGTGCGCTCATTCTCATCGTCTTCTTCATCTTCTTCTTCTTCTTCGTTTAGGGAAGAATCTTGGTCTTTCCATGATTTGCTGCCACTCACGGGTAGAGAGGAGGAAAAATGCCGTCATTCAGCGGACGCGGACCGAATTTGATGCGTCAATTCGTGCATCTTAATGAGGTTAAGGAGTTTTCGCTAATTCACGTTGAAGGAAGAGGGAGATAGGGAAAGAGAGAGAGAGAGAGAGCGAGAGGGTGGGGGGCGGGGAGAAAGGTGGAAGGTGAGGGAAGGAAAATTGGCCGTCGATAAGACACCGGATCGTTTTTAACTTGCGAAATCATTTTTTGAAACTTTTCAGAATTATCATTCTATTTCTTGTGGTTCCTCACAGTAACTGTGAAACTGTTCATAATACCATTTTATTCCTGTGGTTCCTCACAGTAGCTGTCAGTTGTTATTGAATTTTTAATAATAGCCATTATTGTATGTAACCTTTTTTTCCTATATCTGTAAGTAACTCAGATGTGCTATCATTCTTTAATTGTTATATACGCTCCTAATTACGTATCCTTCAAATTTTGCTCTTAATTACTATTCATTTTCAATTCAGCATAATTTTTAATATAACGAAAAGCATTCGTCCGCAGCCGAGCTTGTGGAAAAAAATGGTGGAAAAAGAAGAAAAATTAAATTGGTGCTCAGGCCAGGAGGAAGGTCTAGACTATAGCCTTTTTAAAATAGTGAATGGAATAAAGAAAACGGGAACGGATAAAGAAAACGGGGTGAGAGGTTGTGCGGAGTTGGGGGGTAATATTTGATTATACTCGGGGCTGAAAGACGGCAAAAGTAGATTATGTCTCGGGTTAAGAGATTGGGTTTTTCTATCCTGATTGAAGAAATTGAATCTTGGAGTCTGCCGGATTGATTGGCTGGGCACATCCTGATGGGACGTCTGTGCTCTCTCTCCTCTCTCTCTCTCTGTTTTTTCCTTCATGTGCTGTCCAGTATGATTGTAATGACACTAATGGAGTATATGGCCATAGGAAGGTCCTTCCTTTAAAACAGCTTATGTTGGGGAATTTTGCCTGAAAATACCTCGGGGCGAAGACGAACGATCTTGAATTCTTTATCGTGCACCCTGTTCATATCTGTATTCTCTGATCTAATATATATATATATTATATATATATATATAATAATATAATATATAGTATATGTGTGTGTAAATCTATGTCTTTATGTATGTATGCATGTATCTTATATATATAAATATATATATGTGTGTGTGTGTGTGTGTATTAATATATATATATATATATATATATAAATATATATATATATATATATATATATACACTATATATATAACTACAATCCTCTCTCAGAACATGAGATATCACTGAAAGCAAAAGTAACTATTCCTGACTGTCCGCATCGAACACTACCAACGGCATGGTTCTGTTCAATTCGTTTCAGATCTCCGTTACTACCAGTACTTTTAACGGCAACATATTATCATTTCCATTTAGGCTAAATGATTTATTCTCGAGTGGAGGGCTCTCGAATGCGTTACTTTTTTTTATGGGGTAATGAGGAGAACAAAGACCAGGTTATCTACACAGCAATTTAGTTTTAATATGGATAATTACGGGAGCTCCCGTATTATATCGGCGCATTGTATGGGATGACACTTAGGTGTAAAGGGAGCTGGAATATTGAGTGACCATAACGTCCTACCATTATTCAGGGGGGGCATTAATACCCAGAGAGAGAGAGAGAGAGAGAGAGAGAGAGAGAGAGACAAGGATTAGGATGTCTCAAAGACTAGTTAGTCCATCCGAGGAGACATCGTGTGCTCACTTATCTGTAGGAGCAGGTTTTACTGTGCATTCAGTCACTTAATTGTGTTGTCTAGCTTTCTTTTAAACTCTTCCACACTGTTGCTGTTTACAACTTCTGGTGGCAGTTTATTCCACGTGTCACATACCTTGTACGTAAAGAAGTTCCCACAAAGGGATGTGTTGTATCTCTTCAGCTATAGTTTCCATCCAATATTCTTCTCTGGTTTTCGTTTAATGTAAATAGGTTACTGTCTACTTTTGTTTTGCCTTTCATTATTTTGAATGTTATTATTAGTTGTCATCGCAATCGTCTTGTTTCTAAGCCATACATGTTCAAGCTCTCTTGTCGTCTTCGGGTAACCTATTTGCCTGATGGATGGAATTAACTTTGTGGCTCTTGATTGTACTTCTAATCTATTTATGTCTTTTCTTAGTGCTGGTGACCAAAACTGTACTACATATTCAAGATGGGGTCTAACTATTGATGTATAGAGAGAGAGAGAGAGAGAGAGAGAGAGAGAGAGAGAGAGAGAGGTAACGTCAGTGTTAATGGATTGTCCACATAGTATCAGATGACTCTTAGGTGTGAAGAAAAAAAAGTGAAACATTATTTAGGGGGAAACAGTACTGAGAGAGAGAGAGAGAGAGAGAGAGAGAGGAGAAGAAGGACGAGGAGAGAGGAGAGAGAGACAGAGAGAGAGAGAGAATGAGGGAAAGGTAACGTCAGTGCTAATGGATACTCCACATTGTATCAGATGACTTAGGTAATAAAAAAAAAACTATTCAGGGGGGAAACAGTACAGAGAGAGAGAGAGAGAGAGAGAGAGAGAGAGAGAGAGAGAGAGAGAGTAATATTAATGTTTGCATATTGATTCTGGAACCGGACAAGCGAAAACGTTTATATATGATAGTTCCACCTTTTGGAATGAGACGGGCAAATACTTCGCATAGAGATGACGGGAATGTAAATAAAAAAAGAAAAAATCTTTTCAAAACAATTTTTTTCGTCCCCCGGGGAAAAATTTGTTTATCGTTTTAATATAAAATGTTAGAGTGAATTCCATTTTTCATATTTTATTTCGTTCTTTATTGCTCGCGCGAAATGTCGCCATTTCTTTTCAGTATGGAATGTGCGTGCATATATATTTATATATATATATATATATATATATACATATATATATATTCTATATATATATATATATATTATTATATATTATATATATATATATATGTGTGTGTGTGTGTATGTATGTATGTATGTTGTATGTGTGTGTGTATATGTATATTATATATATAGTATATATATATATATATATATATATATATATATATATCTATAGATATAGATATTATATATAGATAACATATATATATCTATATTATCTTATATATACATATATATATATATATAGATATCTAGATATATATATCTATATATATATACTCTATATAGTATCATATACATCTAAGTATAGATATATAAATAATAGGTATATATATATATATATATATATATATATATACTCTATATATATCTATATAGATATATATATATTATATATATATAATAATATATATTTAAGATATGGATATATTATTATATATATATATTAGATATTATATATCAATATATAGAGATAGTATATATATAATAGATCTATATAATATAGATATATAAATATATATATATATATATGTATCTATATATCTATCTATCTATATATATATATATATATATCATATATATACATACAACATATATACATTATATATACACACATATGTATGTCTGCGAGTATTTGTTTATATTTACATTTGTATGTATTCACGGCGTCTTGTAAGTTAGTGTAATACATAATTTGTGGGCTGCACGAGTTTTCCCGAAACCCACTCACCTTGGTTCCGTTTAAAATAACCAAACCAAAAAATCTATTCGGGTAGACATCGAACAGCCAGACGACCAAGTAAGCCCTCGTCTCACATAATCCCTTAATACATTTCGTTGGGTTTCCAGGGAATCTGCAAGCAATGGAGGAACCAACCTGGTGATAAAGATATAGAAATAATATTCCGCATTGTCGGCTCCCCGCGTAAACTTTTTGCGGGTGGATCTGGCAGGCGATCGCGCTCTCTCTCTCTCTCTCTCTCTCTCTCTCTCTCTCTCTCTCTCTCTCTCTCTCTCTCGTTCGTCCACTTCCTTTTTTTTTTTCCCCGAATCAAACTATCGCTCGCTCTGTTGCCAATTGGTTCCGGATATCAAAGAGAAAAAGTTTCTCCTTGCCAAAAGTTGTTAACCAATTGTGAGTCCTCTCGTATTTATTCGCTTGTTCAAAAAAAAAAAAAAACAGTAGGGGGGGGGGTGGGGGGGGGGGGTTAAAGGGCCTCCGGTACACGATTTTTTTATCCACCGAAGCCTCACAGACAAGACGACAGACAGGCTACATTCAGACAGACAGACAGATACTGAGACAGGCATACAGACATTCAGACATTCAACCAGACCGACAGACAGACAGACGCACATTCAGACATTCAACCAGACAGACAGACAGTTATTCAGACAGACACAGACAGTCAGCCATTCAACCAGACAGACAGACAGATATTCAGACAGACATTCAGACACTCAACCAAACAGCCCTTCAGAGAGACAGACAGACAGACAGACAGGCATTCAAGCAGACAGACAGACAGACATTCAAACATTCAACCACAGACAGACATATTCAGACAGAGAGACATTCAGCCAGACAGACAGACAGATATTCAGACAGACGGACATTCAAACAGACAGACAGACAGACATTTAGACATTCAACCAGAGAGACAGACAGACTTGACAAAAGTTACTTTGATTTGTTGTTGTCGTTGAAGAATTAATTTTCCTCTTTCCGCCGTTGTTCAGGTTTTGGATAATGAAAGGCAGTCTCGTTGTGATAAATAAATAAGTGAATAATTAGATTATACACGACACACAACACACACACACACACACACACACACACATATATATAGATTATATATATTATTATATATAGATGTATGTATAACACGTATGTAGAATCTACTGGTCACATTTTTACCAGATACATATGTAATTGTAATAGCCACAATGCCCTCTTAACTACTTGAATTCTTTGCTCCTTTCTTTTTTTTTTTTTTTTTTTTGATACGCTTGTCACTACAAAGCCTGAAGATCCAAGTTCAATGAATTTTGAAGAAACTGTGATGTCCGTTACTGGGGGACGAACCCAGGTCCCATAATCACAGAGAGGTCACGTTGCCGACCTGACCACGAGAAGGATTATATAATATATATATATATATATATATATATATATATATATATATTATATATGTGTGTGTGTGTGTGTGTGTTTGTTGTGTGTGTGTGTGTGTGTGTATAAAAGTAGTAAGAGAGAGGGAGAAAGATGAGAATGCAATTATCCTATCTGTACATGAAAATTGATCCGAAGGTAGGCCGGGACTAAAAAAAAATAATTTTCCGTCTTGCCATGCACTCAAGCAAAAGTATACCTCTCCAGATTTGAAAAGCCGACATAGAGCTCGTGTGCATCAGAAAAGGACTCCTGATATTTTTAATTAGGAAAAGGACTCCTGGTATATTTCATCAGAAAAGGACTCCTGATATATTTCATCAGGAAAGGACTCCTGATATATTTCATCAGAAAAGGACTCCTGGTATATTTCATCAAAAAAGGACTCCTGATATATTTCATCAGAAAAGGACTCCTGATATATTTCATCAGAAAAGGACTCCTGAACCGGAAAAGGAATATTCTGGAACCAGAATGATATATAACCACCACAAACGAGTAATAATTCAGTATTTTTGCCCAAAATCTAATAAGAGTTTTTTTCGACGCTTAACGTATTAAGGATATACTGACTCCAACTCACTTTGCGTTTCCCTTCCTGTAAATACGCCATAGAGTTTATTGTATTTGTGTTTTTTTATATAATCTGAACTCTTCCCCCAGCGTTTTCTCCCTTTGTTTTGGTGGCTTGATTTTTCTTTCATGAATTACCCAAGGTTTGGAAAGGAATTTTTTTAACTCGCCTTCCAGATCGTGTTTGGAAAATGGTACATGAATGATAATTTTTTTTTTACAGTAATGATACCGATGATGATACCATTGCCACATGCAAATTTTACACTTATTAGATAAAAAAAAACATGCCACTTCTTTATAAAAACAAAAACAAAAAACTTTCGTTGTATAAAAATAACCCCATTCAATTTTTTCTGTTATTTTTATTATTTATAATTATATATCAATTCAGCCTTTTCCGTTATCCTCCGCACGTTTTTTTATGCATGAAAAATGCTTGTGGAGGAAAGTGGAAAAGGTTAAATTGAATATATAAATGATATGTAAAATTTAACTCAAAATTTGATTCTCTTTCCTCACCTACACTGAGTATCTGTAAGTCTAGTGCTTGCAAATACTGATCGTTTGCTTTTGTGATCAAGCATAGAGCACGACCTCTCTCCCCTCCAAGTGAGTGCTCTTTTCAAGCAATGTATTTGATGTTTAGGTCCGACAGAAATGATGGCGTGATATAGAAAAGAATCTTTATTACATTTTGAATTTGTTTTGGCTGAATCTCGACCATCGTTGGATGAGTTGGTTACGTGCTCGACTACCCATCTCAAGGTCCGAGTTCGATTCCCCGTTCTGCCAACAAGGAATCAGAAGAATTTATTTCTGGTGGTAGAAATTCATTTCTCGATGTGTTTCGGATCCCACAATAAGCTGTAGGTTCCGTTCCTAGGTAGCCAATTGGTTGCTAGACACGTAACAATAACTAATCCTTCGGGCCAGCCCTAGGAGGGCTGTAATCAGCTCAGTGGTCTGGTTAAACTAAGATATACTTAACTTTGAATCTCAGGTTAGGTTTTCTTTCTGTTTATGTATTCATTCTTGTTGCC
>NC_061099.1:43311953-43321953 GCF_015104395.2 Macrobrachium nipponense | reverse complement strand
ATCAAAGCTTTTATGGGAGTTGCTCGAGTACTCGTATGATGCCTTGCATTTAAGGATAATTGGACTAAAGGTAAATTGACGTCCCAGTCAGGATCCTGTCCTACTGTGTGACGCAATACGTCTAAAACCTTCCTGTTATTCCTTTCTACTAAGCCATTACTAGCGGGTGGGTGATACGGCTGTATCGCTACCTTTTCTACCTTAAAGGCGTTACAAATTTCTTGAACTAATGAGTTGTTGAACTCGGTCCCATTATCAGAAATAATGAGCTGTGGGGCAGAATATCTGCAAAATATCTTATCGAAAAGTGCGGTTGCACAATCCTTGGCACTTTTACTAGTTAGTGGTACCAACTCTGTATAATCTCGTGAGCGCGTCGATACATACTAGTATATTCTTATTCCCTTTACTCGTGGTATGGAGATTTGTGATAAGATCAATAGATACTCTTTCGAAAGGAGTCTGTGGGATAGGATATTTCCCTAGTGGTACTTCCTTGTCTGTTCTTCCCTTGTAGCTGTTGCATGTATTGCAGCTCTTCACATAATTACTAACATCCTTGTGAATTCCCTTCCAATGGAAAGTTCTTTGAATTAATCTAATTGTCTCATCCCTTCCTGGGTGAGCTCTCATGTCATCATCGTGCATTAGCTCAATGACCTTGTTTCTTAGACTCTTAGGTACTAACCTTTTGTGCAGTACACCTAGAAATTGACCAAATGGATCA
This sequence comes from Macrobrachium nipponense, assembly GCF_015104395.2. NCBI lineage: Eukaryota > Metazoa > Arthropoda > Malacostraca > Decapoda > Palaemonidae > Macrobrachium > Macrobrachium nipponense. Next base: position 43,321,226 of record NC_061099.1, on the reverse strand, counting down.
TATTCGTGACACATCCAAATTAATATGCCATCTATGTCCGTTAGTGCATCTGTGGGACATCCAACCTTCCTACCTAGTTCGGTTAATTCTTGTTGGCTGTGTTTTCTTTCGTTTCTAACGTATTTGAACAGTTCCCTTATATCTTCATCTCTTTCTTGTTCCTTTATAAAATTTTGCCGGGAAAGCTCCTCTGTATAATGCATGGTAAGTACATTTACGTCACTGCACATTGTTTCATTCTTTTCTTCTTCTTGACTTATCATATTTATACTATCATCTTGTGATACATATCTTGATAATGCATCTGCTACCTTATTCGTCTTCCCAGGGACATATTTCACTTCTATGTCATAATCTTGGGCTGTCATGAACCAACGTGCTCTTCGTCCCGAAAAATTAGGGTTCTTTAGCATTTCTACTGCGGCTGAATGATCCGTGAACACGGTTATCTTGTAACCAAAAATGATATATCTGAAATGCTTTAAAGCGTCTATTATAAGCTAGAGACTCGAGTCTGTTACTGAGTAGTTCACTTCTTGGAGGGCTTTAATTTCCTACTGTAATAAGCTATCGCATTATACTTATTATCTTGTCTTTGCATTAAACATGCTCCTATACCAATGTGGCTTGCGTCCGTGGCTAAAAAGAATTCTTTGCCAAAGTCTGGGAAGCTAAGTACTGGGGGATGTGTTAATCTTTCTTTCAATTCATCGAATGCTTCTTGCTGCTTGTCTGTCCATACAAATGATACGTGTTCCTTTAAAAGTTCAGTTAGTGGTGCGGATATGACTGCACGCTCCCTATGAACTTGCGGTAAAATCCTGCTAAACCTAAGAATGACTTTACGTCCTTCTTGCACTGAGGTGTAGATACTCCTTAATTGACTTTATCTTTAAGTCGTTTACTTCTACGCCCTTTTCACTTAGTGTATGACCAAGGTAGTCTATTCCTTTTAAGGAAGTTACATTTCTTCAGTTTAAGCTTCAGGTTGGCTTTTCTTAATCTCTTTAGGACTTCTCTGACTAAGTCTATGTGTTCTTCTATAGTGTCTGTTGCTATTACCAAATCATCTATGTAACAGTGTACGTCCTTGCCTAGTAATCGCCCAAAATTTTATCCATTAATCTTACAAAAGTTACCGGGCTTGACTTTAGAGACCAATGGCATTCTTACATACTGGTATCTGCCGTTACTATTGGAAAAAGCAGTCAAAGGTTACTTTCTTCGTCTAGAGGGATTTGCAAGAATCCCTGCAAATAAATCTATAGTGGTGAAGTATCTCTTGGAACCCTATAGTGGCGATAAGATCTCGCATTGACGGCATTGGATAAGGATCATTTCAGTAATTTTGGTTCAATTTTTCTGAAATCCACAACTATTCTATAAGTTTTGTCCCTTTTAGGAACTAGCAAAAGTGGAAAAGACCATGGGGATTTAGATGGTTCTATTATTCCTTGCCTATTCATTCTTTGTACTTCTCTTTCAATGATCTCCTTCTGGGAATGTGCTACTCTGTAGGCTGGTATGTAAATTGGCTTGGTGTTTGATGGAATGTCTATCTTGTGCGTTATTTCGCGTGTATTTCCCAAGGTGTCGCCGTCTAGAGCGACTATATCCTGATATTCGCACAATAAGTCTATGAATTCTTCTCTAACATGGTTTTCCTTAATGTCCTTTAAATGAGATCCTATCTTAGCTCTTCTCAGTTTTATGTCCTGAGCGTAATTTTCATTTCCTTTACTGATCGCGGCTTACCGTTTCCCTTTCTACAACTCGGCTAGGTATGGAGGTTATACTTCTGCTAGGCCTATCTCTGTACCTGGTGTTACTTAACCTTTCCTCCTCTGTTATTCGTAATCTGTAACGCTATTTTGCCCTGTCTGACTTCGTGTAAACTAGAAAGAAATAATGTATTCCGTTTACTTGCGACTTTTCAGTAAGCGTGAGAATTTCCTTCCCTTCAAAAATTGGATTTACTGTACATTCTAACTACCACTACTTTCTCCTGGTTTAAGTCTTAATTCCCTCTCTAACTTTAAATAAGTGCATTGATTTGATTCTAAGAGGTTAATGATCTGTTGTGAACTCGTGATGCATTCTGGATATCTTCCCTCTGTCTTATCCTTCTTTAAGATACCTTTCAGTGTGGGATTCTCTGTAGTCTGGGTTCTTTTAATTAACTTGCATATTGGTATTCTAGAAATCTCACGACCGTTGTTAATCACTAGTTGTTCTCTAGGGGCATCAATGCTTATCCCTTGTCTAGCCATAGTTGGATAACCTATCAGCAAATGAGCAAAAGCTAATTGTATATCTCTGGCTACCAGAACATTTTCTCTTAGAGCAATTCTTCCTAGCTAAATGGAAAATCTAACTGTCCAATTACGTGGATATCATTACCCTGGACGTCTGTAATTCTACAATCTACCGCTGGATTCAAACTTAAGTGAGAAAAATACAAATCGATACACCTTTTCTGACATTATATTCTTAGGACTTCCTGTATCTAAGAATGTAACAATAGGTTCTCTAGACCGACATGTGCGGGAAATAATGGTCTATAATTATATCATTTCCTACATCAACTTTGCTAACCTGTGTAGCTGGGCTTAGCCTTGACATTCCGGACGTTCTCTCTGTTATAGAGGAAGATTCATTGTACCAGTAAGCAGAAAATTTCCCATTGCGTCGTCTGACATTGACTGAACTGGTTGTGACCCTATACTTGCTGTTTGATTAGCATATCTATTTGGGACGGAATCCCTATTCCTCTAGCTGGGGGAGATTGACTATTGTTTCTACTTCTGCCTCTCGACTGAGATCTACCTCTAGGAGCTGAAACAAATTTATTTCTGCATTCTCGAGCACTATGTCCTGTTCTCTTATGGAAAGGACAGAAGGCTATCCCTCGGCAGTCACTGGCATAATGTCCTCTCTTCTGACAGTTATAACACGTGACTGTCGAAAATCCTCCTGAGAAGATTTACCTGCATCTTATTTCTGATTTCTAGATGGTGTCCTAGATCTATTTGTACCTCTTTCTTTTTGTCCTAAAGCGACTAAAAGGTCTGTATATAGGATTCCCTTCAGGTCTTCTACCTAGGATTTTTGTTTCCTCCTCTTCAATCTCTGCTACATCATCGGATGTCTCCCACTACGAGTCATCCTTGCGATAACTTCCGTTGGCAGGCTTCCAATCATTATTGCTAGTCTAAATAAATATTTTTTAACATGACTCTTAGCATTTTTTGCTTGCCTCCTTCTACCTCTATCCAACCTGTGGATTCCATGAAGTTACCCCATTCATTCATATTGTTATACAACTGAGAGCTAAACTCTTGATAACGTCTTTCGTCTAACTTAAATTGACGCACTATCCTTGCCAAGCTAGTAACTGGATCTCTTTCACCAACTGTGGAATAAACCTTCCTGAAATACCGTTTCAATTCTTCCCAATTCTTAAGATCTCGGTAAGTCTCGAGTGGACGTAGCGTTCTAAGTCTCCTCCGGCTTCCAAATCAAGATAACTCTTGGCTTCAATAAGCTTTTCTCTGTCGTCCCCGTTATGCTATCTAGGCGTGTCTCCACCTGCTCTATTCCAGGTTCTCTAAGTTACAAGCTAACTGGCCGTTCTTTCTTCCGCAAAATTTAGCTATGTGATTAATCACATGTCCCTATGTGTTCCCATTACTGCTGTGTTCGAATTCGCGGACTGTGTACTCTCCGTCATGGTTGATTTCCTTGTTTGACTTCTCGTGAGCACAGGCGTTCTTACGTTCTGATAAGGAGTCGGTCTCCCACCCTTTGACCGTCGACTCGTTAATGGAAATTTTCTTAAGTACTGAGTATCATTAAAAGTATCAAAGTTATGACCGTAATATCCAAAAGAAAAACATAATGATAATGACATTATTTAAATTTTTTACTTTAGGATTCGATACACCAAAAAAAAATAAAGGAATTTTCCCCTGAAATATTCTCAAAGTCTTACGTTACCGGTAAGCGATTCTTAACAACAAAACAAAAACCCCCTTAACAGTTCTGGTAAAACGATACTGAACTGACCGTAAACCGTACGCTAACGAGAGACCTCTCGTGAGGTTTACCCTTGTTATCCTAAACAAACAAAAAAAACTAAAAACAAGGTAAACATTCACTCGACGTAACAATAAAAAGCAAATACTAAAACAAAAAAAAAACAAGTACAAGAAATCACAAAACAACCAAAATCACAAAAATAACATAAAATGACACAATCAAATTAGAAATTAAAATTTAAAGTTATTGGGTTAGTAAATACAAATGTTCGGGAAAAGGTCTTAGTAGCTGATTAGTTATAATTAGTAAATGAAATATCGTAGAGTTTCGTTGCCAAAAAAAAAAGGTTCAGTGTGAAAATCTTTTAATCTTGAAACACCAGAAATTGTCTAACTGAAATGTTAATCGCGTATTTACTTTCAATAAGTTTGATGTTATGTAAGTGTGAGGATATTATTTGGACTTAACTTCTTTCGTCGTCTTCGACTCCCGGGTTTACGTCTGACAGCTTGCGTTCGCCTACCAGCGCGTTGAATGATGCGTTGTTACGTCTGCGGGAAGGGGACTTCTCTCTCTCTCTTCTTTCCTTCGGGAAAGGGGACCTCTCTCTCCCTCTCTCTTTCGATGGCGTTGACTGATGCGTTTTCGGAATTGTTTTCTTTCCTCTTGATATATTTTTATGCGTTAAAAATCTTCATCTTCTGGTAGAACGACCGTTCTTGTTCTTCGGAGTGGAGTTTTACTTTCGCAAAGTGTGGGTGGCTTTTTTTTTGGAGCGCTTTTATTGTTACAACTCGGTAACTGTCTTTGTATTTTGGTGGGAAGCACTGGTAACTGTCTTTGGGGAGAACTTTCTTTTTCGAGTGGCGTGAATGGATTGAAATCTCTTATGCCGACACTAAACTTTTGATTCCGTTTCGCAGCCGCTGTCTTTAACTGTCATTCGTGTCTTCGTATCACGTCGCTAATCACCATTTCTTTGCTGTCTCTTTTGTCTCTTCCTATCCTTACCGCTCGACATCAGTTAATCTTTCTTGTCATATATCAATCTTTATCTCATCGTATCCCGTCGCTCTGCCACCAATAAATCTGTGACGGTACTTACCCTTCCGTACACAGCTCTAAGGTAACGTGTGCCGTGGAGGCTGTACTTTGGGGAATTAGCAAAAAGGGTTATCGTTTTGGATGAGAAATGAAGATTGATATTTTCTTTGCATTAAGTTTATTCTTCGCTGGGGCACTTATAAAGTTTTTCCACCTTCTGAGTTACTGGGCTTTTGGACTGATAAAACTTAATTGGCACTTGTTGCAATTACGAGTCTATAGGCACGAGGGAATTTTACTGAGTATTGATTGTCACTTTCACTGTCTTTGATTGATTCGCACACCACACTTTTGCACCTGTTCTTCTTCTGGGGATTCTTCTGTCCTTCTCTGTTTCACGGCCATGCCACTGCAGTTCTCCCCTCAGGCTCCCCGGTTGTTCTCTCTCTTGGCTTCTCTGTTCCCCTTTTTTCTCTGCTCCCTTTTCTCTGCTTGCTCTCTCTCTGTCTCGCCTTTTTGTTCAGTTGAAATCTCCTTAGCCCCGCCTTTGGATTTTTGGATTTTGACTGGGTGTGGCATTTTCTGAAAGACTTCTTGTGCCTTAGTGGCTGCAAACATTATACAAGACCGCCTTCCTGTCAGGTCTTCTACAGTAATTCGTAGGCTTTGAATTTGTATAACGCCTCCTTCTTCATGTCCTGGCTTCTAAGGGTGTATCCATTTGTAAGCCTCATAGGTCATTCGTTGATACGCCTTTTGGGCTGTCTTATGACCAACACTCATGGCTTTTGATTCGTCAATACTAGAGGCCTATATTTGGGAGGGTGGAGCTTAGATTTTCACACGATCCACCTTTGAAACAAGGAAGCCTTGAATTTCCCTTGGTTATATTAAACAGAAGGCTCTTGAAAAGGTCCACCTTACATTAATTCTCCGACGCTTGAAGTGTCACAAATGTCGGGCGTGCCAGAGAAATCACTTAATCATCGGAGATGAGGCGTAATGGGTTGGATTCCAATTTCTCGAAGATGCCTGGGAGATGCAGACCAGATGCCTGTGGGCTAACGCCTAATCGCTTTGGGTCGAGTCCGAGAAAACGATACCTTCGAAAATATTTATTCATTTTCATTCTCTTATCCCTCTTTCTTTTCTTATTATCCGTTTCGTGCCTTTTTCTTAAGTATTATTAAGTTATTGCCTTTGGAATAACACACTGTGCCACACTATTACATATATACATATACATATACATATACATATACGTATATATATATATATATATATATATATATATATATATATTATATACATATACATATACATATACGTAATATATATATATATATATATATATATATATATATTTACATATATATATATATATATATATATATATATATATATATATATATATAGAGAGAGAGAGAGAGAGAGAGAGAGAGAGAAGAGAGAGAGAGAGAGAGGAGAGAGAGAGATGAATTTGAATTTGAATACTCTCGTCCTTGGGCTTTTGTTATTTATACAGATTAAGAGAAAGTTTACATTTGCAAAGCCATATACTTTAGAAGTTAATGAGGAAAAATACATTGAGAATTTCTTAAAATTCAATTTCTTTTGCTGAAGGTGGAGAAAATTCCCAGATATTCACTTGGCGACGTTAATCTTTGAGGGGAAAATGGTGACATATCAGCCAAAAATCGAAACGGATTTCTCTCTCTCTCTCTCTCTCTCTCTCTCCACCCGGACAAATCCGACCTTTTAAAGATGTCGGGCTATTGACCTTCCCCTTTCGTCTTCTCCCATTGGCTAATACGTGTCGCAGCGTTGCCATTGGCTATATTCCCTTTTTTTTCAGCTATTTTTTTCCCACCGCGGCTATTTTTTACTCCCCTTCGTAAATAGATGCAAATTCCTTGTGTATCAGAATGCCGTTCGAATAACGAGCTGCGAGGGGTCTTCCGGAACTGTGGTAAAGGCGCGGTTTAATGATGTTATTCGAGGGCGGTGATTTTCAATCATTGATTTTTTTTTTTTTTTTTTTTTTGTCTGTTGTTGCTCTGATGCAGTTTCTGTTTTGTCGTCGAGATAAAAAATTCGACGAGAAATTGGTCATTGGTGTTCGTCATCTTATCTATTCAGTTTTATTCTTCGTGGTAACTTTTACGAACAAGCTTCGAAATTGGTATGATGAAATTGGTATAATGAAACGAAAGAACGACGAGAATTTTATCATTATTGCTCGCGATCGTATTCATTCAGTTTTATTCTCCGTGGTAACTTTTACGAACAAGCTTCGAAATTGGTATGATGAAATTGGTATAATGAAACGAAAGAATGACGAGAAATTTATCGTTAATGCTCGTGATCTTATTTATTCAGTTATTCGCCGTGGTAACTTTTACGAACTAGCTTCGAAATTCGTATCCAAAGAATTTGAGAGGAGCCAAATCAAATCCAAATAATTTGCACACTCTGATGATCCACCAATAACCACTGTCGTTGTTGGTTTGAAATTTCTTTTCTTATCTGGCTGAGTAGTATCAAATACCTGTTACAGGAGTTTTTCGTCTGTAAAGCAGTTTTTAATTTTCATTGGAACCATCAGAGAGTGAATACCTATAAAAAAAGGAAAGCTGAGTTTTTTATATCTAATCGTTATTATTGTAATTTTCTTTTAAGTTTTCACTTGTTTGTTACTGATCTCTCTCTCTCTCTCTCTCTCTCTCTCTCTCTCTCTCTCTCTCTCTCTCAGGATCTTTGACTTCGTTGCTGATGTTATGAAATTAATGTTGGCTAGTAGTTTTTTTTTCTTGTTTGTTACTTTTTTTTGGCTGAAGTTTGTGAATGGCCATATGTTAGGTGATGTATGTGTTTGAAAGGTTGGTGTCGTGAGTGTTCATATATATATATATATATATATATATATATATATATATATATATATATATATATATATATATATATATAGATACATATATATATATATATATATATATATATATATATATATATATATAGTCTGTGTGTGTGAGAGTGTGTATGTGTATATACACATAATTATGTATATGCATATGAACACTCACAATACTAACCTTCATGTGTGCGTACATATATATATATATATATATATATATATATATATATATATATATATATATATATATATATATAACTTGATCACGAAGTATATAAAACGTGATGCTATGTATAAATAAAGGTTTTTTTTTTTGCCACGAAGGAAAAAATGAAAAAACGAGTGGCCGAGTACTTTCGGTCCTATTCGGACCCTTTACTCAGTAAAGGGTCCGAATAGGACCGAAAGTACTCGGCCAACTCGTTTTTTTCATTTTTTTCCTTCGTGGCAAAAAAACCTTTATTATATATATATATATATATATATATATATATATATATATATATATATATATATATATATATAGTATATATTTATATATAGATATATTATATATATATATATATATATATTATATATATTATTTATTTATATATATATAGATATATATATATATATATATATATATATATATATATATATATATATATATATATATATATACTATATCAAATGTTTCTTCTAGCAAGATCCCAAGGGGCATCACTGTGGGGACTTCCAGGACACGTGGCATTGTTCTCTGGAATGACGAAATTCGGTCAAATAAAGGTAGACCACCCCGAAGTGTTCAAAATAAGTCTGGGATGCAGAACTACCTACCTTAATGAATAAATGAATGGCAACGAAGAAGGGCACTATTCAGGAACTGATTCTCTCACTCTCGGGGAAAATGAAATTTGCAAAAGGAATTGGGTTCTCTTTTTGTTCAAGAGGTCAAGGCTGATTTTGGGCTTTGTTTTGCCATTAGCCTTTATATTTCTTTTGCAGCCGCTAAAGGTAGAGGGGAATTCTGTAGCCTTTATTCTTGCTGTCCTTCTTTTTATTCTGACTTATAGATATATATATATATATATATATATATATATATATATATATATATATATATATATATGCATACATACATATATATACATACATATATATATATACGTAATATATATGTTAGATTATATAATGTATATACAAATTATACATTATATATATATGTATCAAATTATATGTCACAAGTATAAAAGGTCCATTAAAATACTCTGATTTAAAGCTTTAAATAAACTAGT
>NC_061099.1:43296953-43304453 GCF_015104395.2 Macrobrachium nipponense | reverse complement strand
AACAGCCAGTCAGGAGCTTCGTAAGGGAATGACCTAGACATCAGATGCACGGTTGATGTGAATCTACTATAGTATGCATCTCGGGGATCTACCTACCGGTTTCATTTACTCTTAAAGACATATATGAAGTCTATCACCGTCCTTGCACTGTGTCTACATGAAGACTTCAGATGCTTCTACGGAATTCGTCATACACCATAGCCTCTTACACACTGTAACACAGCGGCTCAGGGGCGTGATTGGTATGGTCTTGACCTACCACCTCGATGGCCGCGAGTTCGATTCTCGAGCATTCCATTGAGGAGTGCGAGAGGTGTATTTCTGGTGATAGTAGTTAACTCTCGACGTGGTTCTGAAGTCACGTCAAGCCGTTGGTCCCGTTGCTGGATAACAATTGGTTCCATGCAACGTAAAAACACCGTACACTGTAACACTTTCGCTGTCATTACATAATTTTGAGATCACTGTGCACCACATAATTTTTCCTTCTGCTCTAAGACTTTCACAAAATCGTTTCTTGAAAAAGAGAATAGTTGATCCATACGCTACATTATTTATATAAATCCCCACTAACCTCGCCCCCCCCCCACCCCCCTCCCACTATTAATCCTTCTGTGACCAGTCATAGTTTCTTAAAATCCCTCTCCAATGTTTATGGATGGTTAATGGCAATAATAGCATCGTTATGACAGAAAATCAGTCACTTCGATTTCTCTGTTAAAATTCATTGTTCAGCTTTTGACCTCAGCAGTCAAAACTTTATGGCATTTAACATATATATATATATATATAATATATATATATATTATATATAATATATATATATATATATATATATATATATATATATAAAGACAAAGTCCACAAAGGAAAGAGAAACAATGCAATGAGTTCTGCATGGCCTTCCGACTTCTTGTCCTTAGTAGTCTGCTAAGTAAAGGACGAGAAGTCGAAAGGCCTTGCAGAACTCCGTCGGTTTTCTTTCCTTCGTGGAATTTTGTCTTTGTTTATATATTTATTTATATATTCATACCGTTCCATATTTTCGTGCATCAATTATATATATATATATATATATATATATATATATATATATATATATATATATATATATATATATATATATATATATATATCCAGTTTCAAACCTAAATTATTTATTGTCAACGATTTTTGTTCAATAAAGAAACTGAATTAATGTTTAGAAGCAGATCTTCACAGCAAAGTCATTATTTTATCCAAAACACAAAATATTTTTTGTAATACCCCTGTGTCTATTCTGCAATTTAATCGGAATACAGCAGATGTTATTTCAAAAAGGCTGGTGTATATATATTTTCTTCCTAAAAATGCAGATAATCATAACTCCATTATTAAAAGAACATGTTTACCTAATGCCTCTTTTTTTTCCCGTCCTTTGATAATATATTCATGGAAGGATTTTGAAAAGCCCAAGGAAAAGGTAAAAGGCTGAGGAGGAACAGTCTCTCTCTCTCTCTCTCTCTTTCTCTCTCTCTTCTCTCTCTCTCTACTCTCTCTCTTCCTCTCTCTCTCTCTCTCTCTCTCTCTCTCTCTCTCTCCTTTTTCTTCTTATTATTTCGGTAATAATCGGCTTACGTGTCGTCCAGTAAACCTTTTAGCTAAGGACTTTGAGCATGAAATATTGAAGGCGAAAACTTACAAAAATTCCATTTCTCGGCTTTTTGCTTTGTATAAGAATTAATATTCGGCAGAAAGCAAGTTTTTCCCTCAATATACAGGAAATGACATCAAGACAATAATGATTGGAAGTAACGTTTTGGGGAAAAAAAATCGCTTGAAACAGGCCGAAAAATAATATAGAATGAAGAAGAAAGTGAAATGACAAAAAAGAAAGTCTGCTTAAGATAATGATTAATAGCGCGGGGAGATTTTTCTTTAATAAAATTAATCAAACAAATAATAAAAAGATACGATCTTAAAATTCAATATGCTCTTCTTTATATATGTTAATATATTTAGGAATTCCTATGTTTATTTACGCTTTATTTTAAATTTGAAATAGAAAATTAAAATATAAAAGAAATTACCAGTATCGATTTTGTGAAGAATTTATAGTTTTTTCGAGCTACTAAGAGATGGAGCTGTGAGTCCTGCAATATCATGCCTTTTATAGATATAATAGATTTATACGTCATGATCTTACATACAGAGGAAGGAATATTGGAAAGGCATTTACCCGTCAAGTCCTTATTTTTTTTTTTTTTTTTTTTTTTTTGACCATTGTAACCGCTCCAAAATTTGAATTGTTCTTCGGGAAGCAATCTAGAGTTAATAGTTGTTTAATAGTTCATAACTTAGAGAATTTATACGCATTTCATGTTGTTGTTGTTGTTCTTATTGGGGGGGGGGTTATGAAAGCCCTATGGAAAAGCCTAAACAGATCCGAAAAAAGGTGTTTCGCGTTTAGTTAAAGGTACAGGAATTTTAGGATAGGATATTTATGATTTATTTATTAGAATGAAAATGTAAAAAATAAATAATGTGCATGTTAAATGGTACAGAACAGTGATTTCTAATAGAATATAGCGTATTTATTTCTAATTTTCGTTGGTGAAAAAAACGCTCTAATTAACCGTAGATTTTAGCATTCGCCCCGAGTAAGCTTGAGATCGGACCACGCCTTGTTATTATTATGCGAGTAAAATAATGAATTTTAGCTTTTATTAGTAATAAAGAAGTATAGCTAGATACGAGAGGAAATATAATTATAATTTAAGAAGTACAGGAAATTTAAAAAATAATCTTTTTTTTTTTAGGTAATATATGGATATAAAATGTTAGACGCGTATTTGGTGGCTGATTTCAGTCTTCATTAGAAAAAAATATATATATTTCAAGTTAGTTTTTAGAGAGTTCAGATTAATGAATATTACTGCAATTATAAAAAAAAAATCCAAACGTAATTAGATTCTGATTATATGAATAACATTTGCATCTTCAATTTCTAGATCATGATGTTATGCCGAACGTCCATATTACAATATGATGAATGTCGAAATTTTTTTTCCATGTTGAATGTCGACATTAGAATACTGTGTGTTGGATTTCGAATATATCATAATAAAAGTCAAAATTATTTTCTTATTCAGTGTCCGAATTATAATATGTTGAATTTCTAAATTATTACAATATGTTGAATGTCGAAATTCTAATATTATGTTGCATGTCGAAATTATAGTATTAAATTGAATGTCGAAAATTAGATTGTGTAGAATTTCGAAATTATAACCTTGTATTGAATGCCGAAATTATTTTATGTTGAATGTCGAAAATTATATCATGTCGAATGTCGAAATTACAATTTTATATTGGTCGAAAATCATATGTCGAATTTCGAAAATCATATTGTGTCAAATGTCGAAATTACAAAATTATATTGAATGTCGAAAATTATATTATGACAAATGACTAAAAATATATTATGTCGAATGTCGAAATTACGATATTATATTGAAATTAAAAAATTACATTATCAAACGACGAAAAATATAATATGTCGAATGTCGAAATTACAAATTATATTGAGTGTCGAAAATTATATTATGCCAAATGACTAAAAATATATTATGTCTAATGTCGAAATTACAATGTTGTATTGAATGTCGAAAATTACATTATGTCAAATGACGAAAAATATATCATGTAGAATGTCGAAATGACAATATTATATTGAATGCTGAAAATTACATCATGTCAAATGACGAGAAATATATTATGTCGAATTTCGAAATTATATAGTATTAATACTGAACGTTGAAACGCTAGAATACTGCAGCGTAGATAATATAATATGAGATATGAAAAGAATTATGTTCGACCAAGGTTAACTGATGACTTTGAGGGCAAAAAAAAAAAAAGAAGAAAAACGGAACAAAAATCGAGAGAATTGAAAAGAAACAAAAAAAAAGAAAATAAAGAAGACATCAAGAAAGTAATTGGGCAGGACCCTACCAGCGAAACGCCATTCACAGCAAAATTGGGGAAGAAATTGGCTAATCAGCAGATTTCAACAACTCTTAGAGGCGCCATTAGAGGCCATAACCCTCTGCTAAGGGAAGTTAATTGAGATTTTTTTTTTATTCTTTTTTTTATGTGACCTCATGTGTGGGGGTTGTCGGGTTCTTTTTTTTTTTTTTTTTTTTTTCATTTTTGTTCTGGGTGGTAACTTGAATTTCAATCAGGGAATCAAATAATGCCGTGCTGCTGCTGTTGCTCTCTCTCTCTCTCTCTCTCTCTCTCTCTCTCTCAGTCTCTCTCTCTCTTCTATATGTTATCAAATTTTAACTGAAGATCAATACAATTTATTTTCTACACATGATTCAAAATTCTTTGGTTAATAATCTCTCTCTCGCTCTCTCTCTCTCTCTCTCTCTCTCTCTCTCTCTCTCTCTCTCTCATGGACACGTGCAACACACATGCTAAAAATAATATATATGTGTGTGTAAATATAATATACTTACATACATGTATATATTCATATGTATATGGTGTATATATATATATATATATATACTATATATATAGTATATATATATAAATATATATATATATATATATATATATTATATATATATATATATATATATATACATATGCGACAGTAGAAATCATTCGCGTTGAATTGACCTCCATTGGGCGCCAGCAACCCATCCTCTCCCTCCCCCCCCACCCCCACCCCCACCACCCGCCAGCCCCTCCCCAGCAGCAGTTAGTGGCCTTTTGTAAAGAGGACCGGAACGATGACAACTCAGATTATATATATATATATATATATATATATATATATATATATATATATTCTATATATATATATATATATATTATATGTGTGTGTGGTATATATTGTATATATATTTATATTCTGTTATTTAAGCTTACAATTGTCGTTTAATACGAATGGCACCATACTCTTTGTGAAAATAATTTACACCCAAGATAAAATTATAATTAACAAGTGCTTCAACCGCACTTGACTCGCGCTTAATTTGCGGTTCTCTCTCTCTCTTCTCTTCTCTCTCTCTCTCCTCTCTCTCTCTCTCTCTCTCAATACCGAACACTAAAAGTTCAATATATATATATATATATATATATATATAATATATATATATATATATATTATATATGTATATATATATATATATATATATATATATATATATATATATATATATATATTCGTCTCCTGCTTTTCTTGCCATGTTGAGATTGGGATTACACTCGAAATTGTATTCTTCGCCCCGCCTCCCCCGCCCCCCGCGCCAGCAGACTGACCTTTTTCACCGGCGCTCCCAGCTGAATTCGTCACTTGGGAAGAAATTCGTTCTTTCCCGGCGCCCCCCCCCCCCCCCCCCCCCCCCCCCACCCCCCCCCCCCCCCCCCCCCCCCCCCCCCCCCCTTTTTTTTTTTTTTTTTTTTTTTGCTTACTCGGGAAGTAAGCCTACGAACTACTTTAATGCTGTTCTTGTTGGGGGGAGGGGTAGGAAAGGTCTATGGAAGATCCTAAAAAAGATCTGAAAAAAAAGTTTTTTGCGTTGAAATCAAGATACGGGATTTTTAGGATTGGACATTTATGATTTATTTATTGGAATGAAAATGTAAAAAAATCAATAACGTGCATATTAAGCAGAAGAGAAAAGTTATTTCTAGTCAAATATATCACATTTTTTTCATTTTCGTTGGTAAATACAACGGGCTATCTGTCCGTAGATTTTAGCACTTTTTAATTTATTTGATGTCCTGAATTTAAAGGCTGTATTTCTGTTCAATTATTTTGTGCTTCCACCTATAACTGAAAACATATGAACGTGTTTAATTTTCGTCCTTTTTATTTGATCCTTGTTCTTAGTAAGAGTAGTAATAATTATGAATATTAATGACTTCACATTAAGTTAGAAATATAATGTTTGCAAGTTATGTGCCAGTGGAAAATCTTGTTTGCGTCCATAGTAAGCTGGAGGTCGGATCACTCCTTGTGATTTTTGTACTTTGACGTAATGGGTGTCTCTTTTTTTTATAGATTTTATGTGGATATTCTGTTTTTATTATTTTGTGTTGTTTTTTCTGTTGCTTTCTTAGTTCGCATTTTTCTAAACGACGTGTCGTGTGTGTGTCTTATTAATTATATATATTATTATTATTATATATATATATATATATATATATACTATATATATTTTTATATTATATATATATAATATATATATATATATATATATATATATCTATATATGTATAATATATATATATATATATATATATGAATATATATATATATATATATATATATATATATATATATCTATATATAAATATAATAATATATATATATATATATATATAGATATATCATAATATATATATATATATATCATATCTATATATAGATATATATATATATATATATATAGATATAGATATCGATATATATATATCTATATATATATATCATATCTTTATATATAATATATATATAATATATAATGAATTAGATATATTATATATATATTATATATATATATAGTATATATATATATATATATATATCTATATAATAATATTTATTAATTTTATTATTTATATATATATATAGATATGGAATAAATATAATATAATATATATATCTATATATATATAATATATATATATAGATATATATATACTATTCTATATAGTCTAATATATATATTATATATATATATTATAGATATAGATATAAATTAATCATATATATATATATATAATATATATATATATAGATATCTATATAATATAGATAATATATATATATCTATATCTTATATATATATATATCTATATCTTTATATATATATATATAATATATATATAGATAGATATAGATCACCCACTACTATCATAATATATATATATATATATATCTATATATATATATATCTATATCTATATTATATATATATATTATATATAATATATATAATATTAGATATAGATATATATAGTATATATATATATAATTATCTCATATCTATTTATTCTATATAGATATATTAGATCATATATATTTACATATCTTGATATATATGTATATATATATATATATAATATAGATATATATATATCTATATATCTATATATCTATATATATATATACATATATATATAGATATATATATATAATATATTATAATCTATATATATATTATATATATATATATATATATATATATATATAGATATATATTATATATATACTATATAGATATATAGATACTATATATATTTATATATATATATATGATATATATATATATATCTATTATATCTATATATATATATATATATATATATATATATATATATATACGGGTGTTTATCAGTGTACAAATAAATATTGATATCTCCAAAACATCTGTACTAATATACGTGTGCATACATGGCATTTGTCGCAATAAATAGGTGTACATGTTTAAAAAAATATCA
>NC_061099.1:43272306-43296453 GCF_015104395.2 Macrobrachium nipponense | reverse complement strand
ATGTTTAAAAAAATATCACTATATGAATAACTGTTCACAAGTCTGTTACAGCATCCTTCAATCTGGCCGATTATACTAGTTTGCGCTCGTCGTTTTTGGCATAAAACAAGACGAAATGTTTCGCCCGAAACGTTATATATGAATGATCGCATCGACCTTCCAATAAGCCATCAGCTCAGAGCAATTTCATGGCAAGCTTCAAATAATTTCTCCGGTACGAACTAGATGGAGCATTGCACAGTATACACGAGGAATTAAAAAGCTACTCTTGCTCAGTCTGCTCGAGGAACTAAACAGCTGCTGTTATACAGTATGCAAGAGGAATCTAACAGTTGCTGTTGCACATGAATGCACGAGAAATTAAAACAGCTGTTGCTGCACAGTCTGCACGAGGAATTAAACAGCTGTTGTTGCTCAGTCTGCACGAGGAATTAAACAGCTGTTGTTGCACAGTCTGCACGAGGAATTAAACAGCTGTTGTTGCACAGTCTGCACGAGGAATTAAACCACTGCTGTGGCACAGTCTGCGCGAGGAATTCAACAGCTGCTTTGCACAGTATTCAAGAGGAGGAATTAAAAAGCTATTGTTGCATAGTATACAAGAGGAATTCTACAGCTGCTTTTGCACAGTATTCAGGAGGAATTAAACAGCTGCTTTGCACAGTATTCAAGAGGAATTAAAAAGCTACTTTTGCACAGTATTCAAGAGGAATTCAACAGCTGCTGTTGCACAGTATGCAAAAGGAATTGAACAGCTGCTGTGGCACAGTCTGCGCGAGGAATTCAAACAGCTGCTTTTTGCACAGTATTCAAGAGGAATTAAACAGCTGCTGTTGCACAGTATTCAAGAGGAATTAAACAGCTGCTGTTGCACAGTATTCAAGAGGAATTAAACAGCTGCTGTTGCACAGTATTCAAGAGGAAATTCAACAGCTGCTTTTGCAGAAGCCACGAAGGGAAGTGAAACGATGGAGTACCGCTAAGAGGCCTAAGTAAAGGACGAGAATCGAAAGGCCTTGCAGCGGTACTCCATTGTTTTCCACTCTCCTTCGTGGCTTTTGCCTTTATTTATATATTATTCATCACGTTCCAAGTTTTTGTGATGCAGTTACAATTTTATATATATATATATAATATATATATATATATATATATATATATATATATATATATATATATACATATATATATTATATAAATTTACATCGCAGTCATTTCCGTGTTAAGATATCGGCTTATTGTTGTAGCAACCCCCCACCCACCCTCTATCTCATCCAGAAAGGGAATAAATGCAACATTGACACAACCGACGCGTCTGAGGAGAAACTTCCCTGTGTTTTGCAAGTTGTTTAATTGTGTTAAAGAAGTTGTAATTGACAGAGAGCATTCGGGCTTGGCGATTCCAAACTTCTCGATGGTAATTTGAACACTAGCTTTCGGGGAGTTCTCTCCTTCGTATTTTTTTTTTACTTTCTTATCTCCCTTTTTTTTTATTTCCGTTTCCTCGAAGGAATTCAACTCGCTTGATTATGCAAAGTGAGTCAAGCAGTGTGTGTGAGAATTCTTGCAACGGCTTCCCCGTAGTACGTAGGTACTGTTGGTTCAGGTAGCGGTAGTGTGTCTTGCAGAAGGAATTAAACTATATGTATGTATGCATGTATGTATATATATATATTATAATATATATATATATATATATATATATATATATATATGAATACTTATCACATCACCGTGATTCATATAAATTATTCGAGCTACAAATGTCCTTTAATATCTAAATCGCTCTACCTCGGAATTAATCAATTTTCATATATATAAACCGATGGGGAATTTCTTAGCTGATGATAATTTCGTCCTCTCGTGGGTTCGAACTACCGCCCAGCAGACAGAGGAGAAATCAGGATGTCGTTGACGTTATTGTCAACTAAAAAATTCCCCTTCGGTTTACACATATGAAAATATATATTAATTCCGAGGGTAGAGCGAAGTAGATATTAATGGATATTTGTAGCTCGAATAAATATATACAATCATACATACATATATATATATATATATATAGTATATATATACATATATATATATATATATATATATGTATATGTATATCTCAAGTATAAAAGGCCCCATAAAACACTCTGGTTTATTTAAAGCTAAGGACTATACTTCGTTGGACTTGACTCCCACCCTTGACAAATAGTAAATGACAAAAAGAAGTTACACTTGTGTCATTCACTACTTGACAAGGGTGGGAGTCAGTCCACCGAAATACGGTCCTTAGCTTTAAACCAGAGTGTTTTAATGGGCTATTTTTATACATGTATATACATACATGTATATAATATATACATGTATGTATATATTTATTATACATACATGTATATAATATAAATATAACATGTATGTATATTTATATTATATACAGAAAATATATTTTTTTTATATATATCATGTATCATATAAAGTATATGTATTTTATATTGCGCAGACACACACACGCACACACACACATGTATATATATATATATATATATATATATATATATATATATATATATATATATATATATATATATTTATATTTCTATAACGAATAGTTAGTGACCTTATCAGAACACAACCGTCCAAGTGTCGAGCAGGTTAATTGCCAGAACAAATTTCGCTTTGTGTGGCTAAAACAATTTATTCCTCGTAAATACGTTTTCAGGTCATCGTGCCATCTGCCATTGCTGTGTTTACCGTGCAAAATTGCTCTTGATTTTTCGCTTCATAAGAAAAAAATTTTTTTAATACGTATAGTTTTGTTTATGGAATTGCAACCGCCCCTCCCAACCCCCCCCCCCCCCCCCCAAAAAAAAAAAAAAAAAAAAATAGGTATGTTATGTGTTTTTGCGTGGTTTCGTTTTTTTAATGACAGAAGGAAGAGACGACATAACATATGTCCAAATTGAGCTCAGTCGAAACATAAAACTCAAAGATGAGAATAAACATCGTTTGGGTACCTCTGAATTAGGGAAACACATAATAAGGAGTGGAGTTCCCACTTTTTCTGTTCCATTACGTTACTGTTTAGGGAAACATACTAAGGAGTAATAGATATTCTCTTTATAAAACTAGTGACTTGGTGTTGTCATCAGAAGTAGGAAATGCACCGAAGTTTCTTCGGCGCAGTCGAGTTCTCTGTACAACGTGTAATGCTGTATGAAACTCTCAGCCACGATCCATGAAACGCTCAGCCGGCCTTGGTGGCCTGTGTTGTTGATGCTTCAGACGCACGATCATGGCTAAGTTTAATCTTATGTAAAATAAATACTACTGAGGCTAGAGGGCTGCAATTTGGTACGTTTGATGATTGGAGGGTGGATGATCAATATACCAATTTTCAGCCCTCTAGCCTCAGTAGCTTTTCAGATCCGAGGGCGGACAGAAATAGTGCGGACGGACAAACAAAGCCGTGGATGACGTTTCATGGGGCACGGCTCATACAGCACTGTACCGAAAGATAGATCTGTTTTCGGTGGCTTTGATTGTTGCACAGAGAAACTCGAAGGCGCATTTTCTATTTATTCCTATGTTTTCTTGCCAATCCCGTAGAGGGAGCCGCTTTAAAAACAGAAATACTTGTGCTCCCAAAACAGACCGACGGCTGGAGAGCGTCCCCAGCTTTTATTCGCAGATCCGAACGGAGGCCGTTCAATATTGCCAAGTGGCATGGCTCTAGCAAATTGCCCCATGGATCATGCCCCCGAATCCCTCTTTAAAAGGGCCTGTCTGTCCCAACGACGGATAGAGCCCCTCCTCTGTTGACTTCAAGTTAACACGGAAACCCAGATTACTTCATCTCCTAAAAAAAAGCAAAGACTAAATAAATAGATAAAGAAAGAAAAAAACAGGAATATGGAATGTTTATCTTCGGCGCAACAATATGGTTCTTTGTCGGTTAAAACTAAGACGTACCAATTTTTTTTATTTTTTTATTTGTTTTCCGTTCCAAAAGGTTTTGGGCGAATTCATGAAAGTTGTATCTCAATAAAATATTGACATGAATCGTTTATCTTCGGTACAGCAATATGGTTCCGTGTCGGTTAAAACTAAGACGTACCATTTTTCTTTTTTTTATTTTCTTTTTTTTTTTTTTTTTTTTGCCTCCATAAGGTTTTGGGTGAATTTATGAATTGTATCTCAATAAAATATTGACATAGATCTTCAGGAGAAAGACAAGTTTTGTGATTTATGATCAACTTCTATCAATTTCTATTTGAGATACATTTTTTTCCATGAATTGTTCCAACGTGAATAGCTGTGCAGTAATCCATCATCCTTTATCACGACGTTTTATGTTTTGTATTATTTATGACATGCGTATGAGCATGAATGAATCATTAGCATGAATGACGCTTCACTACGACATCATTATCTAAATTTAATCCGCGGAGATATTTATTTTCTTAATTTTCGGGCGTCATTTTATCTCGTAAAGTAAGAGACTGTTTTTTACATCACATGGAGAATGAAGTCGTTTAATAAAATCATTTTCCTATAAACGCTCGAATGTAGCTTCCAATAACTTTTAGTATTCTGTAAAGAAAATTATTGTGCCGACCGCGGCTTTGTCTGTCCGTCCTCAGTTGTGCCGGATTTGTCTGCTCGTCCTCAGATCTAAAAAAAAAAAAAAAAAAAAAAAAAAAAACTACTGAGGCTAGAGGGTTGCAAATTGGTATGTTGATCATCCACCCTCCAATCATCAAACATACCAAATTGTCATCGTAGTATTACCACTGTGCCTTAATTATTATATAATTATGGCCGTCAGTGTACATTGCATTATTACTCTAATACAATTGTATTTTAATCATTTACTTACATTTTTATGTATTCACATATTAATCGTCGTTCATTTTTCTTTTATTTTTTAAGAAGTGATCTCTTTTCTGTTTCCCATTACCTTTGTGAGCTTGAATTTCAAGGCGGTGGCCCCTGAGGGGTAATTGTTCCATATAAATAGGGTTCATCTTCTGAATAATAATAATAATAATAATAATAATAATAATAATAATAATAATAATAATAATAATAATAATAATAATAATAATAATAATAAGGTAATGGCTACTTCAGCTGCGTTACGCTTGTTGCTCTATTTTTCGAATAGCCTGTTTAAGTAGTTAGTTTCAATAGAGTATGCTTGAGAGAGGGTTTACTTCCTAAACAACAACAATAATAATAATAATAATAATAATAATAATAATAATAATAATAATAATAATAATAAGTATCAAGATCTGAAAATAGAAATAAGAAGGATATGGGATATGCCAGTGGAAATCGTACCCATAATCATAGGAGCACTAGGCACGATCCTAAGATCCCTGAAAAGGAATCTAGAAAAAACTAGACGCTGAAGTAGCTCCAGGACTCAAGCAGAAGATGTGATCCTAGAAACGGCACACATAGTAAGAAAAGTGATGGACTCCTAAGGAGGCAGGATGCAACCCGGAACCCCACACTATAAATACCAACCCAGTCTAATTGGAGGACTGTGCTAATAATAATAATAATAATAATAATTACATTTTATTAAAAGTAATTGCTGCCTCAGCTCGCGTTAATTTTGTAGAGGTTCTTCTCTATTTTTCTAATTATTGTTTTCTCATTGTTGCAAATAAACAATGAGAAAACAATAATTAGAAAAAATAATTAAGAGAAGAACCTTTATAAAAATCAACGCAGCTGAGGCAGCAATTACTTTTAATAAATTCATGTTTAAAGTTTTTTAATAGGTTTTTACTTCCAGCAAACAACAACAACAACAACAACAACAACAACATATTAATAATATAAT
Organism: Macrobrachium nipponense; assembly: GCF_015104395.2. Lineage (NCBI taxonomy): Eukaryota > Metazoa > Arthropoda > Malacostraca > Decapoda > Palaemonidae > Macrobrachium > Macrobrachium nipponense. The sequence goes on along the minus strand of NC_061099.1, from coordinate 43,290,608 downwards.
AATAATAATAATAATAATAATAATAATAATAATAATAATAATAATAAAGCTACCAGATGGGAGCAACATCAAACACATAGATGAGACAGGATACTAAAATACCTGGGAATAATGGAAGGAGGGGATATAAAAACACCAAGAGATGAAGGACACGATCAGGAAAGAATATATGCAGAGACTCAAGGCGATACTCAAGTCAAAACTCAACGCCGGAAATATGATAAAAGCCATAAAACACATGGGCAGTTGCCAGTAATCAGATACAGCGCAGGAATAGTGGTAATGGACGAAGGCAGAACTCCGCAGCATAGATCAGAAAACCAGGAAACATATGACAATACACAAAGCACTACACCCAAGAGCAAATACGGACAGACTATACATAACACGAAAGGAAGGAGGGAGGGAGGAGGACTAAGTTCTATAGAGGACTGCGTCAACATTGAGAACAGAGCACTGGGGCAATATCTGAAAACCAGTGAAGACGAGTGGCTAAAGAGTGCATGGGAAGAAGGACTAATAAAAGTAGACGAAGACCCAGAAATATAGAGACAGGAGAAAGACAGACAGAACAGAGGACTGGCACAACAAACCAATGCACGGACAATACATGAGACAGACTAAAGAATTAGCCAGCGATGACAATTGGCAATGGCTACAGAGGGGAGAGCTAAAGAAGGAAACTGAAGGAATGATAACAGCGGCACAAGATCAGGCCCTAAGAACCAGATATGTTCAAAGAACGATAGACGGAAATAACATCTCTCCCATATGTAGGAAGTGCAATATGAAAAATGAAACCATAAACCACATAGCAAGTGAATGCTCGGCACTTGCACAGAACCAGTACAAAAAGAGGCATGATTCAGTGGCAAAAGCCCTCCACTGGAGCCTGTGCAAGAAGCATCAGCTACCTTGCAGTAATAAGTGGTACGAGCACCAACCTGAAGGAGTGATAGAAAACGATCAGGCAAAGATCCTCTGGACTATGGTATCAGAACGGATAGGGTGATACGTGCAAATAGACCAGACGTGACGTTGATTGACAAAGTCAAGAAGAAAGTGTCACTCATTGATATCGCAATACCATGGGACACCAGAGTTGAAGAGAAAGAGCGGGAAAAAATGATAAGTATCAAGATCTGAAAATAGAAATAAGAAGGATATGGGATATGCCAGTGGAAATTGTACCCATAATCATAGGAGCACTAGGCACGATCCCAAAAGATCCCTGAAAAGGAATCTAGAAAAACTAGATGCTGAAGTAGCTCCAGGACTCATGCAGAAGAGTGTGATCCTAAAAGAAACGGCGCACATAGTAAGGAAAGTGATGGACTCCTAAGGAGGCAGGATGCAACCCGGAACCCCACACTATAAATACCACCCAGTCGAATTGGAGGACTGTGATAGAGTAAAAAAAAAAAAAATAATAATAATAATAATAATAATAATAATAATAATAATAATAATAATAATAATAATAATAATAATAATAATACCGACACTGATGATGACCCCTGCTTGACCTGGACCTGAGATCCTGTTTGATAAAATAAAAGATCACCTTCAGCATTTTTATAATTTTTATAAATTCGCAATCTGAATATTGGCCAGTTACTCAGGAACATCGCTGAGCCTGAGAAGCGAATTGTAAGGAAATAGAAAAAAAAACAATACATAAAATCAACTCGCTCAATTCTGCCATTCTCTTCAACAGCATTTGCCTAAAAGAGGGTCTTTTACCAAAATAATAATAATAATAATAATAATAATAATAATAATAATAATAATAATAATAATAATAATTTCAAAAACATTGCCCAATGTGGTGTGATCATTACATATGAATAAGGTTCGCTTCTGAATATAACAATGATAATGAACCAAGTAAAAACTTCTTTCAGTTTTCTTCTGAAGATTGAAAAAGAAGCCCGCAAAATTACTGTGTATATCGTGTTTACTTATGAAGTATTTACATTTTATTTTTCTCAAAATAAAAAAATGCAAATACCTATAAGTAAGCACTTTATTCACAGTAATGTTGTGGTTTTCTTTTTTAATAATGGTAATAATAATAATGATAATAAAGCAAATCTATTTGCACGTATCACCTATCTGTTCTGATACCATAGTCCCAGAGGATCTTTGCCTGATCGTTTTCTATCACTCCAGATTGATGCTCGTACCACTTATTACTGCAAGGTAGCTGATGTTTCTTGCACAGGCTTCAAATAAAAAATAGAAATAAGGATATGGGATATGCCAGAGGAAATTGTACCCATAATCATAGGAATACTAGGCACAATCCCAAGATCCCTGAAAAGGAATCCGGAAAAACTAGAGGCTGAAGTGGCTCCAGGACTCATGCAGAGAAGTTGTGATCCTAGAAACGGCGCACATAGTAAGAAAAGTGATGGACTCCTAAGAAGGCAGGATGCAACCCGGAACCCCACACTATAAATGCCACCCAGTCGAACTGGAGGACTGTGATAGAGCAAAAAAAATAAATCAATCAATAAATAAATAAAGCAAATTATCTCTTCCTCGTGCACTTCCCGTTTCCTTCTGTTATTACCTCTTTTCTAAAGAAAAAATTATTCATCCTGTAAAAGCGAAAGGATACGCGTGAATAGGCAGTAGACGGATATGAGCGATCAGACCGTCTACCTGAGAGAGAGAGAGAGAGAGAGAGAGAGAGAGAGAGAAAGAACATACAAAGATGCAGACGCATCCCTGTTACCATGGCAACCTCTAAGGACGAACGACAAGCGTCGAATACCCCATTGTTGACGTCGGAAGGGGTGGATTGTCTGGAGCAATTAGCAGCCGAAGAGTCACGATCAGGCCAAAAACAATCCCCCCCCCCAACCCCCTCTCTCCCACCATTCATTATTGCCAAACAAAATCCAAAACCAATTAGAGCCTTGAGGGAACATAATTCCTATTCATGGGGTCATTCATTAAACTGACTTGATGCGTGGATTCGAGTTAACACCGATTACTAATTGTTACGAAATAATTATTGCAAACGAGGCTGGCTGCTTGTTTGTGTGCAGGTATCCTGGTAAGCCAACTGTACGCGTTACTGAAGGTTCTTTGTGGTGTCCCTTCGGCCCCTAGTTGGCACCCCTTTTCAATCCTTTTACTGTACTTCCATTCATATTCTCTTTTCTTCCATCTTGCTCTTCGTCCTTCCTAACAATTATTTCGTGGCGCAACTGCTTTGAGGTTTTCCTCCTGTTACACCTTTCGAAACTTCTTAACTCTCAATTTTCTTTTCAGCGCTGAATGATATCGTAGGTCCCAGTGCTTGGCATTTGGCGGCCCTACATTTTGTACTCCACTCCACTCCCTATACTCCGCCAACTTTTTAGGCTTTGTAAAATGATGTATAATTTCACATATGTATGAATGCAACGAAACTTATCCACAAAATCCTCTTTGCATTCTGTGAATTAATTCCCATGAAATTGATACCTACCATATATATATATATATATATATATATATATATATATATATATATATATATATATATATATATATATATATATATATATATTTTATATGTATAAATATAAATATTGTTATAACATATTTCTTCAGAGCTTGTCACTCCAGTTTACGTATGAAGAAGCGAGGAAAGGAAACAGGAGAGAGAGAGAGAGAGAAGAGAGAGAGAGAGAGAGAGAGAGAGAGAGAGAGAGAGAGGGGGGGGGGGGTGATAAATTTTAGCTGTCTCCAGAGTGAGACAGAAAGAAAGGAACACGTGAGTTTATATATATATATATATATTTTCTATATATAATATTATATAAATATAGAATATATATATATATATATATATATATATATTATAAGATATATATAAATATATTACGAAATATACGTTGTAGTTATATATATTACATTTTAAATTAAGATACATTATGTTTATTGTAATATATATATATATGCATGTAGTAAACATATTTAATTATAGGCATAAAAATAACAAAAAATATGCACGTAATTACTTATCGGCTTAATCTGCAGGAACCATTTTAAAGCGTATAAACACATTTTCTTGCTCGAATCTATATGATAAATCCACGAAAATATTCTTATGACTTCAGCTGATATATGTATATATATATATATTATATATATATATAATATATATATATATATATATAATATACTTATATATATAATATATATTAATATATATGTATGTATGTATGTGTACGCCACCACAGTCCCCCACCATTTCCTTTCCACTGGTCAGAACATTGAGATGTAAACTATGTTACGCTGTCGATAAGGCAAGGTGAAGGGAGCACACAAACAAACTCATAAACACACACACACACAAACACATACACATTTAAGTAAACGCTCTCTCACTTACTCTAGATACGATAGCGTCCGAGTGTGAAATTGGCTTTGCTATTCATGTATTCATAGTCATATACCGGCGGGATGAAATAATTGCTTGCAAACGATGGCGCCAGAGAGAGAGAGAGAGAGAGAGGTGGATATTAAATAGTTCAACGGTGCCATCAGTACTCGTATGTTAATATAAATGGGTGAATAAGGCACATATCGTCATGTTAAAATCGTTAAGCCAGAAAAAACTTAGTTTGCTTGATTTAAAAAAAAATTTTAATTGAATATTCATCCGAATTTATAGTATAAATATGTACCCTTATATATATATATATATATATATATATATATATATATATATATATATATATATATGTATATGTATAACTGAATCACGAAAGTTAGGAACGTGATAAATCCATAAATAAAGATATATGCCACGAAGAAAAATAAACGAAGGAGGTCTGCAAAGATCTTTCGACGTTAAACGTCCTTTTTTACTGAGCAGAGACTCTGCTCAGTGAAGGACGTTTAACGTCGAAAGATCTTGCAGACCTCCTTCGTTTATTTTTCCTTCGTGGCATATATCTTTATATATATATATATATATATATATATATTATATATATATATATTATTATATATATTATATATATATATACATAATTATAATTAATATGTTATGGAACGCTTGATTGTCATTACAAGAGCCACAGCAATTTTTTATTTATGTTATGTAAAGATTTCACTTCTCCCGGAATCAAATTGTCAAACTTAAATATTACAAAAGACGTCCCACACAAAACTGATCTAGGGACTAGAAAACTCACTTGGAAATGACACTTCAGTCACAACTATCTTTCTCCTAGCAACTATCATATCCAGTCGAATAAGAGGAAGAACCAGTTACTATAGTAGATTCACATCAACCGTGCATTTGACGTCTAGGCCAGTCCCTTACGACCGCTCCTGATTGGCTGTTGATAAGCCAATCACAGGGCTGGGAACCCTGGAACCTCTCAGTCTCTTTTGAGAGTTCACATAGGCAGGATGTATCTTCTACTCTCCATGGGGGAGTACGTCTTTCAGGAGAGGTGGAACATACATCCTGCCTATGTGAACTTTCGAGAAAGACTGAGAGATTCCAGCTCTGCGACTGGCTTATCAACAGCCAATCAGCACGGTTGATGTGAATCTACTATAGGAGGTAGAAAAACAATACTTGTACTAAACCGATAGTAAGAGGAACAAGAAGAGCAGAATATCCTTAAACCTAATATTTTCTAATATATAGTATAATAAACAGTAACAAGGAAGCCTTCACCGTTTTCACTGAAGAAAATATAGAAATATTAAGTAGCTTGGTTACCTAAGTAATATCTGTCCTTAGGACGGGGGGTTTACATAAAAAAAATTTTGGGGGGGAGGAGAAACCAAGGGTGCGACGAGATAGAACTTTGCAAGAAAGTGAAAAAAAAAAGTTAAGTATATCTTAGTTTTACCAGACCACTGAGCTGATTAACAGCTCTCCTAGGGCTGGCCGAAGGATTAGATATTTTTACGTGGCTAGAACCAATTGGTCATCTAACAACGGGACCTACAGCTTAATTGTGGGATCCGAACCACATTATTATCGAGAAATGAATTTCTATCACCAGAAATAAATTTCTCTGATTCGAAACTTGCGACCACCGGATTGGCAGCGAGCACGAAAACCATTCGTCCAGCGAGGCACTGAAAGAACGTGAAAACTTTACGTTTAAAATCAATGAAATAACTCAAGAAATTATGATCTATAATATATTAAGTTAAAATCATTCAGTAATTCAGGAATTTGTGATAAATATAAACAGGGTTTATATAATATATATGTATATATATATATATACATATATATATATGTATATATACATATATATATATATATATATCTATATATATATATACTATATATATATACTATATATATATATATAGCTTAGTGCCAGGGGCGAGGGTCATCCATATTAATAACCATCAATGAAGGGAAAGAGGACACACACAGATGTACATGCTGTCTTTATTGCGACGTTTCGTAATTATCAAGTTAATTACATCATCAGGCTGTTAAAATGAAAAATAAATTTCCTAGTAAAATTGTAAAAAACAAAACTAAAAATTAAAAATTCAGAAATGCAAAAGCTAAAAAAGTTATTCTTACAAGTGTACAATATTACACATTAAAATTAAGGAAGTTAAATTATTTAAAAGGAACATACATTAAAATGAAAGATAATGAACATAAAATAAGCAAAAATTGACAAAAGATTGAAAGCAGCAGTGAACAGTTTACAGAACAAAGAAGTTAAGGACCGACCTAGAGGAATGACGGGCGTTAAACTAAACGTAAACATAAAAACATAAATAAACAACACAAGTCAAGACAAATACAGAGGGGAGGAAGACGTATGGGTGTTCAACGACGGAACAAGTTGTTTAATAAAAAGCGATTCTAGAATAACAAGGTCGTGCGGGTTGGTGGTATGGCCTAACTTCCTTAATTTTAATGTGTATATTTTGTACACTTGTAAGAATAACTTTTTAGCTTTTTGCATTTCTGAATTTTTTAATTTTTAGTTTTAGTTTTACAATTTTACTAGAAATTTATTTTTCATTTTAACAGCCTGATGATGTAATTAACTTGATAATTACGAAACGTCGCAATAAAGACAGCATGTACATCTGTGTGTGTCCTCGTTCCTTCATTGATATATATATATATATATATATATATATATATATATATATATATATATATAATATATATATATAATATATATATAATATACTATACACACACGTACATATATATTATATAAACCATGTTTATATATCACAATTTATATGTATATATTATATATATATTATATATATATATATATTATATATATATATATATATAATGTATATATATAATGTACTATATATATATATATATATATATATATATATATATAATATATGAATGTACATATGTGTGTGGTGTGTGTGCGCGCCCGCGTGTCCACCGGGGTGACACGAACACCAGCCAGTCAATCGGAATGTTTGTACGGGACAGAATGGGTCAATGTTTGCACAAAAAATGAGTCCGTAAGCCCCCGTATATGTAAAGTAGGTTAATTGCCGGAACAAAAATTTCATTTTATTTTCCCTATTTTGGATGACGAAACGAATTATCCCTCTAATTTACGTTTGCAAATTGACGATTATGCTTACTGGGGCGCCGTTGTGTTTGCCGTGCAAAATTACATAAGCGTTTTCTGCTTATTTTCAATGAAAAATCATTAGTCGACCGGAACTGGATTACGCGTAAAACTCGGCCCCCTCTGCTCTCTTTGGTTTTTCATTCGCTGTCTTTTTTTTTCCGCAGAGGATATTTTCCGTAGAGAATATTTTCTGCAGAGAATATTTTTCACAGAGAATATTTTCCGTAGAATATTTTCCATAGAGAATATTTTCTGCAGAGAATATTTTCCATAGAGAAAATATTTATGCAAAGAATATTTTTTCCACAGAATATTTTTCCACTGAAATATTTTCTGCAAAGTAAATATTTTCTGCAGAGAATATTTTCTGCAGAGAATATTCCTCCCACCAGAGAAAATATTTTCCATAGATAATATTTTCCATAGAGATATTTTTCTGAAAAGAATGTTTTCTGCGGAGAATATTTTCTGTAGAGAATATTTTCCACAGAGAATATTTTCCTCAGAGAATATTTTTCGTTAGAGAATACCTTTCTGGCCAGAAGAATATTTTCCTCAGAAAATATTTTCAGTATAGAATATTTTTCCCCAGAGAATATTTTTCCACAGGGAATATTTTCCATAGAGAATATTTTCCGCAGAGAATAGTTTCCGCAGAGAGTATTTTCTGCAGAGAATATTTTCTGCAGAGAATATTTTCTGTAGGGAATATTTTCCGTAGAGAATATTTTCCGCAGAGAATATTTTCCGTAGAGAATATTTTCTGCAGAGAATTTTCCGTAGAGAATATTTTCCGCAGAGAATATATTTTCAGAACAGAATATTTTCTGCAGAGAATATTTTCCGTTTCCTTTCCCGGATATTAAATGAAGTAGTAGTGTTGCTTCAATCTAGGGCACTGAGAGAGAGAGAGAGAGAGAGAGAGAGAGAGAGAGAGAGAGAGAGAGATTATAGAGAGATTATCACTAGGGAAACGGTGGAGACCTTCCCCCTATTTGAGTCGGGGTGAAAAGTGCTGGCATTTTTCTTTGTAATGATGACGGCAAGAAATAACGAGGAATGGATGCATACATGTGTTTATATATATGTATATGTATATATATACATATGTTTAATATATATATATATCACTAAGCTACACTGTCGTTTAATATCTAATTTTACGCTACTTCGGGGCTATCTCCGATGAGGAATGATCACCGAAAGATGATCATTCCATTTATCAATATGTTTATATAATTAAACTATCCGGAATGTCCAGAGGGAATGGAAATGGAGGGACTTCTGTACCTGGAAATGAATTACTAAACGAGCCTGGGGTCCACAGCCTATATGTATATATAAAAAAAAACTTGTTGAGAGATGAAAAGTTAACGCTCTCTGGTCTAGGGAATTAGGACATTGGTTGAGAGACAGACACGTTATGTCAAGCATCATCAAAATCAAAATGCTTTCTTCATTTTATTTTTATTTATTTATTCATTTATTTTTTGCTCTGTTCATGTGATTGTGTTTTTTTTTTTTTTTTTTTTTTTTTTTGTTTTTTTTTCATCTGATGTTTTGAATATTCCTTCGGATATTGTCTTCTGTATTTTGTGAGACTGCCAGAACAAAAATTTTGGTGGGTTTGGAGTCGGTCTATTGTGCCGGCTTTGTCTGTCCGTCGTCCGCCCTCAGATCTTGTAAAAAAAAAAAATTACCGAGGGTAGAGGGGCTGCAAATTGGTATTGATCATCCACCCTCCCAATCATCAAACATACCAAATTGCAAACCATCTAGCCTCTGTAGTTTTGATCTTTATTCAAGGTTAAAGTTAGCCATGGATCGTGCATCTGGCAGCACTTACCAGAGGCATGGGATGCACCCTTACTCTACCCCATCTAGTGAGCAACTGGAGATGCCAGTCATAGTTTATGGTTTTATACAGCATTGTACGTTTTACTGAAAACTCGAGGCGCCGAATAGTTGTTATTCATTGTCAGCTCAGTTAACGTTACACTTTTTTTTTTTATATTGTTTTCTCTGGTTATGCGGACAAGAACGAGTTTTACTGTGGCACTTGAATTACCTTTTTCCCATCAAGCGAGGAAGTTTTTATTTATTCGCTATCTTACTATAATGGGCGTTATGTCTGTCCACGTCCGTCTGTCATTCAATCTCGGCCAACGGTCTGGTCCGATGGGCATGAAACTTGGCAGGGTTATAGTGGGGCACCATAAGATGGTTTATAATGGTGTTTCATCCTAGCTCCCCCTCCCCACTCCGAAGGGGATGGAGGTGAGAAGGGACTCGCTGAAACGGGGCTGGTTATGCCCGTAGATTTAGTTGTTTTACGAATTTATCATACATAATGTCTGTATACCTACGTTTGCTAGTTATATGCATTGGCAATACGCTCGCAATGTTCAAAATGCGATCTTTAATAACATCCCTCTCAGAGTTAAAAGGGCGGAAGTTGCCACTTCAACATTTTTCCTAAGTTTCGTAATTCTACCATTTCCTTAATTCTCCTTTATCCCTCACGCTTTGTGTTTCGCTTCTTTTAATTGACTGTCCATCTACCCATGAAGAATTTTTTTAGGCCCATCATTCCATTACTGTCATTTCCTCCGGAGTCTGAATATCTTCCGCCTTTTGTTTTTTGTTCCCGGGGTAAATCTTGGTGGTCCTGTGGACAAAGTCATTAACCAATATTGTAATATATTTTCTTTTAAAAACACTCACTTTATCAGCTTTTTTTTTTTTTTTTTTTTTTTGTCTTATCTTGGAGACTTCATAATTGCAGGTCTAAATTTCCCCCTCTTCTTAGATAAAATTGACACCAAGGTTAATTCACGCGACGCACTGTAGGCATTATCAGAGTTCTTTTGCAGCGTCCCCTTCGGCCCCTAGCTGCAAATTCTTTCATTGCCTTTTACTGTACCTCTTCTATTCTCTCTCCATCTTGCTATCCATCATAACCATTATTTCATAGTGCACCTGCTTTGAGATTTTCCTCCTGTTGCAACTTTCAGACTTACTTAATCTCAATTTCCCTTTCACCGCTGGATGACCTCATAGGTCCCAGTGCTTGGCCTTTGGCCTATACTTTGTGTGCACCACTCACTATACTCCATTGAGGTTAATGATTTTTTATATTTACATTGAAACTCGACATCACAAGTTACTAGCGCCTCAGTGGCGTGGTTGGTATGGTCTTGGCTTGCCACCTCGGTGGCAGCGAATTCGATTCTTGGACATTTAATTGAGGGGCGAGAGATGTGTATTTCTGGTGATAGAAGTTCACTCTCGACGTAGTTCGGAAGTTACGTAAAGCCATGGTCCCGTTGCTGAATAACCACTGGTTCCATGCAAACGCAAAAACACCATACAAACAAACATCAAAAGATATACCAGTAAATTAGATGCTCAGTCGACACTTTAATGGTTTAATTTTGGTTTGGTTCCTATCTTTTTGTCTTCATGGACAGCTTTATTGCCATTACCCTGTGTTAGAATCTGTTAATAACAATATATTGTTGTCTTTGATGTTATCAAAGGCTTTCATTACATTATTAGTTCATCTTTCAAGGCTGCGTTGTCACCGACTGAATGTTTCATTTTGATAAACTAGATTAACATCATTATCATGATTCCTTTTATTGAAGGTCGATCATCTACCGTTTTTGTTCATTATCATAATTCCTTTATAGTAGGTCGATCATCTACCGTTTTAATCTTATTAATCATAATTTCCTTTAATAGTAGGTCGATCATCTACGGTTTTTCGTTCATTATCATAATTCCTTTATAGTATGTCGATCATCTACCGTTTTTGTTCATTATCATAATTCCTTTATAGTTGGTCGATCATCCACCGTTTTTGTTCATTATCATAATTCCTTTATAGTAGGTCGATCATCTACCGTTTTTGTTCATTATCATAATTCCTTTATAGTAGGTCGATCATTTACCATTTTTGTTCATTATCATAATTCCTTTATAGTAGGTCGATCGATCATTTACCATTTTTGTTTTAGTTTTCTGTTAAAGAAAACTACTGTACCGGGTTTGTCTATCCGTCCGCCCTCAGATTTAAAAGTAACTACAGAGGCTAGAGGGCTGCAAATTGGTTTTGATTACCCACCCTCCAATCATCAAACGTACCAAATTGCAACCCTCTAGCTTCAGTAGCTTTGATATTATTTAAGGTTAAAGTAAGCCATGGATAATGCATCTGGCAGCGCTTTCCGGAGCCATGGGATGCACCCTCACTCTACCACATCTGGTGAGCAACTAAAGAGCTGCCGGTCATAGTTAATGGTTTTATATAGTATTATGCGTTGTACAGAAAACTCGAGGAAATTTTTTACTTGTTTTCTTGAGTACACTATTTTTATTTCCTCATGAAAACTCATTATTGATTTTCCTTATATAAAAAAAGAACAACACTGCCACATTCTCTTACTTGAAAGACGATCTTTCTCTCTTATCGAAGAAGTCACTATTAAACCAAACTCTTCTTGAAGTCTCTTGTTGGATTATTGTTTCTCCTTTTCATTTCTCTTGGGGCCTTTTATTCCATCCAATGCTTTTCTCTCATCATGCATAAGAATATAAGTGTATAACTAACTGAATGCAATTTAATTAGAATTCCTCTCTCTCTCTCTCTCTCTCTCTTTCTCTCTCAAATCCCCAAGTTTCGGAGGGGGGTGATGATGGATTAGGAACCGGTGAAGGGCTAATTGCTGAATTTTGAAAAGTCCCATGGCGAGTTGTTTCAAACTTTTGTTGCTATAATTCGGGAGTGTTAACGGCCTTCTGTTTATTTGTTGTTGATGATTTTTTTTTTGACGGTTTTAGTCGCGTAGTTGCTAGGACTTTGCATATATATGTGTATGTGTACATATATATATATATATATATATATATATATATATATATATATACACTGTGTGTGTGTGTGTGCGTGCTTGTGTGTGTGGAGTGTATATAGTTATATATATAATATATATATATATATATATATATATATATATATATATTATATATATATATGTATATATATATATATATATCTATATATGTATATATATATATATATATATATATATTACATATACAATATATATATACATATACATATATAGATATATATATATATATTATATATATATATATATATATACATATATGTGTGTGTGTGTGTGTATTGTTACGAAGTGCCAAGTATCTGGTTACCATTCATCAAATATTACCTCACCAAAAAAACCAGACAACTGAACCCTCATAACACGTTTAAACGACTGAATACTCTAAAGGCAACAGTGATCCCTTAACACTTAACAGAATTGCAGAAAATCAGACTAAGTTCATCAAAACAGGTGTGTGGTAATCTTGTAAGTAATTAAATTAATCAAAGGGCATCACTCCATCAACAACTTTCAAAGTTTAAGTATTTCCCTGATTTCAGAAGTCTAAGTACTTCCCTGGTTCTAAGTCACTTCAAGTAAATTGAAGGAAAGCAAATCAATTACCACTCTATGTTTCTACCTATCATCAATATAATCATAATCAAATATACTGGTATAAAAATAAAAACACTTATAAAAATTTTAAATACAAAAATTTATTATTAAATTCAAAATTTATAAGTGAAATTCACAATATCAGGGAAAATTACTGTTACTAGAAAACAAAGTAAAGTTTAATTAATTCTCAAAAATCAAATTAAGTAAAATTAAATCAAAAATTATTTTTTTATCAACAAAATTCAAGAAAATTAATTCAATTGAAATTCAAAAGTGTTAGGCAATAATTGAAAATTTGAAGTTAATTTCACAAGTGCTAAAACAATAAAATAAAACTTGAAAAGAATTCTAAGTAAATGCAAATTAATTCACAAGTGTTAAATTTAATTAAATGTGCAATGATTAAGCAATGAAAATAACTAAGTCAATTAAATTGTGAATGCAAATGAAAATATAAAATAAAAACACACTTCAATAAGAAAATGAAATAGTGCACAAACAATTGAACAAACACAAAACACAAAAATCAGCAATGTGTAAAAGTGTAAATCTTTTTCACTCAAAACATTATAACCATCAGTTTTTACCAAACCTTCATAACCACCTGTTATTAGTTATTAGTTAACCAAACCATCATAACCATTAGATATTAGTTATTAGTTAATCACTGTTCCTAACAATTATTAGCTATTAGTTGTTACCTAACCATTATTAGTTGCAACTAGTAAAAATATAACACACTTTACCTTGGTATACCAATTTCTTTCTTTCTATGCTGCAGGCTTGATTCACACTTTCACAAAAAAACCAGGCGCCGTTACGAAACAATGTTTGTTCAGATTCCACAAAAGAAACTAAATAACACTAAATAAACTCTAAGAAATATCAAATATGAAATTCTAAGTTACGAGTGACCAATTTACGTTACATTAATATATTCTCAATGATGTCGAGGGAGAGAGAGCGAGAGAGAGAGAGAGAGGGAGATCTAACCGCCTCGAGGTTCTATGATATAATGAAATCTCTTCCTTTATGGAAGCTGGACAGGGCAGATGTCAAAAAACATATTTGGCACGAATGCTTCCAGTAGCTTCGAAATCTGACGCAATCTTCATAAAGAAATGTGCAATCTCCACGTGGCTTTGATCAAAGACATACACGTACAAGACAAGTCTGCTCAACAGATATGTACCCGACTGAAACGGAGGCTGAGCGATAATTAAGATTGACATGTTTTGATAACAACGCAAGACTCAATTCGATCGCTATCAAATGCGTTGACAGATTTAGGAAAGCAAACGTATCTCGCAGACCCTCTAATCTTACAGTGTTGACATAAAAGTTAAACATTCGTAGTTTCAAACAGACAAAGAAGATCTCTCTCTTTTTACATTCTACGTTATACATATATATTCTTTTACAATATATAATGCGAAATCTGAACACACATTTAAAACATCCTATTCTAAGCTATCTGGGAATCTGAAAAAATGTTACACAATCTACATGACATTTCAAAGAGGGGAAATATGCATTTTGAAAGTAGCAATATATATATATATATATATATATATATATATATATATATATATATATATATATATATATATATATATACATATATATATATACATATATATATATATATATATATATATATATATATATATATGTATATATATATATATATATATATATATATATATATATATATATGTATGTATATATATTATATATATATATATATATATATATATATATATATATATATATATATAATATATAATGTATATATAGTGTATATATCTATGTATATATTTATATGAATGCATATGTGTATATGCACACTCATGCACATATACAAACATATGTGTGTGTGTATATATATATATATATATATATATATATATATATATATATATATATATATATATATATATATACATATAAGTCATATCACATTACCGTGATTCATACACAAACATGGAGCTACAAATGTCCTTTAATATCTAATTCGCTCTACCTTGGAATTAATATATTTTCATATGCTTATTCGAAGGGGAATTTTATTAGGCGATAGTAGAATTGCCGGCTCCCGGGCACGAACCCATGAAACCTTACAAATCCAGGACGTCAGTGAAGCTTTTACCCACTCCACTACCGTAAGAGGCTATAAGTTTATGCCGAATACCTGAGCGCGAAAGGTATTTGAGGGTGAGAGATGGCGTAAACTTATAGCCTCTTGCGTTGGTGGAGTGGGTAAAAGCTTCACTGACGTCCTGGATTTGTATGGTTTCATGGGTTCGCACCCGGGAGCCGGCACTTCTATTATCGCTTAATAAAATTCCCCTTCGGTTAAGCACATATGAAAATATATTAATTCCGAGATAGAGCGAATTAGATATTAAAGGACATTTATAGCTCGATGTATATATTACATATATGTATATATATAGTTAGTATTTCAATGTTAATTTGTAAAAGAGTTGTTTTAATCAAAGGTGTGTTTTCAAAATAATACAGTGTTAGATAAATGGACAGGAAGTTTGAACGAGTTTGCTCTGCAATTCCGTAGTCCTCGCCTCACTAACGAGACCCGAGATCGATCCCATTCCGTCGCACCTCTGTTTATACCAAAAGGGAAATGTGTACCCAGTGGTTAGTTGACTTAAGTGGGTCGCGGTCAGGTGGAGATGGGAATGGTGTTAGCAACCTCATTCTAAAAACGTCTTACTGAGAGTCAGAAGATTAATTCACTCTGGAGACATTCACTCGTAGGGTAACAGATGTGTAGTGAATTTATATATACTATATACTATATATATATATATATATATATATATATATATATATATATATATATATATATATATATATATATATATATATATATATATACTACTATACATATATATATATATATATATATATATATATATATATATATATATATGTTTGTGTATTTATAATATACATATATATATATATATATATACATATATTTATATATATATATATATATATATATATTATATATATATATATATATACATATACATATATAAATGCCACGCGTAAACTTACTTTTGCATGAAAGGCGAGTCCACACTATCAACAGAAGTTTCCATCGTATTGGATGAATAAGCAAAAGTCCCGGGAAGCCCTCTGGGAAGTTGGTCGAAGTTCTCTTTTTGAAGTTCAAAAGACCCGATTCGGTCGCTCACGCACATCCTCGCCGGGATGGGGGCTGGGTCACTATAAACAAAAGACTGATAAATAAAAGCAAAAGTAACTTGAACCTTTAGTTAGTAAGGTGTCGACAGAGGGTGGGATGCCATCTTATAGGTAGGTAGGTTGGTAGGTAGGAGGTGGGGGTGTGGGGGGGGAGGCTCTTTATCGTGCAAAGGGGTTGCTTCATTTCTTTTCATGTAGCTCTCTTTGTCGTAGAAGATCTTTTAAGATCTTTTAAGGAAATCGCGAGATTTCTTTGTTTCAAGCGCGCTCTAGATTTTTTTTTTTGCAATCTTCGTTTGGGATAAAATTCGAGTACGTTTTTTATTCGTTTTATCTTTCTTGTAATAATAATAATAATAATGTCGTCCTATGAACGTTTATTTTTATTAATATGAACGTTTGAAAATGCATATTATCGCTGTATATTTCCGTTTTTTATTGTTGAGGATATAACACACATTGAAAACTGGATTTTTGAGATCTAATTTTTGAGAATATTACTGAATCTGTATTGTGTTATTATTAGAGCAATTCGGACAGACATTTTTTAATATAATAATTGAGTCGTCCGATGAACGTTTATTTTTATTAATATGAACGTTTGAAAATGTATATTATCGTTGTATATTTCCGTTTTTATTGTTGAGGATATAACAGACATTGATAACTGGATTTTTTAGATCAAGATTTTAAGAATATAACTGAATCTGTATTGTTATCAAAGCAAATCGGACAGATAATAATAAGGATTGCAAACGAACGCAATTTCCCACGATTTCGCTGTTAATCAAATTGTCTCCCGAATTTCCTCGACAAAAACAAAGAAGGTGAAGCTTCATCAATATGGAGGACAAAAATAAACGAACTAAAACTAAAAGGCGATCTCAGTTGCCTCCAAGCATCACCTTCTTCTGTCCAAATCGATTAATGATTGGCGGAGTCGAATCCGTCTGATGAGGAAGCAATTAATTAAATGACCCTGAGGCGAAGTGGCATCTGTGCGTGGCCTCCTCACTGTAGGTATTACTCAAGTGTGTTTACGAAGTCTCTCCGGTTTCAGCAAGACACACTTTTTACTTTAGTTCCATTCCTACGTCCTTCCTTTCGTTAAGCTTACACAGTCCAACCTCTTCGACTTCCCGTTTTCATTTTCTTTAACGCTGATTGGCCGGAAGTGCCCCAGAGTTTTCCCTGAAAGCTTAAAATGCTTTTTAAAAAAAAAAGAGCCAATGGATTCGAACTATGAGATATCCCAAGCCTTACATGACCTAAGGCAACGAAGTATGATCCGACCTCCAGCTTACTCGGTGGAGAGTGCTAAATTCTATGGTCAAATAGCACGTTGTTTCACCAACGGAAATTGAAATCGATGCGCTATATTATATTAGAAATAATTGTTCTGTGCTGCTTAACATGCGCATTATTTATTTTCTATATTTTCATCCTAATAAATAAATCATAAATATTCTATCATAATATTCCTGTACCTTTAACTCAACGCAAAACACCTTCTTCAGACTTTTATAGGTTTATCAATAAACCTTACCTAACCCCCAACAACACGAGCAACAACAACAACAACAACAACGAAAAAGAAACTAGTTTGTAGGCATACTCACCGAGTAAGCGAAAATTATCTACCCATAAAGTTATCCTTATATAATTGCCAATTGCCAAGTTACGTAATTTTCAAATCAAGACATCCCCATGCCATGAAATAATCGACCTTTATTGGCACCTGAACAATCTTATTCCGAAATTGCTGAAATTAATTGAAGCACCGATAAAAGTCTCTTTAATTCCAACAGTTGCCCTTTAAGTGAAACTGTCGGTCAATCGGACTGGGCCTAATTATGGGAATTCCCTCGTTATGATGGAATTGATGTAAGTTGCAAAAAACTAACTGCAAAACGAAGTTAATAGTTTAGCTTTAAATATCATGTGG
>NC_061099.1:43238998-43263998 GCF_015104395.2 Macrobrachium nipponense | reverse complement strand
CGAGCAGGTTAATTGCCAGAACAAATTTCGCTTTGTGTGGCTAACAATTTATTCCCTCGTATTTACATTTTCAGGTCATTGTGCCATCTGCCATTGCTGTGTTTACCGTGCAAAAATTGCTCTTGATTTTTCGCTCATAAGAAAAATTTGTTTTTTTAATACGTATAGTTTGTTTACAGAATTGCAACAGCAACTCTCCCCCCCCCCCCCCCCCACCCCCCCCCCCCCCCCCCCCCCCCCCCCCCCCCCCCCCCCCACACAAAAAAAAAAAAAAAATGGTATGTTATCGTGTTTTTGCGTGGTTTCGTTTTAATGACAGAAGGAAGAGACGACATAACAAATGTCCAAATTGAGCTCAGTCGAAACATAAAACTCAAAGATGAGAATAAACATCGTTTGGGTACCTCTGAATTAGGGAAACACACAATAAGGAGTAGAGTTCCCACTTTTTCTGTTCCATTACGTTACTGTTTAGGGAAACATACTAAGGAGTAATAGATATTCTCTTTATAAAACTAGTGACTTGGTGTTGTCATCAGAAGAAACAAGTAGGAAATGTACCGAAATTTTTTCGGCGCAATCGAGTTCTCCGTACAGCGTGTAATGCTGTATGAAACTCTCAGTCACGACCCATGAAACTATCAGGCGGCCTTGGTGGCCTGTGTTGTTGCGGCGTTAGACGCACCATCATGGGCAAGTTTAGCCTTAAATGAAATAAAAAAAAAATTACTACTGAACTACTGAGGCTAGAGGGCTGCAATTTGGTACGTTTGATGATTGGAAGGTGGATGATCAATATACCAATTTTCAGCCCTCTAGCCTCAGTAGCTTTTCAGATCCGAGGGCGGGCAGAAATAGTGCGGACGGACAAACAAAGCCGTGGAAGACGTTTCATGGGGCACGGCTCATACAGCACTGTACCGAGACCATCGAAAGATAGATCTGTTTTCGGTGGCTTTGATTGTTGCACAGAGAAACTCGAAGGCGCATTTTCTATACTTATTTCTATGTTTTCTTGACAATCTCGTATAGGGAGCCGCTTTAAAACAGATATGCTTGTGCTCCCAAAACAGCCGACGGCTGGAGAGCGTCCCCGGCTTTTATTCGCAGTTCCGAACGGAGGCCGTTCAATATTGCCAAGTGGCATGGCTCTAGCAAATTGCCCCATGGATCATGCCCCCGAATCCCTCTTTAAAAGGGCCTGTCTGTCCCAACGACGGATAGAGCCCCTGCTCTGTTGACTTCAAGTTAACACGGAAACCCAGATTACTTCATCTCCTAAAAAAAACAAAAACTAAATAAATAAATAAAGAAAGAAAAAAAACCAGGAATATGGAATGTTTATCTTCGGCGCAACAATATGGTTCTTTGTCGGTTAAAACTAAGACGTACCCATTTTTTTTTTTTTTTTTTTCGTTCCAAAAGGTTTTTGGGTGAATTCATGGAAATTGTATCTCAATAAAATATTGACATGAATCGTTTATCTTCGGTACAGCAATATGGTTCCGTGTCGGTTAAAACTAAGACGTACCATTTTTCTTTTCTTTTGTTTTCTTTTTTTGCCTCCATAAGGTTTTTGGTGAATTTATGAATTGTATCTCAATAAAATATTGACATAGATCTTCAGGAGAAAGGCAAATTTTTTTATTTATGATCAACTTCTATCAATTTCTATTTGAGATACATTTTTCTTCCATGAATTGTTCCAACGTGAATAGCTGTGCAGTAATCCATCATCCTTTATTACGACGTTTTATGTTTTGCATTATTTATGACATGCGTATGAGCATGAATGAATAATTAGCATGAATGAAGCTTTACTACGACGTACTATGAGGGATGTCCTTTGTCGACATCATTATCCAAATTTTAATCCGTGGAGATATTTACTTTCTTAATTTTCTGGCGTCATTTTATCTCGTAAAGTAAGAGGCTGTTTTTATATCACGTGGAGAATGAAGTCGTTTAATAAAATTATTTTCCCTATAAACGCTCGAATGTTGCTTCAAATAACTTTTAGTTTTCTGTGAAAGAAAACTATTGTGCCGATTTTGTCTGTCCGTCCTCAGTTGTTCCGGCTTTGTCTGTCTGTCCTCAGTTGTTCCAGCTTTGTCTGTCTGTCCTCAGTTGTTCCAGCTTTGTCTGTCTGTCCTCAGTTGTTCCAGCTTTGTCTGTCTGTCCTCAGTTGTTCCGGCTTTGTCTGTCCGTCCTCAGTTGTTCCGGCTTTGTCTGTCCGTCCTCAGTTGTTCCGGCTTTGTCTGTCCGTCCTCAGTTGTTCCGGCTTTGTCTGTCCGTCCTCAGTTGTTCCGGCTTTGTCTGCCCGTCCTCAGTTGTTCCGGCTTTGTCTGTCCGTCCTCAGTTGTTCCGGCTTTGTCTGCCCGTCCTCAGTTGTTCCGGCTTTGTCTGTCCGTCCTCAGTTGTTCCGGCTTTGTCTGTCCGTCCTCAGTTGTTCCGGCTTTGTCTGCCCGTCCTCAGTTGTTCCGGCTTTTGTCTGCCCGTCCCTCAGTTGTTCCGGCTTTGTCTGCCGTCCTCAGTTGTTCCGGCTTTGTCTGTCCGTCCTCAGTTGTTCCGGCTTTGTCTGCCCGTCCTCAGTTGTTCCGGCTTTGTCTGTCCGTCCTCAGAGGGTTGCAAATTGGTATGTTGATCATCCACCCTGCAATCATCAAACATACCAAATTGTCATCGTAGTATTACCACTGTGCCTTAATTATTATATAATCATGGCCATCAGTGTACATTGGATTATTACTCTAATACAATTGTATTTTAATCATTTACTTACATTTTCAAGTATTCACATATAAAATTCATCGTTTATTTTTTTTATTTTTTAACAAATGATCTCTTTTCTGTTTCCCAATACCTTTGTGAGCTTGAATTTCAAGGCAGTAGCCCCTGTGGGGTAATTGTTCCATATGAATAGGGTCATCTTCTGAAAATAATAATAATAATAATAATAATAATAATAATAATAATAATAATAATAATAATAATAATAAAGGTAAAGGCTACTTCAGCAACGTTACGCTTGTAGATATTCTGCTCTATTTTTCGAATAGCGGCTTTTTCAGTACTACGTAAAAACATAGGCGCTCTATTAGCCTCTTTAAGTAGTTACTTTTAGAGTATGCTTGAGAGAGGGTCTACTTCCTAAACAGTAATAATAATAATAATAATAATAATAATAATAATAATAATAATAATAATAATAATAATAATAATTACATTTTATTAAAAGTAATTGCTGCTTCAGCTGCGTTAATTTTGTAGAGGTTCTTCTCTATTTTTCTAATTATTGTTTTCTCATTGTAGCAACAATGAGAAAACAATAATTAGAAAAATAATTAGAGAAGAACCTTTATAAAATCAACGCAGCTGAGGCAGCAATTACTTTTAATAAAACATGTTTGAAAGAGGTTTTACGTCCAGCAAACAACAACAACAACAATAACAACAACAACAACAACAATAATAATAATAATAATAATAATAATAATAATAATAACGGCACTAACGACGACCCTTGCTTGACCTGGGCCTGAGATCCTGTTTTGATAAAATAAAAGATCACCTTCAGCATTTTTACAATTTTTAGAAATTCCCAATATGAATATTGGCCAGTTACTCAGGAACATCGCTGAGCCTGAGAAGCGAATTGTAAGGAAAATAGAAAAAAAAACAATATATAAAATCAACTCGCTCAATTCTGCCATCCTCTTCAACAGCATTTGCCTAAAAGAGGGTCTTCTACCAAAATAATAATAATAATAATAATAATAATAATAATAATAATAATAATAATAATAATTTCAAAACATTGCCCAATGTGGTGTGATCGTTACATATGAATAAGGTTCGCTTCTGAATATAATAATGATAATAATGAACCAAGTAAAAACTTCTTTCAGTTTTCTTCTGAACATTGAAAAAGAAACCCACAAAATTACTGTGTATAACGTGTTTACTTATAAGTATTTACATTCTATTTTTCTCAAATAAAATGCAAATACCTATAAGTAAACACTTTATTCACAGTAATGTTGTGGTTTTCTTTTTAATAATGATAATAAAGCAAATCTATTTGCACATATCACCCTATCCGTTCTGATACCATAGTCCCAGAGGATCTTTGCCTAATCGTTTTCTATCACTCCAGATTGGTGCTCGTACCACTTATTGCTGCAAGATAGCTGATGTTTCTTGCACAAGCTTCAAATAAAAATAGAAATAAGGATATTGGATATGTCAGTGGAAATTGTACCCATAATCATAGGAACACTAGGCACGATCCCAAGATCATTGAAAAGGAATCTGGAAAAACTAGAGGCTGAAGTAGCTCCAGGACTCACGCAGAAGAGTGTGATCCTATAAACGGCGCACATAGTAAGAAAAGTGATGGACTCCTAAGGAGGCAGGATGCAACCCGGAACCCCACACTATAAATACCACCCAGTCGAATTGGAGGACTGTGACAGAGCAAAAAATAAATAAATAAATAAATAAAGCAAATTATCTCTTCCTTGTGCACTTCCCATTTCCTTCTGTTATTACCTCTTTCTAATGAACACCATATTCATCCTGTGAATAGCATTTTTAATTCTTCATAAAGCGAAAGGATATGCGCGAATAGGCAGTAAACGGATATGAGCGATCAGAACCGTCTACCTGAGAGAGAGAGAGAGAGAGAGAGAGAGAGAGAGAGAGAGAGAGAGAGAGAACATACAAAGGTGCAGACGCATCCCTGTTACCATGGCAACCTCTAAGGACGAACGACAAGCGTCGAATGCCCATTGTTGACGTCGGAAGGGGTGGATTGTCTGGAGCAATTAGCAGCCGAAGAGTCACGATCAGGCCAAAAACAATCCCCCCCTCCCCCCTCTCTCCCACCATTCATTATTGCCAACAAAATCCAAAACCAATTAGAGCCTTGAGGGAAGTTAATTCCTATTCATGGGGTCATTCATTAAATTGACTTGATGCGTGGATTCGAGATAACACCGATTACTAATTGTTACGAAATAATTATTGCAAACGAGGCTGGCTGCTTGTTTGTGTGCAGGCTTCCCGGTAAGCCAACTGTAACTGTTACTAAAGGTTCTTTCTGGTGTCCCTTCGGCCCCTGGCTGGCACCCCTTTCAATCCTTTTACTGTACTTCCATTCATATTCTCTTTTCTTCCATCTTGCTCTTCGTCCTTTCCTAACAATTATTTCGTGGCGCAACTGCTTTGAGGTTTTCCTCCTGTTACACCTTTCGAAACTTCTTAACTCTCAATTTTCTTTTCAGCGCTGAATGATATCGTAGGTCCCAGTGCTTGGCCTTTGGCCTACATTTTGTACTCCACTCCACTCTCTATACTCCGCCAACTTTTAGACTTTGTAAATGATGTATAATTTCACGTATGTATGAATGCAACGAAACTTATCCACTAAATCCTCTTTGCATTCTATGTTATTCCATGAAATTGATACCTACCATATATATTATATATATATATATGATATATATTATATATATATATTTAGATATATATATATAAAATAAAATTTTATTTATTATATATAAATAAATAATATATTTGTTATAAGATATTTCTTCAGGAGCCTGTCACTCCAGTTTACGTATGAAGAAGCGAGGAAAGGAAACAGGAGAGAGAGAGAGAGAGAAGAGAGAGAGAGAGAGAGAGAGGTGATAAATTTTACCTGTCTCCAGAGTGAGACAGAAAGAAGGGACAAGTGTGTTTATATATATATATATATATATATATATATATATTATATATATATATATATATATATATATATATATATATATAAATATATTATGATATACGTTATATGTATATATATTACATTTTAAGACATACATTATATGTTTATTGTATGTATCGTATATATGCATGTAGTAAATATATTTGATTATAGGCATAAAAATAACAAATATTCAAGTAATTTACTTATCGGCTTAATCCGCAGGAACCATTTGAAGAGTATAAATACATTGTTGCTCGATGATAAATCCACGAAAATATTTCTTATGACTTCAGCTGATATATATATATATATATATATATATATATATATTATGTATGTATGTATGTATGTAGGTATGATATGTATGTGTACGCACCACAGTCCCACCACCTTTCCACTGGTCAGAACATTGAGATGTAACTATGTTACGCTGTCGATAAGGCAAGTGAAGGGAGCACACACAAACTCATAAACACACACACACACAAACACATACACATTTAAGTAAACGCTCTCTCACTTACTCTACATACGATAGCGTCCGAGTGTGAAATTGGCTTTGCTATTCATGTATTCATAGTCATATACCGGCGGGATGAAATAATTGCTTGCAAACGATGGCGCCAGAGAGAGAGAGAGAGAGAGAGAGAGAGAGAGAGGTGGATATTAAATAGTTCAAGGTGCCATAAGTACTCGTATGTTAATATAAATGAGGGAATAATGCATAAATCGTCATGTTAAAATCGTTAAGCCGGAAAACTTAGTTTTGCTTGATTAAAAAAAAAATTTTTAATTGAGTATTCATCCCACTTTATATGTATAAATATGTACCCTTATATGCATATGTATATATATACATACATATTATATATATATATATATATATATATATATATATATATATTATATATATATATATATATTATTATGAACTCCGATTGTCAATACAAGAGACAGTAAAAAGTATATATTATTATATAAAGGTTCACTTCTCCCGGAATTAATTGTCAAACCAGACGAAGATTCCGGATAAAGATAATTTGTTAATTACTTTATTAGTAAGCAAACTTAAATATTACAAACGACGTCCCGCACAAACTGATCTAGGGTCTAGAAAACTCACTTGCAAATGAAACTTCAGTCACTACCGTCATTCTCTTAGCTAATTATCATATCCAGTCGAATAAGAGGAAGAACCAGTACTATAGTAGATTCACATCAACCGTGCATTTGACGTCTAGGCCAGTCCCTTACGACGCTCCTGATTGGCTGTTGATAAGCCAATCACAGGGCTGGAACCCTGGAACCTCTCAGTCTCTCTTGAGAGTTCACATAGGCAGGATGTATCTTCCACCTCTCCTGAGGGATACGTCTTTCAGGAGAGGTGGAACATACATCCTGCCTATGTGAACTTTCGAGAGAGACTGAGAGATTCCAGCTCTGCGACTGGCTTATCAACAGCCAATCAGGAGCTTCGTAAGGGACTGACCTAGACGTCAAATGCACGGTTGATGTGAATCTATTATAGGGGGTAGAAAACAATACCTGTACTAAACCGATAGTAAGAGGAACAAGAGAGCAGAATATCCTTAAACCTAATATTTCCAATATATAGTATAATAAACAATAACAAGGAAGCCTTCACCGTTTCACTGAAGAAAATATAGAAATATTATGTAGCTTGGTTACCTAAGTAAATCTGTCCTTAGGAGGGGGGGTTTACATAGAAATACAACTTTGGGGGGAAGGAAACCAAGGGTACGACGAGATAGAACTTTGAAAGAAATTGAAAAAAAAAGTTAAGTATATCTTAGTTTTATCAGACCACTGAACTGATTAACAGCTCTCCTAGGGCTGGCCTGAAGGATTAGATATTTTTATGTGGCTAGGAACCAATTGGTCACCTAGCAACGGGACCTACAGCTTATATTGTGGGATCCGAACCACATTATATCGAGAAATGAATTTCTATCACCAGAAAAATTTCTCTGATTCCGCGTTGGCCGAGTCGGGATTCGAACTTCGGACCACCGGATTGGCAGTCGAGCGCGAAAACCATTCGTCCAGCGAGGCACTGAAAGAACGTGAAACTTTACGTTAAAATCAATTAAATAACTCAAGAAATTTTGATATATAAATATATTAAGTTAAAATCGATTCAATAATTCAAGAAATGTGATGAGTATAAACATGGTTTATACAAATAATATATATATATATATATATATATGTGTGTGTGTGTGTGTTTTGTGTGTGTGTGTGTGTGTGTGTGTGCGCGCGCGCGTGTGTCCACCGGGGTGACACGAACACCAGCCAGTCAATCGGAATGTTTGTACGGGACAGAATGGGTCAGTGTTTGCACAAAAATGAGTCCGTAAGCCCCCGTATATGTAAAGTAGGTTAATTGCCGGAACAAATTTCATTTTCCTATTTGGATGACGAACGAATTATCCCTCTATTTACGTTTGCAAATTGACGATTATGCTTACTGGCGCCGTTGTGTTTGCCGTGCGAAATTACATAAGCGTTTTCTGCTTATTTTCAATGAAAAATCATTAGTCGGCCGGAACTGGATTACGCGTAACTCGACCTCTGCTCTTTTTTGTTTTTCATTCGTTGTCTTTTTTTTCCGCAGAGGATATTTTCCGTAGAGAATATTTTCTGCAGAGAATATTTTTCACAGAGGATATTTTTCGCAGAGAATATTTTCCATAAAGAATATTTTCCATAGAGAATATTTTCTGCAGAGAATATTTTCTGTAGAGAATATTCTCCGCAGAGAATATTCTCCGTAGAGAAAATTTTCTGCAAAGAATATTTTCCACAGAGAATATTTTTCATAGATAATATTTTCCACAGAGATATTTTCCGAAGAGAATGTTTTCCGCAGAGAATATTTTCCGTTTAGAATGTTTTCCGTAGAGATTATTTTCCACAGAGAATATTTTTCGTAGAGAATATTTTCCGCAGAGAATATTTCCTCAGAAAATATTTTCCGTAGAGAATATTTTCCCCAGAGAATTTTTTCCACAGGGAATATTTTCCATAGAGAATATTTTCCGCAGAGAATAGTTTCCGCAGAGAGTATTTTCCTTAGAGAATATTTTTCCGCGGAGAATATTTTCCGTAGGGAATATTTTCCTTAGAGAATATTTTCCGCAGAGAATATTTTCCAAAGAGAATGTTTTCCGCAGAGAATATTTTCCGTAGAGAATGTTTTCTGTAGAGAATATTTTCCACAGAGAATATTTTCCTCAGAGCATATTTTTCAGAGAATATTTTCCGCAGAGAATATTTTCCTCAGAAAATATTTTCTGTAGAGAATATTTTCCCCAGAGAATATTTTCCACAGGGAATATTTTCCGCAGAAAATAGTTTCCGCAGAGAGTATTTTCTGCAGAGAATATTTTCGGCAGAGAATATTTTCCGTAGAGAATATTTTCCGCAGAGAATATTTTCCGTAGAGAATATTTTCCGCAGAGAATATTTTCAGAACAGAATATTTTCTGCAGAGAATATTTTCCGTTTCCTTTCCCGGATATTAAATGAAGTAGTAGTGTTGCTTCAATCTAGGCACTGAGAGAGAGAGAGCCGAGGATGAGAGAGAGAGAGAGAGAGAGAGAGAGAGAGAGGTATTATCACTAGGGAAACGGTGGAGACCTTCCTCCTATTTGAGTCGGGTGAAAAGTGCTGGCATTTTTTTTTCTTTGTAATGATGATGGCATTAAATAACGAGGAATGATGCATACATGTGTTTATATATATGTATATGAATATATATACATATGTTTATATATATATAATCACTAAGCTACAACTGTCGTTTAATATCTAATTCACACTACTTCGGGGCTATCTCCGATGAGGAATGATCACCGAAAGGTGATCAATCCATTTATCAATATGTATATATATTTAAACTATCCGGAATGTCCAGCGGGAATGGAAATGGAGGGACTTCTGTACCTGGAAATGAATTACTAAACGAGCCTGGGGTCCACAGCCTATATGTATATATAAAAAAAACTTGTTGAGAGATGAAAAGTTAACGCTCTCTGGTCTAGGGAATTAGGACATTGGTTGAGAGACAGACACGTTATGTCAAGGCATCAATCAAAATGCTTCACTTCATTTTATTTTTTATTTATTTATTCATTTATTTTTTGCTCTGTTCATGTGATGTGTTTTTTTTTTTTTTTTTCATCTGATGTTTGAATATTCCTTCGGATATTGTCTTCTGTATTTTGTGAGACTGCCAGAACAAAATTTTGGTGGGTTTGGAGTCGGTCTATTGTGCCGGCTTTGTCTGTCCGTCGTCCGCCCTCAGATCTGAAAAAAAATTACCGAGGGTAGAGGGCTGCAAATTGGTATTTTGATCATCCACCCTCCAATCATCAAACATACCAAATTGCAACCATATAGCCTCTGTAGTTTTGATCTTTATTCAAGGTTAAAGTTAGCCATGGATCGTGCATCTGGCAGCACTTACCAGAGGCATGGGATGCACCCTTACTCTACCCCATCTAGTGAGCAACTGGAGATGCCAGTCATAGTTTATGGTTTTATACAGCATTGTACGTTTTACTGAAAACTCGAGGCGCCGAATAGTTGTTATTCATTGTCAGCTCAGTTAACGTTACACTTTTTTTTTTATATTTCTCTGGTTATGCGGACAAGAACGAGTTTACTGTGGCACTTGAATTACCTTTTTCCCATCAAGCGAGGAAGCACCTTTATTCGCTATCTTACTATAATGGGCGTTATGTCTGTCCACGTCCGTCTGTCATTCAATCTCGGCCAAACGGCTGGTCCGATGGGCATGAAACTTGGCAGGGTTATAGTGGGGCACCATAAGATGGTTTATAATGGTGTTTCATCCTAGCTCCCCCTCCCCACTCCGAAGGGGATGGAGGTGAGAAGGGACTCGCTGAAACGGGGCTGGTTATGCCCGTAGATTTAGTTGTTTTACGAATTTATCATACATAATGTCTGTATACCTACGTTTGCTAGTTATATGCATTGGCAATACGCTCGCAATGTTCAAAATGCGATCTTTAATAACATCCCTCTCAGAGTTAAAAGGGCGGAAGTTGCCACTTCAACATTTTTCCTAAGTTTCGTATTCTACCATTTCCTTATTCTCCTTTATCCCTCACGCTTTGTGTTTCGCTTCTTTTAATTGACTGTCCATCTACCCTGAAGATTTTTAGGCCATCATTCCATTACTGTCATTTCCTCCGGAGTCTGAATATCTTCCGCTTTTGTTTTTGTTCCCGGGGTAAATCTTTGGTGTCCTGTGGACAAAGTCCATTAACAATATTGTAATATATTTTCTTTTAAACACTCACTTTATCAGCTTTTTTTTTTTTTTTTTTTTTTTTTTGTTTTTTTTTTTTTTTTTTTTTTTTTTTGTCTTATCTTGGAGACTTCATAATTGCAGGTCTAAATTTCCCCCTCTTCTTAGATAAAATTGACACCAAGGTTAATTCACGCAACGCACTGTAGGCATTATCAAGAGTTCTTTGCAGCGTCCCTTCGGCCCCTAGCTGCAAATTCTTTCATTGCCTTTTACTGTACCTCCATTCATATTCTCTCTTCCATCTTGCTATCCATCATAACCATTATTTCATAGTGCACCTGCTTTGAGATTTTCCTCCTGTTGCAACTTTCAGACTTACTTAATCTCAATTTCCCTTTCACCGCTGGATGACCTCATAGGTCCCAGTGCTTGGCCTTTGGCCTATACTTTGTGTGCACCACTCACTATACTCCATTGAGGTTAATGATTTTTTATATTTACATTGAAACTCGACATCACAAGTTACTAGCGCCTCAGTGGCGTGGTTGGTATGGTCTTGGCTTGCCACCTCGGTGGCAGCGAATTCGATTCTTGGACATTTAATTGAGGGGCGAGAGATGTGTATTTCTGGTGATAGAAGTTCACTCTCGACGTAGTTCGGAAGTTACGTAAAGCCATGGTCCCGTTGCTGAATAACCACTGGTTCCATGCAACGCAAAAACACCATACAAACAAACATCAAAAGATATACCAGTATTAGATGCTCAGTCGACACTTTAATGGTTTAATTTTGGTTTGGTTCCTATCTTTTTGTCTTCATGGACAGCTTTATTGCCATTTCCCTGTGTTAGAATCTGTTAATAACAATATATTGTTGTCTTTGATGTTATCAAAGGCTTTCATTACATTATTAGTTCATCTTTCAAGGCTGCGTTGTCACCGACTGAATGTTTCATTTTGATAAACTAGATTAACATCATTATCATGATCCCTTTTATTGAAGGTCGATCATCTACCGTTTTTGTTCATTATCATAATTCCTTTATAGTAGGTCGATCATCTACCGTTTTTGTTCATTATCATAATTCCTTTATAGTAGGTCGATCATCTACCGTTTTCGTTCATTATCATAATTCCTTTATAGTAGGTCGATCATCTACGGTTTTCGTTCATTATCATAATTCCTTTATAGTAGGTCGATCATCTACCGTTTTTGTTCATTATCATAATTCCTTTATAGTTGGTCGATCATCCACCGTTTTTGTTCATTATCATAATTCCTTTATAGTAGGTCGATCATTTACCATTTTTGTTCATTATCATAATTCCTTTATAGTAGGTCGATCGATCATTTACCATTTTTGTTTTAGTTTTCTGTTAAAGAAAACTACTGTACCGGGTTTGTCTATCCGTCCGCCCTCAGATTTAAAAGTAACTACAGAGGCTAGAGGGCTGCAAATTGGTATTTTGATTACCCACCCTCCAATCATTAAACGTACCAAATTGCAACCCTCTAGCTTCAGTAGCTTTGATCTTATTTAAGGTTAAAGTAAGCCATGGATAGTGCATCTGGCAGCGCTTTCCGGAGCCATGGGATGCACCCTCACTCTACCACATCTGGTGAGCAACTGAAGAGCTGCCGGTCGTCGTAGTTGATGGTTTTATATAGTATTATGCGTTGTACAGAAAACCCGAGGAAAATTTGGCTCATTTTTTACTTGTTTTCTTGAGCACACTATTTTTATTTCCATCATGAAAACTCATTACTAATTTTCCTTATATATATATATATATATATATATATATATATATATATATATATATATATATATATATATATATATATATATATATAAAAGAATACCTTTAACAACACTGCCACATTCTCTTACCTGAAAGACGCTCTTTCTCTCTTATCGAAGAGTCACTATTAAACCAAATTCTTCTTGAAGTCTCTTATTGCATTATTGTTTCTCCTTTTCATTTCTCTTGGCGCCTTTTATTCCATCCAATGCTTTTCTCTCATCATGCATAAGAATATAAGTGTATAACTAACTCAATGCGATTTAATTAGAATTCCTCTCTCTCTCTCTCTCTCTCTCTCTCTCTCTCTCTCTCTCTCTCTCTCTCTTTCTCAAATCCCCAGTTTCGGAGGGGGTTGATGATGGATTAGGAACCGGTGAAGGGCTAATTGCTGAATTTTGAAAAGTCCCATGGCGAGTTGTTTCAAACTTTTGTTGTTTTTTGCTATAATTCGGGAGTGTTAACGGCCTTCTGTTTATTTGTTGTTGATGATTTTTTTTTTTTTGACGGTTTTTAGTCGCGTAGTTGCTAGGACTTTGCATATATATGTGTATGTGTACATATATATTTATATATATATAATATATATATAGTATATATATATGTGTGTGTGTGTGTGCGGTGTGTGTGTGTGTGGCGTGCGTTGTGTGTGTGGTTTGTATATATATATATATAGTATATATATATATATATATATATATATATATATATATATATATATATATATATATATATATATATATATATATATATAGATATATATCTATATATGTATATGTATATATATATATATATATATATATATATATATATATCATATACATATATAGAATATATATATATATACATATACATATATATATATATATTATATATATATATATATATATATACATATGTGTGTGTGTGTGTGTATTGTTACGAAGTGCCAAGTATCTGGTTACCATTCATCAAATATTACCTCACCAAAAGACCAGACAACTGAACCTCATAAACACGTTTTAAACGACTGAATACTCTAAAGGCAACAGTGATCCCTTAACACTTAACAGAATTGCAGAAAATCAGACTAAGTTCATCAAAACAGGTGTGTGGTAATCTTGTAAGTAATTAAATTAATCAAAGGGCATCACTCCATCAAAAACAACTTTTCAAAGTTTAAGTATTTCCCTGATTTTCAGAAGTCTTAAGTACTTCCCTGGTTCTAAGTCACGTTCAAGTAAATTGAAGGAAAGCAAATCAATTACCACTCTATGTTTCTACCTATCATCAATATAATCATAATCAAATATACTGGTATAAAAATAAAAACACATTATAAAAATTTTAAAATACAAAAATTTATTATTAAATTCAAAATTTATAAGTGAAATTCACAATATCAGGGAAAATTACTGTTACTAGAAAACAAAGTAAAGTTTAATTAATTCTCAAATCAAATTAAGTAAAATTAAATTAAAATTATTTTATCACAAAATTCAAGAAAATTAATTCAATTGAAATTCAAAAGTGTTAGGCAATAATTGAAAATTTGAAATTAATTCACAAGTGCTAAACAATAATAAAACTTGAAAAGAATTCTAAGTAAATGCAAATTAATTCACAAGTGTTAAATTTAATTAAATGTGCAATGATTAAGCAATGAAAAAAACTAAGTCAATTAAATTGTGAATGCAAATGAAAATATAAAATAAAAACACACTTCAATAAGAAAATGAAATAGTGCACAAACAATTGAACAAACACAAAACACAAAAAAATCAGCAATGTGTAAAAGTGTAAATCTTTTTAACTCAAAACATTATAACCATCAGTTTTTACCAAACCTTCATAACCACCTGTTATTAGTTATTAGTTAACCAAACCATCATAACCATTAGATATTAGTTATTAGTTAATCACTGTTCCTAACAATTATTAGCTATTAGTTGTTACCTAACCGTTATTAGTTGCAACTAGTAAAAATATAACACACTTTACCTTGGTATACCAATTTCTTTCTTTCTATGCTGCAGGCTTGATTCACACTTTCACAAAAAAAACCAGGCGCCGTTACGAAACAATGTTGTTCAGATTCCACAAAAGAAACTAAATAACACTAAATAAACTCTAAGAAATATCAAATATGAAATTCTAAGTTACGAGTGACCAATTTACGTTACATTAATATATTCTCAATGATGTCGAGGGAGAGAGAGCGAGAGAGAGAGAGAGAGGGAGATCTAACCGCCTCGAGGTTCTATGATATAATGAAATCTCTTCCTTTATGGAAGCTGGACAGGGCAGATGTCAAAAAACGTATTTGGCACGAATGCTTCCAGTAGCTTCGAAATCTGACGCAATCTTCATAAAGAAATGTGCAATCTCCACGTGGCTTTGATCAAAGACATACACGTACAAGACAAGTCTGCTCAACAGATACGTACCCGACTGAAACGGAGGTTGAGCGATAATTAAGATTGACATGTTTTGATAACAACGCAAGACTCAATTCGATTGCTATCAAATGCGTTGACAGATTTAGGAAAGCAAACGTATCTCGCAGACCCTCTAATCTTACAGTGTTGACATAAAAGTTAAACATTCGTAGTTTCAAACAAAGAAGATCTCTCTCTTTTTACATTCTACGTTATTCATATATATTCCTTTACAATATGTAATGCGAAATCTGAACACACACAAAACATCCTATTCTAAGCTATCTGAATCGAAAAAATGTTACACAATCTACATGACATTTCAGGGGAGGGGAAATATGCATTTTGAAAGTAGCAATATATAATATACCTCCCCCAGAGGATTTTTTATCACGGTGTGAATTCAAAGATTCACAACGAGATAAATAATCAAGCAACTACATTGTTTTTGCCACTAATGTGCTGCACTCTTAAGTTATACTGTTGCAGGCACAAAGACCACCTGGTCAGTCTTTGATTATGGTTTTTCATTCTCTGGATAAATGATAGTGGATTGTGATCAGACAACACTAAAATTTCTTCATTCCTAGGTCTATTCACATACACTTCAAATTTTTTCAATGCAGTGATTAAGGCTAAAGTTTCCTTCTCAATTGTCGAGTATATTTCTGATGTTTTTCATTTTGTAGACATAAAGCACACAGGATGGTAAGATATTATTTTCATCTTCTTAAAGTAGAACAGCTCCAACGCCACAGTCCGACGCATCAACTTGTATCACAAAATTCTTGTCGATGTCTGGAGCTTGAAGTACTGGTCTTGAAGTTAAAATGGCTTTTACATTCTCAAAGGATTCTTGACACTCTGGAGTCCAAATAAATTTAGCTTTAGGACTAGTCAAGTCTGTCAAGGGAGCTACTACGGCTGAGAAATTGGGCAGAACGACGATAGAATCAGCCATGCCTAAAATTCGTGTAGCTGTTTCCTGGTAGTAGGTGGGAGGGGTTTTTTTAGCCTTACATCCCATACTTTCTTGATAAGCATTCCTAACTTCAAAACAACATTAATGGTAAAACCAACATCCCATTCTCTTCCTGACTCAGGAACAATACTTTGTCAGCATACTTTTCAATGTCTGGTGGAACCTTTCCAAGTCACCTTGAGTTTCTGGATGATAGGCAGTGGATAACTGTTGTTTCACTCCTAACAAATTCATCACATCCTGGAATAACTTTAAAGTAAAGTTTGTTCCTCTGTCACTTTGTACTATTTCTGGTATACCAAACTTTGAGAAAAACTCCACAAGTTTTTCAGCAACTATCTTGGCAGATATGTTTCTAACAGAGATTGCTTCTGGATATCTTGTCACAGGACACATTAATGTCAACAAATACTCATTTCCCTTCTTTGTCTTCAGCAATGGTCCAACCATATCTATAATCACTTGCTAAAGGGTTCTCCTCTAACTTCTATAGGTTGTAGGGGGCTTTCTTGATGGTTTCATTCGGTTTTCCAGCTATCTGGCAGGTATGACACTCACGACAGAACCTGCTTACATCTTGTGAAGTCCAGGCCAGAAAAAAAATATTCATGATCTTCTCCACAATCTCCTGATTCCCATATGTCCAGAAACTCATGAGCTACTGCAACCACTTGCTTTCTCAATGGATATGGAATCAAAATTTGATGATATTCGCCCCATACAGCATCTCCTGGTATATCTGTAGTCTATACTTCTCATCAACAAAACCTTCCTTCAGATAGTAACAGGTAGGAGTTTGTTGCATCTCTTCTTGATCAACAACTCTAAAGAACAAATCAGTTAGTTAACGATGCATCCTTCTTCTGCAAGTCCATCAGCTTCTCTCTTGTCACTTGACCAACTTCAAGGGTTGAATTCTCAATATCTGCTAACTCAGCTACTGTAGTTTCACTACTGTCTTCAGTAACACTTTGACTACTCGGAGTCTCTTCAGGAACATCAGGTTCTTCTTCTTCGTCGTCGTCGTCTTCTTCATCTTCTTGGGAAATCTCTTCTTGGTCAGCACTATGGGAAACTTCACTTCCCTGGAACAATTCTTCTAAGCACAAAGATCCTTCACTTGATCCTTCTTGGGTGTGTAAATCCTCAGTTTCTTCACTTGCAGTCGATTTAGTCCTCTTCATACTTCTGAGTAGTACACAACTAGGAAACAGGAGGTGGGGGTTATTCTTCTCCAACTCTACTGTAGGATAATCCTCAATGGTTTGTCTGTCACTACAGGACAAGGAATAAATGGCACACCACCAACTTCATTCCCAACAGAACATGTACACCTTCCACAGCCAGTGAGTCCTTTACAGTAAAATCAACATTCCCTGTCACCATTCACATGACAGGTGTAAGCGGCATATAGGAGTTACTTCCTCTCCTCCTATACTCTTCAAAATAACTGAATCTCCTGTGAGACCCTTTTCCAACTGAGGGTGAGAACCACATACTACCACACTATGGTTACTCCCTGTATCACGTAATATCTTGACTGGTACCTGCATACTTCCTTTTTGAGTTGACAGCTTACCCTCATAGATATATGGCTTAAAAGCCTCCACACTGCTAAGCCACTCACTGCTTGAGGTAACATTTCCAATGGTTGCTAAACATTCAGCTTGTTTAGTTTCATTCTTCTCTGGAGTCTGATTCTTTCCCACACTGCTCTTCGTAGTTTGTTTCACCTGGTCGCCTTTTACAACTTGACCAACTGGTTTTGACTGCTGTTGATTCCGGTAACACTCTTGACTGTGGTGTCCTACTCTTCCACACTTGAAAACAGACAACATTAGGTTTCTGTAACTGTCTTGAAAAACTGGATGAGGATTTCACATTAGCTTGCTGAGTTGTATTACCTTGTGTACTCTTGGTAGTATCACTTGAAGGTTTCCCATTAAATTTGTTCCTGTTATTTGGATAAGACTTAAAACCTGGGCGTTGTTGACTCTGGTACTTGACTTGTAATTACGTTTACTACTGATTATATTATAATCTTCACTTAGTGTAGCAGCTTTGTGAAGTTTCTTCACTTCTCTCTCTCTTAAATATGCTTTTATATGTTCAGGAATTCCCTTAAGATACTGTTCAAGAACAAGTAACTCTTCTAACTCATCAAAAGTTTTAACTTTAGCAGCTTCTAACCAACGTTTGTAACACCTTCTCACTTTGTAAGCATAATCTAAGAATGTTCCCTTCTCATCTTTTCTTAAATTTCTGAATCTCTCATTGTAGTACTCTGGGGTCATCTGGTAAACTTGTAGCACAATGTGTTTAAGTACCTTGTAGTCTTTACACTGATCAGCTGTTAAGGCTAGATAAGCACTTCCCCCTTTACCAATTAAGACACTTTGTAGCAAAACTGACCATTTATCCTCTGGCCATCCCATACCTGAAGCCACTTCTCAAAGTGATCAAAAAACTCATCCTGGAGCTTCTTCAGTAAACTAAGGGATTAACTTCTGTACTCTCACTACATCAAATACAGGGTCTTGATTTACCCTTGGTTAGGGTTAGACGGAGTTACAGGTAATGTGGATCTAGCTTTTATTAATTCCATTTCATTTCATGTCTTGCGATTTTCTCTTTCCTCTTCTATCCTTTCTCTTTCCTCTTTCTGCTGCTTTTTCTTCTGCTCTTTCTCTTCTTTCTTCGTTGTTTTCCTGTCTATTCTTTCTCTTTCAGCTTGCATTCTCTCTCTTTTCAGCAAGCATTTTTTTAGCTTAATCAAATTCTCTTCCTGCTTCAATGCGTCTAAGCTCTAACTCTGCATCACTTTTTCTCTTCTTTTCAGCTTGTTTATTTATGAGATCAGCACGTACTACATTCAACAACTCTTGAGCCAATTCTAACTCATCTTCATCAATTATTCTACCAGAGTTTATCAATGATTCCATAGCAATACATCTTATTTGTGCCTTTACCATACTAGAAGACACATGACCGCCACATGCCACTGCTAAAGCGCTCCACTGTGCTTTAGTCAGAGTGGTTTTCAGACAAAAACTTGGATGGAAGGCTGCTAAAAATTCCTGAACCTTGAACTGAGCCATTTTCCTCTAAGTTATCAACTTACAATTCAGTACAATAAATGCAAAACAAAGCTATATGGTCACTCTCCTAACAAAATATATCCCTAACACCACCAGTATATTCTAGAGTGATAATGAAATCTGCTTTCCCAGGTCTCTGGGCACCATTAAACAAGAGGTACTAAGTGCCAAGTATTGGTGGGACCATTCATCAAATATTACCTCACCAAAAAAACCAGACACCAAATGAACCCTCATAACACGTTTAAACGACTGAATACTCTAAAGGCAACAGTGATCCCTTAACACTTACCAGAATTGCAGAAAATCAGACTAAGTTCATCAAAACAGGTGTGTGGTAATCTTGTAAGTAATTGAATTAATCAAAGGGCATCACTCCATCAACAACTTTCAAAGTCTAATTATTTCCCTGATTTCAGAAGCCTAAGTACTTCCCTGGTTCTAAGTCACTTCAAGTAAATTGAAGGAAAGCAAATCAATTACCACTCTATGTTTCTACCTATCATCAATATAATCATAATCAAATATACTGGTATAAAAATAAAAACACTTATAAAAATTTTAAATACAAAAATTTATTATTAAATTCAAAATTTATAAGGGAAATTCACAATATCAGGGAAAATTACTGTTACTAGAAAACAAAGTAAAGTTTAATTAATTCTCGAATCAAATCAAGTAAAATTAAATCAAAATTATTTTATCACAAAATTCAAGAAAATTAATTGAATTGAAATTCAAGTGTTAGGCAATAATTGAAAATTTGAAATAATTCACAAGTGCTAAACAACAATAAAAATAAAAACTTGAAAAGAATTCTAAGTAAATGCAAATTAATTCACAAGTGTTTAAAGTTTAATTAAATGTGCAATGATTAAGCAATGAAAATAACTAAGTCAATTAAATTGTGAATGCAAATGAAAATATAAAAATAAAAACACTACGTCAATAAGAAATGAAATAGATGCACAAACAATTGAACAAACACAAAACACACAAAAATCAGCAATGTGTAAAAGTGTAAATCTTTTTTCACTCAAAACATTATAACCATCAGTTTTTTACCAAACCTTCATAACCACCTGTTATTAGTTATTAGTTAACCAAACCATCATAACCATTAAATATTAGTTATTAGTTAATCACTGTTCCTAACAATTATTAGCTATTAGTTGTTACCTAACCGTTATTAGTTGCAACTAATAAAAATATAACACACTTTACCTTGGTATACCAATTTCTTTCTTTCTATGCTGCAGGCTTGATTCACACTTTCACAAAAAAAAACCAGGAGCCGTTACGAAACAATGTTTGTTCAGATTCCACAAAAGAAACTAAATGACACTAAATAACTCTAAGAAATATCAAATATGGAAATTCTAAGTTACGAGTGACCAATTTACGTTACATTAATATAATCTCAATGATGTCGAGAGAGAGAGCGAGAGAGAGAGAGAGAGGGAGATCTAACAGCCTCGAGGTTCTATGATATAATGAAATCTCTTCCTTTATGGAAGCTGGACAGGGCAGATGTCAAAACAAAAAACGTATTTGGCACGAATGCTTCCAGTAGCTTCGAAATCTGACGCAATCTTCATAAAGAAATGTGCAATCTCACGTGGCTTTGATCAAAGACATACGTACAAGACAAGTCTGCTCAACAGATAGTACCCGACTGAAACGGAGGTTTGAGCGATAATTAAGATTGACATGTTTTGATAACAATGCAAGACGCTAATTCGATCGCTATCAAATGCGTTGACAGATTAGGAAAGCAAACGTATCTCGCAGACCCTCTAATCTTACAGTGTTGACATAAAAAGTTAAACATTCGTAGTTTCAAACAGACAAAGAAGATCTCTCTCTTTTTACATTCTACGTTACATATATATCTTTTTACAATATATAATGCAAAATCTGAACACACATTTAAAACATCCTATTCTAAGCTTATCTAGGAATCTGAAAAAAATGTTACACAATCTACATGACATTCCAAAGAGGGGAAATATGCATTTTGAAAGTAGCAATATATAATAATATATATGATATATATATATATATATATATATATATATATATATATATATATATACATACATATATATATACGTATATATATATATATATATATATATATATATATATATATATATATATATGTATATTATATATATATATATATATACTATATATATATATATATATATATATATATATATATATATATATATATATATATATATATATATATATATGATATATATAGTATATATCTATGTATATATTTATATGAATGCATATGTGTATATGCACACTCATGCACATATACAAACATATATATATATATATATATATATATATATATATATAATATATATAATATATATATATATATATATATATATACATATATGTCATAATCACATTACCGTGATTCATATACAAACATCGAGCTACAAATGTCCTTTAAAATCTAATTCGCTCTACCTTGGAATTAATATATTTTTCATATGCTTATTGAGAAGGGGAATTTTATTAGGCGATAGTAGAATTGCCGGCTCCCGGGCACGAACCCATGAAAACCTTACAAATCCAGGACGTCAGTGAAGCTTTTACCCACTCCACTACCGTACGAGGCTATAAGTTTATGCCGAATACCTGAGCGCGAAAGGTATTTAAGGGTGAGAGATGGCGTAAAACTTATAGGCCTCTTGCGTTGGTGGAGTGGGTAAAAGCTTCACTGACGTCCTGGATTTGTATGGTTTCATGGGTTCGTGCCCAGGAGCCGGCACTTCTATTATCGCTTAATAAAATTCCCCTTCGGTTAAGCACATATGAAAATATATTAATTCCGAGATAGAGCGAATTAGATATTAAAGACATTTATAGCTCGATGTATATATTACATATATGTATATATAGTTAGTATTTCAATGTTAATTTGTAAAAGGGTTGTTTTCATCAAAGTGTGTTTTCAAAATAATACAGTGTTAGATAAATGACAGGAAGTTTGAACGAGTTTGCTCTGCAATTCCGTAGTCCTCGCCTCACTAACGAGACCCGAGATCGATCTCATTCCGTCGCGCCTCTGTTGATACCAAAAGGGAAATGTGTACCCAGTGGTTAGTTGACTTAAGTGGGTCGCGGTCAGGTGGAGATGGGAATGGTGTTAGCAACCTCATTCTAAAAACGTCTTACTGAGAGTCAGAAGATTAATTCACTCTGGAGACGTTCACTCGTAGGGTAACAGAGTGTAGTGAATATATATGCTATATACTATATACTATATACATATATATATATATATATATATATATATATATATATATATATATATATATATATAGATATGCATATATACATAGAGATATGTATATACACTATATATAATATATATATATATATATATATATATATATATATATATATATATATATCTATATATATATATATAATACGTGTATATAGTTTTTAGAGATATATATATATATATATATATATATATATATATATATATATATATATATAGTTGTGTATTTATAATGTACATATATATATATATATATATATATATATATATATATATATATATATACTATTATACATATATATATAGATATATTAGAGTTATAGTATATATACATATATATATATATATATATATATATATATATATATATACATATATAAAGCCACGCGTAAACTTACTTTTGCATGAAGGCGAGTCCACACTATCAACAGAAGTTTCCATCGTATTGGATGAATAAGCAAAAGTCCCGGGAAGCCCTCTGGGAAGTTGGTCGAAGTTCTCTTTTGAAGTTCAAAAGACCCGATTCGGTCGCTCACGCACATCCTCGCCGGGATGAGGGGGCTGGGTCACTATAAACAAAAAGATGATAAATAAAAGCAAAAGTAACTTGAACCTTTAGTTAGTAAGGTGTCGACAGAGGGTGGGATGCCATCTTATAGGTAGGTAGGTTGGTAGGTAGGAGGTGGGGTTGGGGGGGAGGATCTTATCGTGCAAAGGGGTTGCTCATTTCTTTTCAGTAGCTCTCTTTGTCGTAGAAGATCTTTTAAGATCTTTTAAGGAAATCGCGAGATTTCTTTGTTTCAAGCGGCGCTCTAGATTTTTTTTGCAATCTTCGTTTGGGATAAAATTAGTACGTTCCGTTTTTTTATTCAAGTTTTATCTTTCTTAAAATAATAATAATCGAGTCGTCCTATGAATGTTTATTTTTATTAATATGAACGTTTGAAAATGCATATTATCGCTGTATATTTCGTTTTTTATTGTTGAGGACATACAGACATTGAAAACTGGATTTTTGAGATCTAGTTTTTGAGAATATTACTGAATCTGTACTGTTATTATTAAAGCAATTCGGACAGATATTTTTTAATATAATAACTGAGTCGTCCGATGAACGTTTATTTTTATTAATATGAACGTTTGAAAATGTATATTATCGTTGTATATTTCCGTTTTTATTGTTGAGGATATAACGGACAATGATAACAGGATTTTTGAGATCAAGATTTTAAGAATATTACTGAGTCTCTGTTGTTATTATTAAAACATTTCCGACGGATATAATATAATAATTGAGTCGTCCTATGAACGTTTATTTTATCAATATGACCGTTTGAAAACGTATATTATCGCAGTATATTTCCGTTGCTATTGTTGAGGATATGACAGATATTGATAACTGGATTTTTGAAGTCAAAATTTTATGAATATTACTGAATCTGTATTGTTGTTATCAAAGCAATTCGGATAGATAATAAGAAGGATTGCAAACGAACGCAATTTCCCACGATTTCGCTGTTAATCAAATTGACTCCCGAATTTCCTCGACAAAAACAAAGAAGGCGAAGCTTCATCAATAAGGAGGACAAAAAGAAACGAACTAAAACTAAAAGGCGATCTCAGTTGCCTCCAAGCATCACCTTCTTCTGTCCAAATCGATTAATGATTGGCGGAGTCGAATCCGTCTGATGAGGAAGAAATTAATTAAATGACCCTGAGGCGTAGTGGCATCTGTGCGTGGCCTCCTCACTGTAGGCATTACTAAAGTGTCTTTACGAAATCTCTTCGGTTTCGGCAAAACACACTTTTTACGTTAGTTCCATTCGTACGTCCTTTCGTTAAGCTTACACAGTCCAACCTCATTGACTTCCCGTTTTCATTGTCTTTAACGTTGATTGGCCGAATGTGGCCCAGAGTTTTACCTGAAAGCTTATTAAAATGTTTTTTTTTTTTTTTTTTTAAAAAAGAGCCAATGAATTCGAACTGTGA
Organism: Macrobrachium nipponense; assembly: GCF_015104395.2. Classification (NCBI taxonomy): domain Eukaryota; kingdom Metazoa; phylum Arthropoda; class Malacostraca; order Decapoda; family Palaemonidae; genus Macrobrachium; species Macrobrachium nipponense. The sequence continues at coordinate 43,239,345 of NC_061099.1, read as the reverse complement.
AATATCCCAAGCCTTACATGACCTAAGGCAACGAGGTATGATCCGACCTCCAGCTTACTCGGTGGCGCGTGCTAAATTCTACGGTCAAATAGCGCGTTGTTTCACCAACGGAAATTTTATTAGAAATAATTATTGTTCTGTGCTGTTAACATGTGCATTATTTATTTCCTATATTTTCATTCTAATAAATAAATCTTAAATATCCTATCCTAATATTCCTGTACCTTTAACTCAACGCAAAACACCTTCAGACTTTTTTAGGTTTTTAAATAAACCTTACCTACTCCCCGACATCACGAACAACAACAACAACAACAAACTAGTTTGTAGGCATACTCCCCGAGTAA
>NC_061099.1:43206498-43236498 GCF_015104395.2 Macrobrachium nipponense | reverse complement strand
TGCAAATATGCATTAGGCAATTGCATTACTTGAAGTGATTCAACTGATTATAACCGAATAAGTTTCGATATCAGTATGCTAGGAAGTGGTGTATTATACTCGTGGATTTTCTTTATATTAGCTTATTGATAAAAAAGGACCAATTATGATGTGCTCTTTTCCAATTTTTTTAAACTCATAGCCATGAATAGGGTATTCGTTTGGCTTATAGGATTGCCACATGTATACCATAAATCATGCATAATATACTGTCCATTCTCTTGGAGAAATATCTCATTTCAAAATATCCAGATGATAAAAGGTGGCATATAGACCTACATGTTTCATATCGTTTTGGTCAGTTTACAATGCTTATGACATTGATTTTAAGCCTAGACCTAAGTTATATATTAGGTTGTTTATTATCATTATTGCTTCAGCAAACGTTTTGATTTAACATACAGCATATTACCTAAAGTGACAAATGTGGCTTAATAAAGAAAAGAAAGAATAAACTACTTATAAATATCGAAGGATTTATGGAGCTTGTCAACTTACTCTGTGGGGAAACGCAAAGAAATGAATGAAAAGCAACCGTTTTTTTTTTAGTAAGGAAATACATTTCAGTGCAGTTTTTTTTTTTTTTTTTTTTTTTTGTAACTCCCCACTTTTTGCTGAAAACTTTATGAATAAATTTACTTGCCCGTGTTCACTTTGTAGCCTAATTTACGCATCAAATCATATATAACAATCATAACTTTAGTATCTCGTTCGATTCTAAATTTTACTATAATTAAAGTTACGCAATGCTTCAAAAGATATGAAGCAACTGAATTTCGGAAAGGGGAAAATCTAACTCTAAAAAGGTTTAATTAGTAAACCCAACTCATATACTGGTAAAGATACGGTTGATATAATATAACCAGGGTGACTATTTCGTCTAGTTAGTGTGGCAAAATAACATTGCTTGGTAATTAACACTACACCTCCCGGTGCGGAGGTAGTTCTCGGTGACTGTGCGGACTTCAGCTACCCATTAACATTTTCCACTAAAAAACTGAAAAACCAACTTGACCAGGAAAGCTACCCATTAACATTCTCTCTCTCTCTCTCTCTCTCTCTCTCTCTCTCTCTCTCTCTCCTTTTCTTTTTTGCCCACCTCCAAAAATCGATCACCCCCCCTCCCCCTCTCCGCTGTCCATTTCGTGACCTCATCAGGTGCAACACTTGAAGCAGCAGATTCGTTTGTCGAACTCTCTCTCTCTCTCTCTCTCTCTCTCTCTCTCTCTCTCTCTCTCTCTCCTCTCTCTCTCTGTTGGGCGTCTTCGTTTGTGCAAATCTCTTTCTTCTTCTTCTTCTTTTTCTTCCTCCTCCTCTTCTTTGGGTCTCCCAAGGGATCATGAGGTTTGGAGCTAAAGGCTTTTAGTAAGCTAATGGACCTCCACCACTTTGAAAGCTTAAGCTTTTTTGGGGGGGGGGGCGTTGGGGAGGGGGAAACACGAAACATTTTCGTCGCACGATGATTTGCAAAGGTTGGATGGAGGACCCTGGTTTGGTCAAAGGTTAATGAGGTCGGAGCTATTTTAGTGAGTTAGGGTACGTTTTCTTTTCATTTCTTTTCCTATTGGGAATTCATCGATGCTAATTATTAATTTAAGACGCCGAACAGCTTAAGTACAAATTTATTCATCGCTATCGGGTTTACTTCTGTTGCCAGATGCTTGGTAATTCGTCGTATTTGTGAGAAAGTTTGTTTATGTTACTTATTGCCATAGATCTCTTGATACAGTCATAATTTTTTCAGGGATTTTTTCGTTTTCTGAAGACTGTTTTTATTCCATTTTTAGTTAATTTTGGTGAATTGTTTTGCTATTTTTTTTTATAATTTTAATTCATTTTTTGAAAATGTTTTCCAATTATTTTCCGTAATTATTTTTGGTGATTATTTTGCCACTTCTTATAATTTTTTTTAATGTTGTTTTTCCAGTTATTTCCGTCATTAATTTTGGTCAATTGTTTTCCATTTCTTATCATTTTTGTATTTAATTTTTTTTATTGTTTTCCAATGATTTTCCGTAATTAATTTTGGTGAATTGTTTTCCCATTTCTTATAAATTCTTACATTTATTTTCTGTTTTGTTTTTCCAATTATCTGTAATTATTTTTGGAGAATTGGTTTGCTATTTATTTTTTTCTAATATTAGTTTTTTTTATTTTTGAAATGTTTTCCCAGTTATATGCCGTCATTATTTTTCCATTTCTTATCATTTTTTAATAATTTTTTTTTAATGTTTTCCAATGATTTTTCGTAATTATTTTTGGTGAATTATTTTGCCATCTCTTATAAATCTTTACATTCATTTTCTATTATTTTTTTCCAATTATTTCCCATCATCATTTTTGGTCAATTGTTTTTCCATTTTTTATCATTTTTAAATTCATTTTTTTTCCCAATGATTTTGTTTTTTCATTTCTTATCATTTTTTTATTTATTTTTTTAATGTTTTCCAATTATTTTTCGTGAGTTGTTTTCCATTTTCTTACTTTCTAAATGTTTTTTTAAATGTTTTTCCAATAATTATCCGTCATTATTTTTGGTGAACTGATTTTACATTTCTTATCATTTTTTTAATTAATTCTTTTAATGTTTTCCAATGATTTTCCGTCATTATTTTTGGTGAATTGTTTTGCCATTTCTTATAAATATTCTTATTCATCTTTTGTTTCCAACGATTTTTGGACATTATTTTTGGTCAATTGTTTTTCCATTTCTTATCATTTTCTTAAAATTAATTTTTTTAACGTTTTCCAACGATTTTCCTTAATCATTTTTAGTGAATTGTTTTGCCATTTCTTATTTTCTAGAATTGTTTTTTATTTAAATTTTAAATTTTCTAATTATTATCCATCATTTTTGCGGGATGGGAGATGATTATGAATTCTAATCACACTGACTAAGAGTAATGGGCGACAAAGCTGCGCCGCCCATCTATATGTTAATTGTACTTGCACCGCAATTACTGTTTGGAATATACAGAGGCGTAGCTTGTTGTCATCACAGCATTTAATTACATCCGTAATTTCGGGCTGTAATTCCTACTGCGCCGTGACTTTTCCGGGTGAATTAACATTTTTCCATATAGAGAAAGTTTTCAGGACTCTAGTAATTAATGAGAGAGAGAGAGAGAGAGAGAGAGAGAGAGAGAAGTATGCACACACATATCACTAATATATGTATATTTATATATATATATGCATATGTTATATATATATGTGGGCGTATGTATATACATATATATATATATATATATATATATATATATATATATATATATATATATAGATATATATACATATATATATATTATATATATATATATATATATAGCTATAAATAAAACTATATATATATATATATATATATATATATATATATATATATATATATATATATATATATATATATATATATATATATATATATATATACTATATATCATAAATAAAATATATATATGCTATAAATAAAACTATAAAACTATAAATGCTATTGATTCTGTTTTTTTCTTTATTCTACATATATATATATATATATATATATATATATATATATATATATATATATATATATATATGTGTGTGTGTGTGTGTGTGTGTGTGTGTGTGTGTATAAACAAAATCAACAGCATTTATAGTTTTATATAGTCATTTCTTCACAAAATGTACCTATGTATACACTGACACATTAAAATCAAATGTATATACTAATATCCAGAGATCAAGTCCCATACCCCAACCATATGGTTCTCATACCCCCAAGGGATCTGGATACCCCCTGTTAAGACCCCCTGCCTTGCAAGATTATAAGAATTCCCAAATTGAAAACTTTTACGATCTCTGAAAATTAATGAATAGATAACGGTTGCTTTGAAACCGCGTTCCAAGAATAAACTGTTTGTTTCCATTTATAATGCAGATGCTTTCGGGCTTTTGATCCCAAGAAAAGTGGATGCCTTTAATGTGCTTCAAAAGCCGGGCATCAGGAAAAAGGTAGGTCACTGCGTAGCGAAGGTGAGGTTAATTGGATGGCAATGCTTTCGTGGATGCAAATATTGGACTCATTTTTGCCATCCTATCCTTAACTCGAAAGGACCTATGGGGAATGTTTTCTTCTTAGCTCAAAATCTGGAGTCCTGTAGGGGAGATGTATGAAGAGTCTCTCTCTCTCTCTCTCTCTCTCTCTCTCTCTCTCTCTCTCTCTCTCCTTAATTCCAAAGGACCTATAGGAATGTTTTTCTTGCAATATAAAATTTGGAACCCTTTGGTAGAGTTGTAAGGAAGATTCTCTCTCTCTCTCTCTCTCTCTCTCTCTCTCTCTCTCTCTCTCTCTCTCTCTCTCCTTAAATCCAAAGGACCTGTAGGAATGTTTTTCTTACAATATAAAATTTGGAACCCTTTGGTAGAGTTGTAAGGAAGACTCTCTCTCTCTCTCTCTCTCTCTCTCTCTCTCTCTCTCTCTCTCTCTCTTAACTTCAAAGGAGCTATAGGAATGTTTTTCTTGCAATATAAAATTTGGAACCCTTTGGTAGAGTTGTAAGGAAGATTCTCTCTCTCTCTCTCTCTCTCTCTCTCTCTCTCTCTCTCTCTCCTGCACTCTTGGTTGATGCTTGGCTCCGTGTGGGAATGAGCTGTAATGAAGATTGTCGTAATTATATTTACTGCCAAGGCTGAGCTTAATTCCAGTCTAAAAATAACTTGGGAGAAGAATAGAAACTTTATTTTTTTCTTGTGTGAGTATTCGGGATTTTGAAAATAGAAAAGTGTCTTTAGTGTACCTCCTCGCTTGGTGCACTGTAAGCATTACTTATGGTTCTTTGAAGCGTCTCTTCGGTCCATAGCTGAACCCCCTTTCATTCATTTTACTGTACCTCCGTTCGTATTCTCTTATTCTCTACTTATAATTGATTCAAAGCGTAACTGCTTAGAGGTTTTTCTCCTGTTACAGGGTTAAAGCATTTCTATTCTCAGTGTCTCCTTTCAGCACCGAATGACCTCCCTCTTCCCAGCGTTTGGCCTGGAATACAATGTAGATAACACTGCTGAATATTGTCTAGCGATACAACCTTCAGCGTACTCGTGAAAAGTGCTAAAATCTATGGTCAAATAGATCCTTGTTTCACCAACGAAAATTAAAATACATACACTATATTTTATTAGAGATCCTTTTTCTATAATGTTTAACATGAACATTATTTCTTTTTTGCATTTTCATTCTGATAAATAAATCATAAATATCCCATCCCAAAATTCCTGCATCTTTAACTCAAAGAGAAACGCCCAAGTAAGCAAAAATAATTAATAATAATTTCTAAACGTTCGTATTTAGTAACATATTCAAAGAGATGACTGAATGACGGTACTTTACAAGCAGTTATCGCTTTAATTATGTCACCAAATAACAACTTGCAAATAACTATTGAAAATTTTCGCGTTTATGTTGTTGTTGTTCTTGTTTGGAAAGCCTAAAAAAGGACTGAAAAGGGTATTTCACGTTGAGTTAAAGATACAGGAATTTCAAGATACGATATTTATGATATCTTGATTAGAATGAAAATGTATAGAATAAATAATGTGCATGTTAAATAGCACGGAAAATTATTTCTAAAAGAAAAATAGCGTATTTATTTCAATCTTCGTTAGTGAAACAACCCGCTGTTTGGCCGTAGATTTTAGCACGCGCCACGAGTAACCTGGAGGTCGGATCACGCCTTGTTCTGTTAGGTCAAATCCAGCCGTGTTATTCGGTTTGCCAGTAAAAGCAAGATAACAGTTTACGACTATCTGACAAAAGAGAAGCGATCTGCGCATATTTAATCTTCTGTTTAAGCCGTCCCGTAATATCTGGAAGCGCAGAAATAACGCTAATCCCTAGCTGCTTTGCGGGCCACCGGGTAGGGGGGGCGGAGGGGGGATTGGGTCCTGCAGGGGAGTGGTAGGGGTAGGGGTTAGCAATCACGATTTTGTTCCGTCACACAACAAAATCTACTTGTTTATGCTGCAAACAAGGCAGCAGAGAGAGAAAGAGAGAGAGAGAGAGAGAGGAGAGCGGTTGCACGGAACCGGATCATCGGGCGCTGGAAAAAAGCGTCCTGGAAAGATTGCGCGCTCCCGCCTGGAATGGCTGGATGGAGACGTCGCAAAAAAAAAAAAAAAAAAAAAGAACAAAGTGAGTTTAAAATCGAGTGTCTCTTCATAGACGGAAAAAATGACGGGCGCAATATGCACTCGGCGACTGAAGTATATTGACTGGACTCCGAGTGGCTCGAGTCGAGGAGAAGGGTTGTCGGCAACGATGTGCCCCTTCATATTTATGGTTATTCTGAGTCGACACCCCGCCCCCACCCCCTCCCCCCTAAACCCCCTCCCCCTAAAACCCAAACCCCCTCCCCTCCCTTTTTTAAGGGCTGCAGCCAGAAACAGGACGAAAAATCGTAAATGAAAGTCGGAAAAAGAAAATAAATAAATTGGGTTGGTTCATTGGCTCACAGCGAAAGAAGTGTCATATTTTTTTTTTCTTTTTATAGTAGCTGTCCACCGTTTTAATTGTCTTTTCTCTGGCACTTTGACCTTTTGAACTCTCTCTCTCTCTCTCTCTCTCTCTCTCCTTTCCTGTGCGGTCATATTCTTCCGAAGGTGATGATGATATTATTAGTAAATAGCAAATCACTTTATTTTTTCCCCCCTCTCTCCGTAAAAGTGTAAATATAATAGGCTATGTGAACCACACGAGATCTGTCTTCATTGACTGGTGAGTCTCATAACTAAATTGATATGAAAATTAAAGATGTGGGATTTTTCTCCTTCTTTCCTCTTGTAGATTGAATATATATATATATAAATTTTAGTATGGTGTTTGTCAAGATCGCAGTAAAAATCTGATAATGATTGCCAGGTCGAAGCGTAAATGAGTTTAATAAGGTATTGTATTTTAATATTATTCATTTACTTTCCTATTAGGTACTGACAGTCTCATAATTCATTATTACGGAAAAGCGTTAGAGTGAGAGAGAGAGAGGAGAGAGAGAGAGAGAGAGAGAGAGAGAGAGAAATAGTCACGTGTACATACATGTATATATATATGTGTGTGTATGTGTGTGTGTGTGTTATATATGCATACAAACACAAACACACACACACACACACACACACACACATATATATATATATATAATATATATATATGCATATATATATATATGCAAACACAAAACACACACACACGCACGCACACGCACACACAGACACACACACACATATATATATATATATATATATATATATATATATATATATGTGTGTGTGTGTGTGTGTGTGTGTGTATCCATATATATAACATACACACACACACACACACACACACACATATATATATATATATATCTATATATATATATATATATTATATATATATGTGTGTGTGTGTGTGTGTGTGTGTATGTGTACACGTGACTCTCTCTCTCTCTCTCTCTCTCTCTCTCTCTCTCTCTCTCTCTCTCTAACGCTTTTCCGAAATAATGTATTATGAGATTGTCAGTACCTAATAGGAAAGTAAATGAATAATATTAAAATACAATACCTTATTAAACTCATTTACGCTTCGAGCTGGCAATCATTATCAGATTTTTACGCACACATAGTATATGAGTGTGTGTGTGAGTGAGTGCGCGCGTATATATAATTTTACATATATATGTACTTAAATATACATACATGCAAACATATATACATACACACATAACACATACACAGACATACACACACGTACGCACGCACTCACACACACACACACAACAACACGCACTCATATACTATGTGAGCGTGTGTGTACGTTAAAATCAAATTTCTCTCTGATGCACGACGAAAAGAGAGAGAGAGAGAGAGAGAGAGAGAGAGAGAGAATTTCCTATCCACAACCCCAAGATCCACCACAGAACCATCTTTCGGGGAAAGGATACATCTCCTTCTTAGACACTCGGAGTGCCAGGCCGAAGCCGCCGCCCAGGAGAGAGATCCAGATCCAGCAGTCGCCCTCCGACCTTCCAGCATCGCGGGAGACGAGTGGTAATGTCCCGTTTGCTAATGAGGGGGCTTTAAGTTTGACCTTTTCGGAGCGACCGGGTCACTCAAATGTCAGCAGCTGCGTCACAGGCCGACTTTTGGAGGTGATTTTCAATTTCCTCTTCTTTTCTGCTTTTTTTTTTTTTACTTTTTAATCGTTCCCCTTTTTTTTTAATCTGGCTCTCGCGAGTTTTGTCATTGCTCATTTGCTTTTATTTCGCTCGTTTGTCGTTATTACTTCCTGCGGATAATGTTAATAATAATCTTACTATAATGGGCGTAATGTCTGTCCTTCTGTCTGTCATTCAATCACGGCCAAACGGCTGGTCCAAATGGGCATGAAACTTGGCAGGGTTATAGTGGGGACCCATAAGATGTTTATAATGGGGTTTCATCCTACCCCCGCCCCCCCCCCCTCCCCCCACCTTCTAAGGGGTTGGGGGTGAAAAGGGATTTCCTGAAACGGAGCTGGTTATGCCCGTAGACTTAGTTACTTTACGAATTTTCATACATAATTTCTGTATACATATTATATTTGCTAGCAATATAATAATAATAATAAGATTCATGCTCGTAAGAACGACAGAGGTTATGCTAAAGTCGTCACATTATGTATATTGGTTTTTACCTTTCGCTACAGTAATGCGAGTTCCTCACTGGACGAGTGGGTTGTGTACTCGCCTATCAATCTGGTAGCCCGAGTTCGCTCCTCGCTGCTGCCAGTGCATAAAATTCAGTCACAAGTATCTAAAGAAAGCATTGATAATGAAACTGCAAATCAAAATAAGAAGGATCCAGGAATTTTAGGATGCGATATGATGTATTTATTAGAATGAAAATGTAAAAAGTAAATAAAGTGCATGTTATTAAACAGTAGAGAAAAATTATTTTTTATAAAACATAGCATCTTTATTTTAATTTTCGTTGGTGAAACAACGCTTGTATTTGACCGTATTATGAGCACGCGTCCCAAATAAGCTGGAGGTCGGATCACGCCTTGTACGGCCTTAATGTCCAACCTCTCTAGATGTTAACTTGACAGCCTAATATTCATTGGCACAAATCATTCGTTCCTTAAAAAGGTAAACACCGTAGGGGGGTAGGACCGTCAGTGGACCTCATGCGGTGCACTGTAGGCATTACTTAAGGTTCTTTGCAGCGTGCCTTCGGCCCCCAGCTGCAACCACTTTCGTTCCTTTTACTGTACCTCCTTTCATGTTCTCTTTCTTCGTCTTACTTTCCACCCTCTCCTAACACTTAATTCACAGTGCAACTGCTTTGTGGTTTTCTCCCGTTTCACCTTTCAAACCTTTTTACTGTCAGTTTCCATTTCAGCACTGAATAACCTCATAGATCCCAGTGCTTGGCCTTTGGCCTAAATTCTATATTCACCTCAACTCAACTTAAAAAGGTAAACTAAGAAACAGACGAATTATCGGTAAATTTTACTCATATATGTTAATGGTTATGAAATTTGCGCTCATTCTTTTATTTTATTTAATGTAATTCATAAATTCATCTCAAACCAAATTCATTATAGAGCTGAATGATCCCTCGGATACCAGTGCTTGCCTTCCAGCCTAAATTCAATATTCCATTCCATTCCAGAATAGAGCTTTGCCCCAACCTGTATAGAGAAATTCACGCGCACACATAAGTGCACCTTTAACACTCTCTGGTTGGCATTTTGGTCACGATACGAGGCATTAACTGACTTTCAATTCATTCTGCTGTCTGTCTCTACCGCGGCAGCAGCAGCAGCAGCGTTTGACAGCTGTTTCGATGCTCTTCGTTTGCGACTTTTTTCAAACGTTTCTGCAAGTGGATGTTGTAATTCATCTTCCGCAACCGGAGATAAAAAGAGTGCATCAAAGTGTGCTACTATATATTATATATATTTATACATATATATATATATAGTGTGTGTGTGCGTGTGTGTGTGTGTGTGTGTGTGTGTGTGTGTGTCCGCGCAGGCGCTTGTGAGTGCTTTTGCAAACTCAATTTTTTACTGTCAAATTTTTTGGGGATGTGAAAAATATTGTAAATTCGAAACAGGTAGTCTAGTCTTTTCATTTTGTCTACAAAATTATTATTATTATTATTATTATTATTATTATTATTATTATTTTACTATTATTATTATTATTATTATTATTATTATTATTATTATTTTTATTATTATTATTTCCACTGTCCCTTTATTAAGTGTTTGTTTTGGAGCATCAAACTAAAATTTTATTAGACGGTTTAGTTTTTTGTTTAATTCAGTTAAAAGGGCGCTGAGGTGACCAAATTGAGTGCCTATGTCTAGCTTAGGCTTAAAGGAACCGGCCTATAAAAAAAAGTGATTAGGACAAAAAAAAAAGGGGATAGGGACAAAAATAGGACTTAACACTGAAGTAAACTCCTGTGTGTATTCAGACATAACAATAAGAACCTCTTGGACAGAAGCTTGGTTAAATTAAACCCTATGAAAGATTGCTCAGATGGACTGGCTCCCACGCTAGGGATTTCCTCAAAGTATTTGCCCCTCCGTAGGGGGTAAGTGCCGCCAGTGCAACTCATGTAGTGTACTGTAGGCATTAATTAAGGTTCTTTGCAGCGTGCCTTCGAAGCCCCTCGCTGCAACCCTCTCTCGTTCCTTTTACTGCACTCCCTTTCATATTCTCTTCCATCTTAATTTCCACCATCTCTTAACAACAGTTGAGTCATAGTGCAACTGCTTTGAGGTTTTCCTCCTGTTACGTCTTTCAAACCTTTTGCTGTCGATTTCCGTTTCAGCGCTAAATGGCCTCACAGGTCCCAGTGCTTGGCCTTTAGCCTAAATTCTGTATTCAATTCAATTCACAAAGTATTCGCTGAAGATCAATTCATTCTGTTTAGTGAGTGAGAAAGTGGAAACGGTTGACATCCTCGAGGATTATTGACATCAATACACCAATTATAATTGATGTTTATGATGATCAGTTTTGAGAAATGAATCTTTTTACTTAATAGGTATAATAAAAAAGATATCAAGCATTAAAATGCAATGAACCACATTTCGATATCTTTCATTATCTAAGGAGCTCTTTCATTAATATCAAATTGTTGCGACTGAAGTTTTCTGCGATTATTTGACCTTTGATCTGACCTCGTAACCTTGTCCACCGCTGAGCACATTTGAGACCATTTTTTTTTTATCCTCAATAATATACGCCTTCAAAAAAATAACGACAGTTCTTGATCATTGAAGACCATTTTATTTATCCTAAAGTAGATACCCCTTCAAAAAAAACATCAGTTCTTGATCTTTCAACAATAAAATCAGGTTGAGTTCTCGTGGTAATAATTGTTGAGCAGGCTTCCTGCCAGCCTAGCTAATGTTGCTTTAATTAACAGCTCCTTAATGAGGAAAGATATATAAATCAAGTTCATTACATTTTGATGCTTGATATTTTTTATATACATGCCTTTTAAGTAAAATGATTCATTTCTCAAAATTGATCTGTCAGAAGGCGGTGGGTATTTTTACATACAGAAAAAAATTAATCGACAGTAAGGGTCTTAGTTTTGAATCAATATATTCTCGAAATGCCACCATTGCAAATGATAAAAAAATATGAAAATGATACAAAATTTTTTGCTTTAATAAGTTTTTTCGTTTTAACAAAATTTTTCATTTTAACAAGTTTTTTCGTTTTAATAAGTTTTTTCGTTTTAACAAGTTTTTTCGTTTTAACAAGTTCTCTAGCCAACGCTTTCCACGGGCTGCTCTATGAGCAAGAGCCCGTGCTGGCATAAGGCCAGTTTAATCTCATACAACAACAACAACAACAACAACGAACGCTGACAGCGTTCGGGCTGTTATGTTGCCATATCCCTTTAAATTTGTGGCTGTCTAATATGTCATTATATCTCTCGGGGATTTTAGCGGATAACGAAAAAAATAAAAAATCTCTCTCTCTCTCTCTCTCTCTCTCTCTCTCTCTCTCTCTAATTCATTCTTATATCTGTCGGGGATTTTAGCGGATGACTATAGAATCCAAAAAACTCTCTCTCACTCTCTCTCTCTCATTCGACATCTTAGGTACATGTTGGAATTGGGCATTCGAAACGACTCCCATCTCCTCTTGAGGTAAAAAAAAAAAAATAATAGTAATAATTCCCGGTCTCTTCAGAAGCATCTCTTGAAGCCTCCCCAGCTTCATATCTCATTAAAAGTGACTCTGAAGAATTGCAAAGTTAAATGAAGGATGATTTTCATCTGCAAAGTTTGAAAACGTCTCGTGAAAGGTAGGTACATTCGCCGCTCCCACCGATTTGGGAGTTGGGGAGGTCGGGTTGGATTCGATGAATATGTATATATATATAACATATATATATAGCATATATATATATATATATATATATATATACATATATATATATATATATGCTATATATATATGTGGAGGTCGGTGTTGGATTCGATGAATATGATATATATATAACATATATATATATGATATATATATGCATATATATATATTTTATATATATATATAGTTTATTATATACATATTCATCGAATCCAACCCGACCTCACATATATATATAGAGCATATATATATATATATATCATCTATATATATATATCTATATATATGCATATATATATATATATATATATACATATTCATCGAATCCAACCCGACCTTGGACTGGCTGCCTGTGTTTCATAGGAGGTCCTTCCATTCCCTGGGAGGTCAATGAAATTCTCCCCAGTTCCTGTTCATATATATATATATATATATATATATATTATATATATATATATATATATATTATATATATATATATAGATGTGAGTCTATCACATACCGTGATTCAGATTCATATAGAATTTTAGCTACAAATATTCTTTAATCTCTAATTCCATCTACCTCGGAATCAATACGGTATATATTCATATACGTAAAATAAGGGGGAATTTTTTTTCTGTTAAATATATAATTAAAATACATGTATGGATTTATATATAATATATATATATATATATATATATGTGTGTGTGTGTGTGTGTGTGTGGATTATTCATGGGTGTGTGTGTATATATGAAGACAAAAGCAGACTTTATTAATAACATCACAATTGTCCATGCATGATTAAGTTTAAAACTATGTATTTTAGTATTTATGTTTTTAACTCTTATCTTTCCCTCCACTGCGCCGTTTCTTTTTTCTTAGTTCTGTGGAGAAAGATTCTTCGTCAATCCTCGATCCCTCTGCTAAATCACACCACCGAGTGTGAAGAAAGTATAATAAAGTTCCGAAAATCGCGAGAAGTTTTTTTTTTTTTTTTTTTTGTTTTTTTTTTTTTTTTTTTTTTTTTTTTTTTTGCAAATGACCGAGGTTTATCAACTTCGAGATATAGATTTTTCCCTTTTAGCCACGTTTTCTTCAACGTTCGTATGCGATGGAAATTAGCTACTTATTACGATCTCTACTCTCGAGATCGACAGGTTCTTAAAAATAATAAACAATTGGGCTGTAATGACTGACGACAGGTGACAAAGGAGGGAGGAGCATAACAAAACCAAAAAGTTACCTTAAAATTAATTTATTTACAAGAGTTAAATACATAATGTACAGTGAGTCAAGGTTCTGGGTGGCAAGAACACAAAAAAATTATAAACAATAATAATATGTAAAACCAGTCTAAGAATCAATAAAATCCACCGTTCAATAACAAAGCCAAAATAATGACAAAATAGGCTGTATAAGGGCAATAACAATCTGTAAATATAATTAATAGAAATAGGCAGCATAATAATTAAAATTAACACTGAAGCGGCATAAAGATAATCAGAGCAAAACGGGAACACTTCCTCAAACAATGAGGACAACGGTCCAATGCCGGACGATCAAGACAGAGCCGATACGACAACCACCTCATCCTTGGAGACAATATGGACATCCTCCTCGAATGCTGGACTATCAAGACAGAGTTGATACAACAACCATCTCGTCCTCAGATACAGTATGGAGGTCCTCCTCGACCACTGGATGATCAAGACAGGGTTGTTACAACCACCAACTCGTCCTCAGATACTCTCCGCTGCTCTGCTGCCAAGACTCTGCCGCTCTGAACCTGACTGGTCGTTCTGCCCTCCAGAACCCGACTGACGAAGTTTGACGCCATCCAACAGACGTCACTTCGCCAGCAATTAAAAACAAAAACAAAAGAGGCAACAATCCACCAAGGGAACAATCGGCAAACGATTGTTCCTAACACTACTTGATATGTTCGAAGTTGACACGAATTTTCAATTCTGTTTATACCCATTTCGTTTTAGAAATAATGTTATTTAAAATCCCTTATTTGCTTAAATATAATTTAATTTAATATACTTATTATTTGGTTTATATATATATAAATATATATATAATGTATATACATTTATATATTAATCCTTTATGTTATTCTTTATTTATATTAATATTATATATAATATATATATTATATATATCTTATATATATATATTCTATATAACACACCCACACCTATAATATTTATATATATATATATTATATATATATATATATATATATATACAAGTTAGTTATATATTCAATCATCAATATTCGTATATAACGTAATTATTCATTTTTTATTCGTATGTTGTTTTTAATTGGGTTATATTTGTTCTTTATTTATTTATCCATGTTTATTGTATTAATTAGTTTCATCCTGTTGGTTGAAGATGATAAAGATAGTGATTATGTTGATGAAA
Organism: Macrobrachium nipponense; assembly: GCF_015104395.2. Taxonomy (NCBI): domain Eukaryota; kingdom Metazoa; phylum Arthropoda; class Malacostraca; order Decapoda; family Palaemonidae; genus Macrobrachium; species Macrobrachium nipponense. The sequence goes on along the minus strand of NC_061099.1, from coordinate 43,221,646 downwards.
GTAGTAATACAGATTATTGTAAAGATAACGATGATGATAAAGATGATGGCAAAGATGATGATGACGATAAAGGTAATAATGATGATGATGATTATAAATATAACGATGATAATAAAGGTGATGGTGCAGATAATGATGATAATACAGATAGTGATAAAGATAATTATAAAGATAACGATGATGATATAGATGATGGTAAAGATTATGATGATAATACAGATAGTGATCAAGATGATTATAAAGAAAACGATGGTGATGATGATGATGATGATAAAGATAATGATGATAATAAAGATAATAGTAGTGATGATGATGATAAAGATAATGATGATAATAAAGATAATAGTAGTGATGATGATGGTAAAGATAACAGTGATGATAAAGATAATGATGATAATAAAGATAGCGTTATAATAAAGATAACGATGATAATGATGATGATGATAATAAAGATAAAGATAATGATGATAAAGATAACGATGGTGATAAAGATAATGATGGTGATAAAGATAACGATGATGATAAAGATAATGATAAAATAATGATATGATAAAGATAATAATAATGATGATGATAAAGATAATGACAAAGATAATGATGATGATAAAGATAATGATAAAGATAAAAATAATGATGATGATAAAGATAATGACAGAGATAATGATGATGACAAAGATAATGATAAAGATAAAAATAATGATGATGATAAAGATAATGACAAAGATAATGATGATGACGAAGATAATGATAAAGATTAAAATAATGATGATGATGATAAAGATAATGATAAAGATAATGATGATGATAAAGATAATGATAAGGATAAAAATAATGATGATGATAAAGATAATGATGATGATAGAGATAATGATAAAGATAAAAATAATGATGATGATAAAGATAATGACAAAGATAAAGATAATGATGATGACGGACCCTGTGATGTGCCAGGCACACAAGTAGGGAAGTTCAGTCGGCAAAGCAAAACTTCCCGATGAGAAGTTTGTCTTCTTGATTGCAACTGAGGAGCTATCCTTCCTTCTTTCCTTCCTGCTGGTTTATTTATTTTATTTATTTATTTATTTATTTATTTATTCATTTGTTTATTTTTTATTGTTTTTTATTTATTTATTTACTTATTTATTTATTTATTTATTTATTTATTTATTTGTTTATTTTTTATTGTTTTTTATTTATTTATTTACTTATTTATTTATTTATTTATTTATTCATTATTTATTATTTTATATATTTATTGATTTATTGCTTCAGTGCCTTTCATTTTTGCGTAATGAATTCAATATTTAACCATTTACTCTTTTTTTTCTTCATTATTCTCGTCTCTTGCCTCTTCCTTTTAGCGATTTTTCCTTCTCCTTTGTCTTCCTTTGCCTTCAGTTCTTTATCTGAAATCTTTATTTTCGTAGATATATATTTTCTTTCGTGTTTGAAGTATATACATTTATGGAGGTGGTGTACTGTAGCAATATACTATCCATGAAAGCATTAAATAAAAGTAATTGAAATATGATATCAGAAAGTGGTTATATGGGTATATTAGTGGGTAAATTAATTGCATTTTTCAGTTTTCTGCAAACGAAAACTATTATTTCCGGCTTTGTCCGTCCGTCTGTCCGCCCTCAGATCTAAAAAAACTACTGAGGCTAGAGGGTTACAAATTGGCATTTCGATCATCCACCTTCCCATCACCAAACATGCCAAATTGCAACCCTCTAGCCTCAGTAGTTTTTATTTTATTTAAGGTTACAGTTAGCCATGGATCATACGTCTGGCAGCGCTTTCCGGAGGCATGGGATGCACCCTCTCTCTACCGTATCTGGTGAGCGACTGAAGGGGTGCCGACCGATTATCGTATATGATGGTTTTATACGACTCTACACGTAGTACAGAAAACTCGTTTCTTCGCAGTACAGAAAACTCGTTTCTTCGCAGCGTTTTTACTCGTTAATATTAAGAGATGTAAATAACATGACGAGATCAATTTTAATTTATTTTCACCGGTGTTGCAACTATAATAGATTCACATCAACCGTGCATTTGACGTCTAGGCCAGTCCCTTACGACGCTCCTGATTCGCTGTTGATAAGCCAATCGCAGGGTTGAAAACTCTTAGTCTCTATCAAGAGTTCACACGGGAAGGTTCTATGTTCCATCTCTCCTGAGGTGGAACATACATCCTACCTATGTGAACTCTCGAGAGCGACTGAGGGTTTCCAGCCATGTGATTGGCTTATCAACAGCCAATCAGGATCGTCGTAAGGGACTGGCCTAGACAAACAAATGCACGGTTGATGTGAATCTACTATAGTGTTTTCTGAAGACTGGTCTTCATTATTCATCTATTTGTGGTCTCTCAGAAGCGATTTCTTAAAAGGAATATTTAGACTGTTTCTGGAAATAAGAGAGAGTCAGTTTAGAGATGAATATTGTGAGTAGTGAAGCATTTAGGCGCTTTCAGTCTAGAAATTAGACAACAGGCTCATAGATTTCAAAAATTATTATTATTATTATTATTTATTATTATTATTATTATTATTATTATTATTATTATTATTATCCAAGCTGCGACGAACCCAGTCGAAATAACACATTGCAACAAGCAGCTAAAAAGAGAGAGAGAGAGAGAGAGAGAGAGAGAGAGAGAGAGAGATGACTAATCAGCTGGCCATTTCAGCTGTATACACATAATTGCCAGTAGGAAAGCCTCGACGAGGTGATTCTCTCTCTCTCTCTCTCTCTCTCTCTCTCTCTCTCTCTCTCTCTCCACATATGCTTATGCATACATACATACACACACATACACATTACCCACGATTGTTATTTATTATCATTTACCCTGGGCGGAATCGCCCGTGTAATGAGGAGCCCTTCGTGAATAATTGCGTCTGCCTGGGCATCATACGGACACGATTAATACCCACGTCGATTTGATGGAGGAGACGCTATTCCAGAAATTGTTGGGCTTGGGCTTCGATAGGGTTTTTTCTTTTTTTTTTGTGTGGGTTGGGTGGCTAGAAGTACAGACTTATTTGCTCTCTCTCTCTCTCTCTCTCTCTCTCTCTCTCTCTCTCTCTCTCTCTCAAAAGTAACGATTATCTTGTAGTCTTCATTTTCTGTCTGAATTAACACGAAAGTGTATTGTATATTATATTTGTAGGCTCTCTCTCTCAATCTCCTCTCTCTCTCTCTCTCTCTCCTCTCTCTCTCTCTCTCTCTCTCTCTCTCACACTTCTTCTTCCTCCTCCTCCTCCTCCACTCCTCCTCCTCTCCTCTCTTCTCTCTCTCCTCTCTCTCTCTCTCTCTCTCTCTCTCTCTCTCTCTAGGCGCCTATTGTTGCTCCCTTGCGTATGCCACTTTCCATCCATCCCTTTCATCCTCCGTTCTATACCAGTTGCATCGATATATTTAGTGTTAGGACCACTGCAATAGTCTGGAATTATTCAGAGATTTTACTCGTCATCAGAATAAAGATTTATTTTTTTGTATGCATGTATAATGTTTTTGTAAACTAGTTGATATAATTAGATATATCCTATATTAATATATATATTATATATAATATTATATATATTATATATATTATATATATATATATATATATATATATACTAGAAATTTTTGTTCATCGTCCTATTTTTAGACAATTTTTAAGAGCATTGAACTTTCAATGACTATCAAAATGAAGATTTTTCATTTGTATATACACATTACATTTTTTTTAACTTTTATTGTTCATTTTGGCTTATTTTTCATTATATTCTCAAAGATTTGGTTCTAACGTATTGGTCTACCAGATTGAAGATTTTTTTTCGTTTGTAAATCTGTCTTAAGTTTTTTAAAACTTTATCTTAATGATTTTGGCTTATTTTTCGTTATATTCTCAAAGATCTGGTTCTAACGTTAATGGTTTATCGCCACATTTCTTAGAGCATTGAACCTTTAATCACTATCAAAATGAATATTTTTTCGTTTGTACATGTCTAGAGTTTTTTTTTTATTTATCTTGTTGAATTTGGCTTATTTTTCGTTATATTCTCAAAGATCTGGTTCTAACGTTTTCGGTCATCGTCATATCTTAGAACACTGAACTTTTAATCACTTTCAAAATGAAGATTTTTCATTTGTATATACGCATTACGTTTATTCTTTAACTTTTCGTGTTCATTTTGGCTTATTTTTCGTTAAATTTTCAAAGATCTGGTTCTAACGTCTTGATTTATCGCTATATTTCTTATGGCTTTAATCACTATCAAATTGAATATTTTTTTCGTTTACGCATCTGTCTTAAGTTTTTTAAAAATTGATCTTGTTGATTTTGGCTTATTTTTCGTTATATTCTCAAAGATCTGGTCCTAACGTTTTGGTTTATCGCCACATTTCTTAGAGCACTGAATCTTTAATCACTATCAAAATAAATATTTTTTCGTTTGTACATCTGTCTTAAGTTTTTTAAAGATTTATCTTGATGATTTTGGCTTATTTTTCGTTATATTCTCAAAATTCTGGTTCTAACGTTTTGGTTTATCGCCTTATTTTAGAGCAAGGTCTGGCTGCCTGTGTTTCATAGAAGGTCCCTTCCATTCCCTGGGAGGTCAATGAAATTCTCCCCAGTTCCTGTTCATTCCGAGAGCCGCCTTTTGTTTACATCCGTTTTGTGTGGAATGCGAGAGGTGATCTGGAGGTAGCTCGGTTTCTAAAGTCGTTTCCGCCTCCTCCTCCTCCTCCTCCTCCTCCTCCTCCTCCTCCTCCTCCATCCGTAGCTGTTAATTAACTGTAACTCACACAAGGCTTCTTCTATACACCCCTCGGCGTTCATCGATCATTTCTTAACCTTCCGCGGTAGCATTAGTGTGAGGAAAGAATTGCCTTGCATACTAGATTTGGTCTCTCTCTCTCTCTCTCTCTCTCTCTCTCTCTCTCTCTCTCTCTCTCTCTCTCTCTCTCTCAAGGAAATAAAAAGACTGAGTGCAGCGTTTCAACTGTTGAAACTTTTATAAAATGGTATAGAAGTTTTTCTATTTGTTTATATATTTAATTATTGAGGTTTTTTTCCACCTACCAATTTTCATTTTTTACCTTCCATTACTTTGCGCTAAATACATTTAGCCTTTTTCCTTTTAATTTAATTTGCGTTTCTCACCCACCAACTGACTGTTCTTGCTTTGTGCTAAATAGAATTAGCCTTTTCTCGTGCGCCTCAGAGTTACAGAATCAAATTCTGATCCCGCTGACAAAATCATCATGCAGGTATAGAATCTGTTGTTCGGAACGTGCAGATAGGACACGACATCTTACTCTACCCAAGGGGGACATTTTGCTGTATATCGTCGGCAAGTGACACTTCTTCTGCCACTCCTGTCTTCGCGTGAGACCTTGGGACTATACTCGGTTTTTTTCCATCTGTCCATCCGCCTGTGGTGTTTTTGTATGGTAACACTGCGTTGCGGGCTTTAGATAGTTACGCTATGTGTAAGTTTATAGGTAAATAAAAGGATATCTGGGCGTACATTTGCAACTGAAAAGTGTTTTAATAATTACTGTATGCGAATTACACCGTTAATATTCGAAATAAGGATATTGTTATTATTGTTGAATGTAGCTGAATGTAACTATCTAAAGCCCGGGACGCAGTGTTACCATACGGAAACACCACAGGCGGATGAACAGATGAAAAAAAAAAACAGAGACTAGTGCCATAAGAGTTGTTTTCGCGTCGCGGGACGAAGCGACCCATAGACCCATCTCGCTCGAAGCGCGACTTCAAAATTGTATATACAATATATAGCAAACTTCAGAGGTGTATTATTGCCGGTCTTCATCTCTCTTGTTATTAGTGATAACGGAACAACGAACAATGAATCAAATCAATTGGTTTTCCTCGTTAAGGAACGAAGCTTTTGTTTAAACAGATTAACTGCTATTTTTGTCTTGGTCGGAATTGATTGGGAAAAGACCGCTGGGCCGTTTGTGGCCATTGGCGTCAGTCAGTTCAAATCTGAGTGGACATTGAGGGGCGTTTGAGAGTTGAATGGATTATGACAGCTCCATCGTATAAAAAAATAAAATGCTTATTAAACGAAAGACTTTTATGTTTTTAGTATTGTTATATTAATATCCTTACCTATTCATTCTATTAACATCATGACGTAAAAAGTCGTAGATAAATATAGGCAACAAAATGAATACATTCAATTTCATACAAGTTTTTGGAATTTTTGCATGGCTAAGCTTCCTTTACTCTCATCGTTAAATCTGTGGCTTTAGTTTGTGACTGCGTGATCTCAGATCATCCTGGATTATCTCTTTGATTTTTACCCTTTCGACAATTAACCTATCTGGTCTTCTTGATCTTTTTTATTTACCTTTTCCAACTGAATTTCATTTGTGCTTCGACAGTGCCTGAATAAAGGCGGAAGCGCTTGGTGTTGTAGATCTATATAAAAAATTAAGCTTTATTTATTTAGTATAAATCCCTATAAAGACAATGCAATGTTACAAGCTCCCTTCCCTTCGTATTAGTACACTTCACGTAAAATGTACATCATAATAATAATAATAATAATAATAATAATAATAATAATAATAATAATAATAATAATAATAATAATAATAATAATAATAATAATAATAATAATAATAATCTTACCATCCGTCTGTCATTCAATCACGGCCAAACGGCAGGTCCGATGGGCATGAAACTTGGCAGGGTTACAGTGTGGACCCCCAAGATAGTTTGTAATGGTGTTTCATCCTACATCCCCCGCCCCCCTGCGAAGGGGGTGGGGGTGAGAAGAGATTCCCCGAAACGGGGCTGGTTATACCCGTTACGAATTTATCATACATAATTTCTGTATACATATGACTTATCATTTAGAAAAGAATACTATTGGGTAAACGTCAATGACGTAATAGTGAAACAACGCTAGCGAGTCACTTATATGAATATGCTTGTAGTAAGGATTGGAAAATTGCGTGTAATAATAATAATAATAATAGTAGCATTATTTTAGGAAGCGGAACTCGACGTCTACCAGACGAGTTACAGCAATCTTATAGAAGTCTTTATTGGATTAAGTCTTTAGCCGTATATCAGGTTAATGGGCCATTCCCCTTAATATCACAACTGGAAATGCCTATTTCCAAGAAAGCTAATTGTTATAGTACCTGTAATGGTGATTCACAATTATGTCCCTCCAGATGTGATTATTCTCGTAGGTTTTTTTAAGCTCTCTCTCTCTCTCTCTCTCTCTCTCTCTCTCTCTCTCTCTCTCTCTCTCTCCTTACAGATGCTAAAGAATAAGAACAATTAAATTTTAATTCTCTCTCTCTCTCTCTCTCTCTCTCTCTCTCTCTCTCTCTCTCTCTCTCTCTCTCTTCTTACAAATGCTAAAGAATAAGAACAATTAAATTAATTTCCTCTCTCTCTCGTCTCTCTCTCTCCTCTTCTCTCTCTCATCTCTTCTTACAGATGCTAAAGAAATAAGAACAATTAAATGTTTAATTTCTCTCTCTCTCTCATCTTCTCTTCGCTCTCTCTCTCTCTCTCTTTACAACATACTAAAGAATAAGAACAATTAAATTTTAATTTTTTTCTCTCTCGCTCTCTCTCTCTCTCTCTCTCTCTCTCTCCAAAAGCTAAAGAATAAGAACAATTAAATTTTAATTCTCTCTCTCTCTCTCTCTCTCTCTCTCTCTCTCTCTCTCTCTCTCTCTCTCTCTCTCTCTCTCTCTCTCTCCTTACAAATGGTAAAGAATAAGAACAATTAAATTTTAATTCTCTCTCTCTCTCTCTCTCTCTCTCTCTCTCTCTCTCTCTCTCTCTCTCTCTGCAAAATTAATGACCCTTGTTTTGAGAGGTTCATTCTCCACTTTTTCTCGTGGCGTTATTAATTACAAAATAAATTAGAAAGGAGAGGACTCTATTAATGCAACGGGTATGGCTGCCTTTTTCGAAATAATCACCATGTACTATAGCAGCCCCATGAAAGTGTTTCATTCATCGGCATCACTTTGCCTCTAGCAGTCTCGTGTTTATGATAATACTTTCTTCCGTATTCCCCGGCATAAATCATCGGTGGGACTTGCTATAGGATGAACGAACAAGTGGCATTTAGTTTTATGAGTTTGGGAGAGACTCGAGTACTTGGCAACTCGGGAAGAAGGGAGCTTTAGGGAGAGCGTATGGTAGGATTATTGAAATGAGAACCGTAAATAAAGGAGAGAAAGTGGCATAGTAGAAACATCACTTGGCAAACTCTCCAATGTGAATTTGAGGAAGGACCTCAAGAGAAAACTTTAAGTGTGTAAGGTGGAGAATAAATTCATGGCGAGAGTCGTATGGGTACAGATTGCATGTCAGTGTGTACGTTCGTCTGTTCACGCTCTTTTGGTTTGAGCATTTATTATAAAACGCTAGTTTATATGGACGTAGGTAAATGCTCATGATGCAGCAGGAGGAGTGCGATGATAATTGCCTGTTTGGAATGTACGTACTGTGTAAAAGCAGTGGTTCTTAACCTTTTTTTTTTATTACCACGCCCCCCTCATAGAGTTGGTCCTTCCCTCCATCCCCACCCCCCTTTCCCTCCCTTGCATCTATGAGTAAAATTTCCCGCCAGATTTAAATGAAAATAAAAAAAAAGAGAGGGAAAGAGAAGGTGTATCGAGAAATAGGGAGGGAAGTGAATAATTACAAAAAATGGTAAGCCAACTAGTCCAGCTAGAGTAGTGGACTATAGGAAACTAACGTTATAAGGCGTCACGTTTGTATTTTTTCCATCCACTTTTGAATATTAGTTCCTCACGAATGTAGTTAGAGAATTTTCAATTTTTTCCCTAGGGCTCGCGACTCCCCTGGAAATTGCTGACGCCTCCCCAGGGTTGAGAATCGTTGGTGTGAAGGGTACTTTGAAGCAACTGGAAGTTTTCTTGATGAAAGTGAAGTTTGAGTATGAAATATTCGACATGAAAATTATTATTGGTTTAATGTGAAAGTTACTTAGTGAAATTTCTTCTCAAGGTCCTTTAAGTCTTTGTCTTTATTGAAGATGCAGATTATTTTATGGTTGATTGCTTTGCAAAATAACACCCTATACTCTGTTGTTCATTGTAAATTTATACGCGATAATAATAATAATAATAATAATAATAATAATAATAATAAAATAATAATAATAATAATAATAATAATAATAATAATAATAATAATATAATAATATGCTGGAAGTAATCCCTCTGTTAAACATGTTTTGATAAAAGTAATTGCTGCCTAAAATTAATGCAGCTGAGGCAGCAATTACTTTTAATAATAATAATAATAATAATAATAATAATAATAATAATAATAATAATAATAATAATAATAATAATGTGCGGGAAGTAAACCCTCTTTTAAACATTAATTTTAGACAGCAATTACTTTTGATTAATTTAATAATAATAATAATAATAATAATAATAATAAAATAATAATAATAATAATAATAATAATAATAATAATTATGTGTGGCGCCGTGGAGGAGTGGGTTAGGTAGTCAATAGACTTAAGTCAAGTTAAGCAACATTGGGGCTGGTCAGTAGTTGGATGGGTGACCGCTCTCCTCGGCGTTGATTCCTTGGGAAAGGATCTTTACCATAATTTCCTCGTCTACTCACTGTAAATGAGTACCTATCCTGATGGGGTAGGGTCCAGCTATGGGTTAAATAGCAAAACTCAGCAATGATGGAAAGAAATGAAGGAATAAACGACAACGACGTAAATGGAACCTCTGGCAACAGAGGAGCTTCGTCCGGCAACCAGGTATTCAACCCAATTGAAGGGGAAGACGGTCAGGTACTTGGAGGTCGTCATCCAGCAACTGATCACCACAACGACAGTAATCAACAGCCTGAGATTGGAGCTACAGAGGCAAAAAGGAAGAAATGGACAAGAAGAAAAGAAAAGGAAAAGGAAATTGGAGATGCTACATCAGAAGCAACCCGACGGAGAGAGGATATAGAAGAAGATTGATCAACATCTGGAATGAGATGGAAATAACACCCCCCAAACAGAGCAGAGGCTGGCAGACCAAGTAAGGAACATAAAGAAAAAGAACTGGCTCTCCCCAACAGAAAGAGAGGAACTGGAAAGGGAAATGTCACACGACAACGAATTACACGAAGACGAACTGAGAGCGATGCCACAGAAGACGACAGGGAGGATGAGGTATCAAACAACGACACACGAAGAAACACCGACGAAGTAACAGAGAGGACGGAATGGGTCAAAAAGATTAAGACAATGGATGGAGCCAGATACAGAGAGAACAAAGATCCCCTCCATGAAAGCCTACAACACCAAGAAATTAAGGGAGAAAACAAGTGAGGTCAATGAAATAATGGGCATAATCACACCACCAGTATCACAGAAACAAATAACTTGGTATATGCAGGAGCAAGATTAGTAGCAGAACTGATGGGGATTTCGAACACCAACACCACCAGCACACCAGCCCAACAGAAACCAAAACAGCAACCTCCTTGGAAAGGCGCCTGGAAAAGCAAATCATGGTGATGAGATCTGACCTGAGTAAACTGAAAGAGATGGCAGAAAAAAGGCTAAGAAGCAAGAAACAAGGGAGGAACTCACGAGAAATACAAAGTACAAGAGAGGGGACTAAACAACACAATAGAAGATGTAAAACAGAGGCTTAAGGCCAAAGCACATAAGATCCAACGGTACATGAACAGGAATAAGGGATACCAACAGAACAAACTATTCGAAACCAACCAGAAAAACTATACAGCCAACTAAGAGGGAAGACAACCACCCAGAAATTCCTAAGCCGAACCAAGTAAGAGACTCTGGGAAAACTATGGAGCAATCCGGTATCACACAACACTGCAACATGGCTCCAGAGTCAAGGAGAAGAAACAGGGAGAATAAAACAAAGATTCACAGACATCACGACAGACACAGTTCAGACACCAACTAAAGAAAATGCCAAACTGAAAGCCCAGGTCCCGATGAAGTCCATGGATACTGGCTCAAAAACTTCAAGGCCCTACACCCACGAATAGCAGAACAACTCCAGCATTGTATCTCAAATCACCAAGCACCCCACCAAATGGATGCCACAGGAAGAACATCCTTAGTACAAAAAGACAAGAGTAAGGGAAATATAGCCAGTAACTACAGGCCAATCACCTGCCTACCAATAATGTGGAAGTTACTAACAGGTATCATCAGTGAAAGGCTATACAACTACCTAGAGGAGACAAACACCATCCCCCACCAACAGAAAGGCTGCAGAAGGAAGTGTAGGGGCACAAAAGACCAGCTCCTGATCGACAAAACGGTAGTGATGGAACAGTAGGAGAAGGAAAACCAACCTAAGCATGGCATGGATAGACTATAAGAAAGCCTTCGACATGATACCACACACATGGCTAATAGAATGCCTGAAAATATATGGGGCAGAGGAAAATACCATCAGCTTCCTCAAAATACAATGCGCAACTGGAATACAATACTTACAAGCTCTGGAATAAGACTAGCAGAGGTTAATATCAGGAGAGGGATCTTCCAGGGCGACTCACTGTCCCCACTACTCTTCGTAGTAGCCATGATTCCCATGACAAAGGTACTACAGAAGATGGATGCCGGTACCAACTCAAGAGGCAACAGAATCAACCATCTGATGTTCATGGACGACATCAAGCTGTATGGTAAGAGCATCAAGGAAATAGATACCCTAATCCAGACTGTAAGGATTGTATCTGGGGACATCAGGATGGAGTTTGGAATAGAAAATGCGCCTTAGTCAACATACAAAAAAGGCAAAGTAACGAGAACTGAAGGATAAAGCTACCAGATGGGAGCAACATCAAACACATAGATGAGACAGGATACAAATACCTGGGAATAATGGAAGGAGGGGATATTAAAACACCAAGAGATGAAGGACACGATCAGGAAAGAATATATGCAGAGACTCAAGGCGATACTCAAGTCAAAACTCAACGTCCGGAAATAATGATAAAAGCCATAACACATGGCAGTGCCAGTAATCAGATACAGTGCAGGAATAGTGGAATGGACGAAGGCAGAACTCCCGCCGCATAGATCAGAAAACCAGGAAACATATGACAATACACAAAACACTACACCCAAGAGCAAATACGGACAGACTATACATAACACGAAAAGAAGGAGGGAGAGGACTACTAAGTATAGAGGACTGCGTTAACATCGAAAACAGAGCACTGGGGCAAATATCTGAAAACCAGTGAAGGACGAGTGGCTAAAGAGTGCATGGGAAGAAGACTAATAATAGTAGATGAAGATCCAGAAATATACAGAAAGACAGAAAGAGAACAGAGGACTGGCACAACAAACCAATGCACGGACGAATACATGAGACAGACTAAGACTAGCCAGCGATGACAATTGGCAATGGCTACAGAGGGGAGAGCTAAAGAAGGAAACTGAAGGAATGATAACAGCGGCACAAGATCAGGCCCTAAGAACCAGATATGTTCAAAGAACGATAGACGGAAATAACATCTCTCCCATATGTAGGAAGTGCAATACGAAAACAAAAATGAAACCATAAACCACATAGCAAGTGAATGCCCGGCACTTGCACAGAACCAGTACAAAAAGAGGCATGATTCAGTAGCAAAAGCCCTCCACTGGACCTGTTCAAGACAACATCAGCTACCTTGCAGTAATAGTGGTACAGCACCAACCTGAGGGAGTGATAGAAAACGATCAGGCAAAGATCCTCTGGGACTATGGTATCAGAACGGATAGGTGATACGTGCAAACAGACCAGACGTGACGTTGATTGACAAAGTCAGAAGAAAGTATCACTCATTGATGTCGCAATACCATGGGACACCAGAGTTGAAGAGAAAGAGAGGGCAAAAATGGATAAGTATCAAGATCTGAAAATAGAAATAAGAAGGATATGGGAATATGCCGTGAAATCGTACCCATAATCATAGGAGCACTAGGCACGATCCCAAGATCCTTGAAAGGAATCTAGAAAAACTAGAGGCTGAAGTAGCTCCAGGACTCATGCAGAAGAGTGTGATCCTAGAAACGGCACACATAGTAAGAAGAGTGATGGACTCCTAAGGAGGCAGGATGCACCCGGAACCCCACACTATAAATACCACCCAGTCGAATTGGGAGGACTGTGATAGAGCAAAAAAAAAAAAAAAAAATAATAATAATTATCATTATTATTATAATAATTATTCATTATTATTTATTATTATTATTATTATTATTATTATTATTATATTATTATTATTATTATTATTATTCCCGAAAGCTATCCTTTAAGTTTTAAATTTAAATATATGTATCATTTACATAACTGTGGATTTGTTTCTCCAATAATATAATAATAATAATAATAATAATAATAATAATAATAATAATAATAATAATAATAATAAAAAAATTATCTTATTATTATAATAATTATTAATTATTATTATTATTATTATTATTATTATTTATTATTATTATTATTATTATTATTATTATTCCCGAAGCTATCCTTTAAGTTTTAAATTTAAATATATGTATATTTACATAACTGTGGATTTGTTTCTCCAATAATAATAATAATAATAATAATAATAATAATAATAATAATAATAATAATAATAATAATAATAATAATAATAATGACGTTTAAAGCAGCCATCTTTATATAGTTAGAACAAATATGTAGTATCCATCGAACGTGAAATACGATCACTGACGGTAAAAATGAAATAGAGAAAGTTAATCGCAGATATAATCATTCATCTGTGTGAAAGATCAAATAGACAGAGGAACCAGAAGACTTCGTTATAAGCAGAGCTCAGTCTCGTCGAATGTTTCTTCTTATAGAAAATTAGGTCAACACTCCCGTCCCAATTTTCGGGGAGGTTTGCTATCAGCTGTTTGACAGACAAACATTATTATGATGCCACTGTAGAATCCGCTGCGATAAAGGTTCCCCATCATTAAGGAATCCTGGTGCTACTGTGTGGCCTCATTTGATGCTGTGTTATTGGGAGAATTATTTGTCCTTTTAATATCTCTCTCTCTCTCTCTCTCTCTCTCTCTCTCTCTCTCTCTCTCTCTCTCTCTCTCTCTCTCTCTCTCACTTCCAATTTTATTGTCAAAATTACAATAAAATAATCTGCAGTCTGGGGGCGTAACGTGAGGTTTTCTTTTCGTAAATTATTTTATTTCCCAAAAATAAAAAGAAGTAAAAAATATCATTAAAGAAATTGAAAAGTAAAAAAAAAAAAAGAATAATAAAAAAATAATTTTAAAAAGACTCATAAAAACTTCAGAAAATTAAAAAAACAATCATAAAATCACATTCCCTTTAAATTCTTTGCTATTTTTTTTATTTTCCAAAAATAAAAAAAAGTAACAAAAGAATAATTTTAAAAATTCATTAAAAAAATTCATTAAAAATTTCAGAAAATAAAACAGAAATCAAAAGATCACATTCCCTTTGAATTCTTTGCTGATTTTCTTTTATTTTCCAAAATTAGAAAAAATTAAAAACAAGAATCATTGAAAAATTCAGAAAAAAATTATTCATAAAAATATTCTGAAAATGAAAAAACAATCATAAAATCACATTGCCTTTAAATTCTTTGCTATTTTTTTATTTTACAAAAATGAAAAAAGTAAAGAATGAATCATTAAATAATCTAGAAAAAAAGGTTCATATAAAATTCAGAAAATAAAAAAAATAATAAAATCACATTCCCCTTGAATTCTTTGCAATTTTTTTTTATTCCAAAAATAGAAAAAATAAAAAAAGAATCATTAAAAAAATTCAGAAAAAAAATTCATAAAAAAATTCAGAAAATAAAACAGAAATCATAAGTTAACATTCCCTTTGAATTCTTTGCTATTTTTTTTTTATCCTCACAAAATAAAAAAAATAAAAAAAGAATCATTAAAAAATTCAGGAAAAAAAGATTCATAGAAAATTCAGAAATCGAAAAAAAATCAGAAAATCCCATTCCCTTTGAAGCTTTGTTAATTTTCTTATTTTTCACAAATAAAAAAAGTAAAAAAAAAAAGAATCATAGAAAAGTTCAGAAAAAAAATTCATAGAAAATT
>NC_061099.1:43188998-43201498 GCF_015104395.2 Macrobrachium nipponense | reverse complement strand
TCCAGGTACCGTTTTGATCCGGACATCCGGCCGTGCTAACTTCTTTATTATCATTCGTAGAGAGAGAAAACAAGAAAATATTATTCTGATAAAGCTTTTCACGAGAATTCCAAATATGCCCTGACAATTCTTCTACGGTGTAAAGTAACGATGATATGACGGTTCAGACAATGATTCTGTCCTGCTTCGTAATAAAACCCCAAATTGTCTACATTCTCGAGACTTGATTTTTCTGAATATAACAAAATCAGTCCAATCTATCACTTCGATACAAGTTTCCCCTTTTCCTCCAGTCATCACCAATCTGTGTGTGTGTGTGTGTGCGTTATTACCATCTCTTTTCCAAATGTTCTCTCTCTCTCTCTCTCTCTCACAAACACACAATTTGTGCATTATTACCATCTCTTTCCAAATGCCTGCAAGTATGTCTCGCTCAGGAGCAATCTCTCTCTCTCTCTCAAAGTTATTACCCCTCATGTATGTCTCGCTCAGGAGCAACTCTCTCTCTCTCTCTCTCTCTCTATTTGTGCGTTATTACCATCTCTTTCCAAATGCCTGCATGTATGTCTTGCTCAGGAGCAACACTCTCTCTCTTTCTGTGTGTGTGTGTGTGTGTGTGTGTGTGCGTTATTCCCATCTCTTTCCAAATACCCTCATGTATGTCTCGCTCAGGAGCAACTCTCTCTCTCTCTCTCTGTTTGTGCGTTATTACCATCTCTTTCCAAATGCCTGCACGTATGTCTCGCTATGGAGCAACTCTCTCTCTCTCTCTCTCTCTCTCTCTCTCTCTCTCTCTCTCAGGAGTAACTCTGTCAGCTGGAACCGCAGACATATTGTTCCTGACTAAAGCAGATCCCGGGTATTTTGCCTTTATCCCCAAGCAAATCCTCATTGCCACCACATTAAACGCTGGGTACGAAATTGCGAGCTCAGCTCCTATACCCCTACCCTGACTCCCCAACGGTCTCATTCCACCCCCTTACCCCCTCCCCCTTCCACAGGCCCCATCCAACACCCCGTTTCTCTGTCCCTCCTAAACCCACCTGAAGAGGTACCATTTTCCATGGGTATCTCCTCCAATACTTCCACTTTAACTAACTATCTCTTCTTCCTCCTACTCCAACCCCAAGGGCATGAAGCTCTGCCTCCTCCTGAGGAACCATTTTCCATGGATGTCCCCTCAAAGACTTCCTCCTTTAACCAATAACCTCCTCCTCCTCGTCCTCCTCCTCCTCCTCACCCCCCAAAACCCCAAGGGCATAAAGCAGCCGAATCTCGGATTACCGGAGGACGCCAATGGATTACGACATTCACATCAGAAGCTTAACGTGAGAAATCAAAGGCCTCTTTTATTGGGATCAAAACGAGTAAAAAATAAAAATGAAAAAGAAAAAAAAGAAAAAAAAAGGATAAATGTATTTGCATATATAGTGTATGATTTGCATTAACTGCAGACTGAAGTATGCCATTATGGGAGATTTGCCCTCACGAGGATTCTAAAGGAATGTAAATTCCGGTAAAAGAGGTGGATTATTCTGTCTCATTCCATGTTCGTTTTTTAGCTGCCTGTTCGTCTATCTGTCTACTTCCCCCCCGCCCTCCCCTCCCTCCCCTCTTCTCCTGACACCTCCATATGATGCACTCTTTCCACTAGCATCTCCTCATCCATTCTCTCCACAGGATGTATGTTCCACGTCTCCTGAGGGATACTTTTGAAAGACGTATCCTACAGGAGAGATGGAGCATACATCCTGCCTATGTGAACTCTCGAGAGAGACTGAGAGTTACAAGCCCCAGCGATTGGCTTATCAACAGCCAATCAGGAGCGTCATAAGGGACGGGCCTAGGCATCAGATGCACGGGTGATGTGAATCTATTATAGAAGCTGCATATTGTTTTCAACACTCCAGATAACCATTAGAGGATTACAAGCGATCATAAAAGAATAATTTTGCAGTACTACAAAATTGTGGATTGGAAAAAATATGCGACCAACTATTGCTTTCGATCGATAGGGTAAATTACTGAAGAAAAACTGTATGGGTATTTAGCGTTCTACAGTGCAGACAGGCGTAAATTAATATATTTGTTTATGATTCTGACTGGCTTTCATTTATTCATTTCAAATTAATACATTCCGTTGTTTAGTGGGAAACATTTCCTTTGATGTAAAATAGTAACCGAATGAGGTTTTGAATCCCGTAAAATGACGTGACAAAAATTCGAGTCATCGATGCTGGGAATCCAGTATTGTCAAAAACCGTTACAGTTTAGACTCCCATTTGATCACTCAGTTATTTTTACCGCTAATTGCAATCATGCCCCCTAATTTCTCTTGCCCCCTTTCGTCTTCGAAGTGACGATCCCCTCTAACTATTTGAAGACTAAGTATTTGTGGGTTAAGAAGTTCAGAAACCTATTTGCATAAGGGGGATAATGCTAATTTTATGATAATTCAGAATTAACTCGATTGTTCGAGAATGTGCATCTCATTAAGATTTAGCACAGATTAAGGCCTAACAGTTTCCGTGAATGGAAATGATTTTATTGAGTTTGCTAGGATATTGACTAGTTAATATGGAAACGTCTGTGCTGCTATAAACATTTTATACCTTGAACGTGATAAATGACGGGCTATTTTACTTTTACTTTTCAAAGTTAATCATTATGTAATCTGTTATGTGTGTTTTATAGTTTCACTTCATTTTTTATTTACAGAATCTTTAATAAATGATAATTGGTGCTACTTTAGCTTTGTTATCTACGTGTCACCTGCTCCGAGGTGCTATAGTAGATTCACATCAACCGTGCATTTGATGTTTAGACCAGTCCCTTATGACGCTCCTCATTGGCTGTTGGTAAGCCAATCACAGGGCTGGAAACTCTGTCTCTCTCGAAAGTTCACATGGGCACGATGTGGTTCCACCTCTCCTGAGGTATACGTTTGAAAGACGTGTCCCTCAGGAGAGGAGGAACAAACATCCTGCTGATGTGAACTTTCTCGAGAGACTGAGAGTTTCCAGCCCTGTGATTGGCTTATCAACAGCCAATCAGGAGCGTCGTAAGGGACTGGCCTAGACACCAAATGCACGGTTGATGTGAATCTACTATAGTATGCGTTATTTGTTTGTGTGTGTGTGTGTGTGAGAGAGAGAGTTCGCGCGTGTGTTCGGGTGCTGGCTTTTCCCAGTTAAAAATACACTCGTTTTAACACATATATGTGTGTGTTTTTAAGCATGCACCCACACGACTCTCTCTCTCTCTCTAGCTGATTCCTGGTGGCGTGTTCATAGAACCTATCTCTCTCTCTCTCTCTCTCTCTCTCTCTCTCTCTCTCTCTCTCTAGCTGATTCCTGGTGGCGTGTTCATAGAACCTATCTCTCTCTCTCTCTCTCTCTCTCTCTCTCTCTCTCAGCTAGCTGATTCGTGGTGTCGTGTTGTATTCGTTGTATTTCCAGTGACTTTGAATTCCCTATTTGATTAGCATTATTTTCCATTCGCTACAAAAGACAGTCTTTTGAGTATTTTGGCTGCTTTTCATCTCTCTCTCTCTCTCTCTCTCTCTCTCTCTCCTCTCTCTCTCAGCTTCCCCCATCAGCAAAGAGCGTTTTATCCCAAGGGTGAATTTTCGCTCTCTTTCTTTCCTCGTCTATTTTCGTCCGTTCCCCATTTGGGCCAATAGCTGTTCCTCATTGTTCCCCTCAGAGGGGCAATGTTCCCCTCCTGTTCCCGGTTCATTCACCCTCGGTTATTTTCATTAAATGGTCTTCCTGTCCCCTACTGCATCTGCTTGACCTCTTTCTCTGTAATGCTGCTTTTTTCTCTTCTAATTTTCTAATCTCTCTCTCTCTCTCTCTCTCTCTCTCTCTCTCTCTCTCTCTCTCAATATCAAAGGCAATTTCATTTTTCCTGCTGGCTCTTGATACACAATCTTCACGTGTTACTTGTGATCGTGTAAATTAATATGATATATATATATATATATATATATATAATATATATATATATATATATATATATATAGATATATATAAAACTGACGGTCGGTCGGACTATGTATATGTGTGTATATTCCCTATAGACGTCGAAACTACTGGACCGAATTGAGCCAAAGTCGGACCATAGACGTAGGTTTTATAGATGTTTTTTTTTTTTTTTTTTTTTTTTCCCTGGTGCCGTTTTAATCCGGATATCCGGCCGTGCTAACTTCTTTATTATCATCCGTATTACTCTGATAGCGCTTTTCACGAGGATTCCAAATATGCCCCGACTTTTCTTCTACGATGATTCTGTACTGCTTCGTAATAAAACCCCAAATTGTTCAGATTCAGTCCGTCTACATTCTCGAGACATGATTTTTCTGAATAGAACAAAATCAGTCCAATCTATCACTTCGATACTTTTTCCCCTTTTCCTCTAGTCATCACCAATCTGTGTGTGTGTGTGCGCGCGCTATTACCATCTCTTTTCCAAATGCTTCTCTCTCTCTCTCTCTCTCTCTCTCACACACACACACTTTGTGCGTTATTACCATCTCTTTCCAAATGCCTGCATGTATGTCTCGCTCAGGAGAGCAACAACTCTCTCTCTCTCTCTGTGCGTTAGTGCCATCTCTTTTCCAAATGTCTGTATGTCTCGTTCAGGGGCAATTCTCTCTCTCTCTCTCACTTTGTGCCTTATTACCATCTCTTTCCAAATGCTTGCATGTATGTCTCGCTATGGAGCAACTCTCTCTCTCTCTCTCTCTCTCTCTCTCTCTCTCAGGAGTAACTCTGTCAGCTGGAACCGCAGACATATTGTTCCTGACTAAGCAGATCCCGGGGTATTTTGCCTTTATCCCCAAGCAAATCCTCATTGCCACCACATTAAACGCTGGGTACGAAATTGGCGAGCTCAGCTCCTATACCCCTACCCTGACTCCCAACGGTCTCATTCCACCACCCCTTACCCCTCCCCCTTCCACAGGCCCCATCCAACACCCCGTTTCTCTGTCCCTCCTAAACCCACCTGAACTGAAATTCCTCTCTTTGACATTGCTGCTTCCTCCTGAGGAACCATTTTCCATAGATGTCCTCTCAAAGACTTCCTCCTTTAACCAATAACCTCCTCCTCCTCCTCCTCCTCCTCCTCCTCCTCCTCTTCCTCCTCCTCCTCCTCCTCCTCCTCCTCCCCCAAAACCCCAAGGGCATAAAGCAGCCGAATCTCGGATTACCGGAGGACGCCGATGGATTACGACATTCACATCAGAAGCTTAACGTGAGAAATCAAAGGCCTCTTTTATTGGGATCAAAACGAGTAAAAAATAAAAATGAAAAAGAAAAAAAAGAAAAAAAAAGGATAAATGTATTTGCATATATAGTGTATGATTTGCATTAACTGCAGACTGAAGTATGCCATTATGGGAGATTTGCCCTCACGAGGATTCTAAAGGAATGTAAATTCCGGTAAAAGAGGTGGATTATTCTGTCTCATTCCATGTTCGTTTTTTAGCTGCCTGTTCGTCTATCTGTCTACTCCCCCCCGCCCCTCCCCTCCCCCTCTTCTCCTGACACCTCCATATGATGCACTCTTTCCACTAACATCTCCTTATCCATTCTCTCCACAGGATGTATGTTCCACGTCTCCTGAGGGATACTTTTGAAAGACATATCCCACAGGAGAGATGGAGCACACATCCTGCCTATGTGAACTCTCGAGAGAGACTGAGAGTTTCCAGCCCCAGCGATTGTCTTATCAACAGCCAATCAGGAGCGTCATAAAGGACGGGCCTAGGCATCAGATGCACGGGTGATGTGAATCTACTATAGACGCTGCATATTGTTTTTAAACATTCCAGATAACCATTAGAGGATTACAAGCGCAGTACATCGATCATAAAAGAATAATTTGGCAGTACTACAAAATTGTGGATTGGAAAAAAATATGCGACCAACTATTGCTTTCGATCGATAGGGTAAATTACTGAAGAAAAACTGTATGGGTATTTAGCGTTCTACAGTGCAGACAGGCGTAAATTAATATATTTGTTTATGATTCTGACTAGCTTTCATTTATTCATTTCAAATTAATACATTCCGGTGTTTAGTGGGAAACATTTCCTTTGATGTAAAATAGTAACCGAATGAGGTTTTGAATCCCGTAAAATGACGTGACAAAAATTCGAGTCATCGATGCTGGGAATTCAGTATTTTCAAAAACCGTTACAGTTTAGACTCTCATTTGATCACTCAGTTATTTTTACCGCTAATTGCTATCATGCCCCCTAATTTCTCTTGCCCCCCTTTCGTCTTCGAAGTGATGAATAACCAAAACGGAACCGCGTCCAGTCCCTGCCTCAGAGTTTCTTAATTAATTCCATTATGATTCTCGCACTTGCTGATATCAGTGAGCTGTGAAGGGCGGGATTGTGGTCGGCGCCCGGGTGGCAAATTCCAGAGGTGTATAATAATATATTGCACCAGCCCCCGTTTTTTTGCTTTGCCCTTAAGTTAGGTTCGCTATCACTTTCGGGTAATATTGGGTGTGAGAAACATAATGAGATCATTTTCAAAAAGATTATATGGATAGTTTTTAAGGTATGGCGTCCCGGTACTTGGTTACAGTTCTGGAATATGCGTCCAGGTACTCGGCGGTTCGGGAACTGGGTGAGAGCTCTCCACTTGGTGAGCTCTCCATGGCGTCCTGAACTTTAATGCGTTGTGGGCGAAGGTCTTGCATGGAAATGTCTTAATCTCCCCACCCGACCCCATCTCGGCTTAAACCGATGACAAAGCGTTGGCGGTTCCAGAAGACAAAGTTGGTCTGCGACTTATCCGAGCATTTACAAGCGCCGGCAATAACGCAGCGGGAGTGAGAGGAGACGAGACGATGTTGCATAATGTCGCGAAACGGCCGGGGAAGAATTATGACGGAGAGCCAGATGGAATCAATAGACCTATGTGTGTGTGTGTCTGTTCTGTCACAGACACATTCTGCCAACAGAAAAATGACGTCCTTTCCCGCCAAAAGATTAATGTAACGGTTTCGGTTAATTACAGCATTGTTGCGCGAGTTCAATTCTTGGGCATTCCATTGAGGTGTCAGAGATGTATATTTCTGGTGATAAAAGTTCACACTCGACGTGGTTCGGAAGTCACGTAAAGCCGTTGGTCTCGTTGCTGAATAACCACTGGTTCCATGCAACGTAAAAACACCATACAACAAACGAACAAACAAAAATTACACCACTGTTGCTATTCATCATAAGTGTTTTATAATATTTTGTTTGTACGATTCATTGCACAGGGACTTTGATTTCCTGTTGTTCACTTAGTACAGCTGTGTGCATTTTAACGTTATCATGCAACATCTCTTGTTAAAAATAAGATATCTGTATTTCTTCGTCTTCATGACGAGTTACAAACAATGTTACTTAAGAAAGAACACAAGTAAGCACGTGATTTTGTTTATTAGATGAAGTTACTAGGAAAGATGAAAATGAAAAGACAGAGAGCCAAGTACTTACGTGTATTTAACACATCTTCGGGGCACAAAGATGTATTAAATACTCGAAAGTACTTGGCATTCTGTCTTTCCATTTTGAACTTTCCTAGTGGCTTCATTGTTACCTACAGAACAGTGGTTCTCAAGCTGGGGTTCGTCAGCAATTTCCAGGGGAGGCGTAACCCCGAGGAAAAATTAAAAATTCTCTCATTACATTTGTTATTCTCGTCACAAGAATAAGAAAATAATATTCAGAAGTTTATACAAAATATGCAAAAGTTTCTCCGTTATAAAGGTAGTTGCCTGTAGTCTACTGCTCTAGTTAGACTCGGTGGGCATAACATGTTTTGTAACTATTTACCGCCCTCCCTATCCCTCGAAACCCCTTCTCTCTCTCTTTTATTTTCCTTTAAATCTTGGAGGTAATTTTACTCATGGATACAAGATACAGATTTGGTTGACTGAAAAGCCATCTTTCCCTAGTCCCATAGGACTAAGCGGTTCGGCCTCCTTATGCAGGGCAGACAACTTGTGAAGACAGATAACCAGGCAGCCATAAATTAATGATACTAGTTAGCTATTATTCACACCCCAACCCCCCCACCTTTCACTAGATATATGTGATAGCGTCCAGGGAAACAATTAAAAGTAACCGGGAATAGCCTCTGTGTTAAACTTCATATGTGGCTAACGTATTTCTGGTTAGCGACCAACCTCTCTCTCTCTCTCTCTCTCTCTCTCTCTCTCTCTCTCTCTTGCCATTAGGATCAGGCAGATGTGATTAATGACGAAAGTTTAAAATGATGACAAAGAATGGTCTGTCTATTGCTTTCGTGGCAGTTACAAACCTTCGAAATCATTTCTTGCAGAAGAAGATCGTTGTAAACAACGGTGTTGATGAGGTTCACTCTTGCCCACTCGTTCTCTCTTAACTCCTTTTTCATTTTCATTCTTCTGTTTTGAATTATTTAGTCATTCTTTTATATTTTCTTTTAGTTTTCATTGACTTGTTTTAAATTTGTCCTTCTTCTCGTTTTGTTTTATTTCCTGCAATAGCTTTTATTCTTGTATTTCAGTCTTTCGAGTGTCTTCTCTTCTGTTCCCATTCGGATTTTGTATTTTACAAATTATTTTTTTTTGGGGGGAAGTGAATTAATTTGTGTTCTTCCTTTCTATCAGCAATTCCTAGGAAACCAACAGCCTGAAGGAATATTATTCATTTTATTACAATTAAATTCAAATTTTGGCTGTTGCCATATCGTGCTCCCTTATTACCCTGAGATTGATTCAGCGTTCGTGTTTAAGTCAAATAGGCAGAGTGTATATTTTATGTATGTATATATATATATATACATATATATATACATATATATATAATAATATTATATATATATTATGTATGTATGTATGTAAATATGTATATATACATATACATATGTACGTGAGTCATATCACTTTACCGTGATTCATATATATACATCGAGCTACAAATGTCTAATATCTAATTCGCTCAACCTCGGAATTAATATATTTTCATAATGTTAACCGAAAGGGAATTTTTTAGTCGATAAGTAATTTGTTGGCTCACGGGCTCGAGGTGGCGGTGTGATTTAAAGCTTCACTGTGCGTCCTGAATTTGTTGGGTTTAATGGTTCGCTCCCGTGAGCCGACATATTTCTTATCGACTAAAAAATTCCCCCTCGGTTAACATATATGAACATATATTAATTCCGAGGTAGAGCGAATTAGATATTAAAGGACATTTGTAGCTCGGTTATGTATGTATGTATCTATTCTATATATACTATATAGTATATATATTATAATATATAATATATATATATCATGTTGATATTATACATATATATATATATATATATATATATATATATATATTGATTATTATATAGAGGAAGACAGATGATATGCTCTATGTGTATATGTATATATATATATATAATATATAATAATATATAATAATATATATATTAGAGAGAGAGAGAGATCAGAGAGAGAGAGAGAGAGAGAGAGAGAGAAGAGAGAATGAATATACATACATAGTACGCAGTCCGACCGTCAGCTTTATATATAAGAGTTATAGAGAGAGAGAGAGAGAGAGAGAGAGAGAGATTAGAAAATTAGAAGAGAAAAAAGCAGCATTACAGAGGAAGAGGTCAAGCAGATGCAGTAGGGGACAGGAAGACCATTTAATGAAAATAACCGAGGGTGAATGAACCGGGAACAGGAGGGGAACAATGAGGAACAGCTATTGGCCCAAATGGGGAACGGACAAAAATAGACGAGGAAAGAAAGAGAGCGAAAATTCACCTTTGGGATAAAACGCACTTTGCTGATGGGGGAAGCTGAGAGAGAGAGAGAGAGAGGGAGAGGGGTATTAAAAGGTGATTCATTGGAGAATTCAAAGCAGCCAAAATGCTGTCTCTTGTAGTGAATATTTTGCAGGTGGGAAGGTGAGTTTTAAAGATATGTGTTGAGCTTTAATTATGATATCAATGGAATATGGAGTTGAAATTATATATTTCGACTTAGGTTCCAACAGACGATCACAGAGAAAATAGACATAATTGTTGCTGTTGGAGATTAAGCTGGCCTTATGCCAGCACGGGTTCTTGCACATAGAGCAGCCGTAGGTCATATGAATATTTTGCAGGTGGGAAGGTGAGTTTTAAGGATATGTGGTGAGACTTTATCATGATATCGATGGAACATGCAGCTGAATTGATATATTTCGACTTATACTCCAACAGACGATCACAGTAAAAATAGACATAACCGCGTATATTATATACACATTCGTGATACAGCGATACCCTTAATCAGTTCACGTGATTAAATCAGAGTAATTTTTTTTTTCTTCTGTCAGAAATCCATCGAGGAATTTAAAGCATGAAGTTTCTGGTGATGATGAGATTTCCAGGGAAATTTCGGTCATTCTTATTTGTTGAGGTTGTTAAGCAACTTCTTGATTTACCGGTGCCAGAGGCTAATTTATATCCCCTGAGTATTGACTCATTTTCCAAGAAAATTGGACCCCTTCCTTTAGAGGTACTTTATTCAGTGTAAAGGAAAGTTAAAGTCACCTGGTAATTGGCTCATTTTGTAGGTTGGGGCAGAAGCGATAAAGGAGGACCACGATTAGAACGAAAAGTTAGCGAATGTGTAGAAATGAGAGAACGTGCGATAACTGAAATATGAGAAATTAGAGCTCGTTTGATAGGTGAAATATTAGAAATTAGAGACCGTACGATAACTGAAATATAAGAAATTAGAGAACGTTCGATAATTGAAATATGAGAAATTAGAGAACGTGCGATAGCTGAAATATGAGCAATTAGAGAACGTTCGATAACTGAAAAATGAGAAATTAGAGAACGTACGATAACTGAGATATAAGAAATTAGAGAACGTTTGATAGCTAAAATATAAGAAATTAGAAAACGTTTGATAACTGAAATAGGAGAAATTAGAGAACGTTCGATAACTGAAATATATCTTGAATCTATTTTTGGAGAAAACAATTTGTAAGAAATGACCTTAGGAAGACGACGTAAATTGACACTTAGATCCGAGAAAGAAAATGTAGCAATAAATATAAACAAAAAGGCGTGGTCTGGCCTCCAGCTTACTTGGCGCTTTCCAAAATTTACGGTCTAATAGAGCGTGGTTTCACCTACGAAAATTGAGATAAATACGCCACCTTTTATTGGAAATAATGTTTCTTTATTGATTTTTTTTTTCTTTCGCATTTTCATATAAATAAATGTAACTAAACTATCTTATTCTAAAATTCCTGCATGTTTAACACAACGCCTTTTTCAGACGTTTTTAGGCTCTTCCATAGGGCTTTCCTACCAACGCCCCCCTCAACAACAAGCACAACAACAAAAGCAGTTTGAAGGCTTACTCCCCCGAGTAAACGAAAATATAAACAAAAATCTCCCTGCCAGCGACTAATACCTCCAAAGTGACTGTGTCTTCAGGAAGGAGGACATATCTCACCGATATGATAATTGCACGTCTTCTTTTATGATCACTTCGTCCACTTCGGGTTTCGAAGGAAACATTACAAGGGCTTTGGGAACTTTCGGTTCATGGACCGAGTGGGACATTTTTCCCCGAAAGTTTTGAAGGAGTTGCCCCTCGATAATGACCGGCACTTTTCGGTATGACACAAGAAGAAAAGCCGCTCTCAGAGGGGATCGTAAGGCTTTTGTGTTTAAGAGGTAAAAGGGGGTAGGGGGTCTCGCTGGTAAGTGGAAGAAATGGTGTTTTGTTAGGGATGGGAAAAAAAATTAAGGGAAGAACCCCGTAGGTGAATAAAACCAACAGTGCATTTCATACGGTGTACTGTAGGCATGACTTAAAGGTTCTTTGCGGCGTGCATTCGGCCCCTAGCTGCAACCTCTTTCGTTCCTTTTACTCTACCTCTGTTTATATTCTCTCTCTTCCATCTTACTCTCTTTACCCCGTCCCAACTGTTGATTCACAGTGCAACTGCTTTGAGGTTTTCTCCTGTTACGCCTTTGCAAACCTTTTTACTGCTACTTTAATTGTCGACCTTCTTCGTTATCTGCAAACGATTGGTAGTTGACCTTCACCAGAGTGAGCAATTAGGATAAACTCTTATCACAATGCACAGGCTAGAAACTGTTAGCATAGTTCCATGCAGGAAAAAATGTCACAACATTCTCTTTCTCTCTACTAAATTTTGCGTCTCTTTTTCTCTTATCGTTTCCCTCACAAGAGTTATTATACTCCTATGGGAAGTTTCGGCTGTAGTTAAGGTAGGTATCCTGCATGCTGCATGCCCACAGCATCTTATAGCCTACTCATGGCAGGCCTCCCTTCAAGTTCTGCCTCAGTCCAGCCTTTTATTTTTTTTTTTTTTTTTTAACCTCAGTAATCGAAAGATTGGTGATCAAATGCTCCTTATTCTGTTGTCACTCGAAGGTGAGTCTAGAGTTTTCGAAATTGACTCTTGAGTTTTCGAAGATGAG